>NC_137788.1:157799322-158099217 GCF_963383645.1 Muscardinus avellanarius
AAGGAAGGAAGCAAGGAAGCAAGGAAGGAAGGAAGGAAGGAAGGAAGGGGTTTCGACCTGAAGCTGGTCCAGAGACAGAGAGACAAACACAAGAAACAAATCCCTTCATTCTTTAAACAGAATAGGAGGGAGAAAAGACAACTGAGGGTTAGTTCAAGCACACAGGGTGCCAGGCACCCTTGGAAAAGCCCCTGTATTACAAAGATGGCTGGAATCATAAAGGTCATCTGCCAGGTGGGCTCTGCAGACCTATAAGGCAGACACCTCTGTTATCTGTGGATCTTTAGTGTGATGTTGGAAGACCTAACCCTAAATAGGAGGGTTAAATGAGGGATTAGCACAGAAATGACTATTTTAGAAAAGTCAAGGGTACTGGTGACCTGTGTCCTGGGTTTGTGGGTTGTGGGTTTGTCTTCGTACACCTGGGGACTTCACCGTGTCCTCCCCTTGACCCTGACAGCATCCTGTGACTCCTGTGACAAGGAAAGCCAGGTTCTCAGAATCTACGTGCTACCACAGCCAGCAGGCAGAGGAGGAAGAGGATCTTTTGCCAAACTGGACTTCTGGGACCACTTGTTTTCCTCTATCACAGTGGCTTGGTCTTATTTTCTGTCAAGGTATATTATTACTGTGATTTTCATATTTTATTTATTTATTGTGGTAGGGGCATTCTACCTCTGAGCTACACCACCGGCCCCTTTTAAATTTTGCTTTATTTTACTTCATTTCATTTTATTTGTTTTGAAGCATGGTCTCACTAAGTTGCTGAGGCTAGCCTCCAAGCTGCGATCCTCCTGTCTCAGACTCTCAAGTACTGGGATGACAGGCGTGCACCACGACCAGCGTATATTATTAACAAAACATGGCGGCAAAGGTAGGATCACAGGAAGTGGGTAAAGAAACCCACTAGGTTTCTGCCTTTCCTCCTTTAGGAAACAGCGACTTCTCTTCATCAATGACTCCTTCCTACTTTGCAGGGCAGCATCTCCTTAACAGTCTGCTCATTTCAAACTCCTGCGCATTTTGCATGTGAAAATTACCTTCCTCAGCTCCCAGATTGATGTCCGCACGTGCAAGGAGAAAGGCTCCTCTCTTTGAAGCTCAAGAAGATATGGCTATAAAAAATAATTATCATTTCCATTTTGTTGCTCACAGTGGCCTCCCGTGCATCCTCACACATCAGACAAGAAACACCCCCCAGCCCCCAGTCAGCGTGCCTTTGATTTTAAGCGAGGGCTCTGTGAGAGGAGCAGAGACTGCTTACCTCTCATTTTGTCTGATAAAAACCTGTACCCAGGGACTTCATTTCTCATGTTCTCCTGTGTCATGTCAGTGGCTGATATCGGCTGTAATTCAATTTCATAGTTTGCAGAAGCATTGTGTAGGTACGGGGATCTCTCTATTGCTCTGTAGATTGAGATAAGACTACAGGTAAAGGGAGCAAGATACTGGGCTAAAGCTAATAACACGGCAGTCTACTTATTTGCACATGCGCGGAAGGCTACTTTCTCCAGGTGCCCAGAACATCTTTCCAAGAAAAGCCCCTCTGCACCCCAAAGGTCCCTTCCACGCATCACCCACTGCCTCCCTGCCAGGAGGACCCCAGACCCTGCACAGCTTGAAGCTTTATTTCCTCCCTGGCAGGTACTTAGATAGTGGCAGTTTCCTTTCCAAGGTCTTCTCTTATGACCTGGTTCCCTTGACCCACAGGGAGCTGTGAATATCACCAGATAAACAGAAGGTGGGTCAGTTTGCCAACACCACCTGCCCCTGGTGCTGATAATGAGGGTCAGGAATCCATCCTGTTAACAAGGCTCTCCTCTTGGGAGTTTACAAAAATGGCTTCCAACTTCACCAGCAGGTATTTTGGGATTTAATTCTGACAATAAGCATACTTGGGAGAGATGGCTCTCCCCATTCAAAATAGGAGGAATTAAGGCTAAAAGTGTATTCATGTCAAGATTTAAACTAGCCGGATCTGGAGGGCCACTCTTGGAAAGTTCCCCTGGGATGGTGTTACAAAGGCAATCAAAGACTGAGTTTACACACCTCAGTCCAAACCTTCTTGATGCAGGTCCAGAGGCCACTGAAGGCCCCATCCCATATCCCTTTCCTCCATGTGTCTAGAAGTCACAGACCACCAAACAAAGGAATAAGTGCACCTCTCAATATGGCCACAGCACCACGGTACAACAAAGGTAACCTATCACACCACGCACATGTTCATTGTTTATCCACTTTTTCAAATCTTTCTTTGACTCCAAACAGAGGCTGGGAGTGCGGCCAAAGGTCTTTGTCTTGAACAGGCTCCCAGGAACCTTATCACGTAGCCAACAGCCCTTTGGTGGCTTTAAACATAGTCTCATATTGCATAATGACATTTTGGTTAAGGATGGGCTACAACTATGGACCCGTGAGATTATAATGGAGTTGAAAAACTTCCTATTGTCTAGAGATGTGGCAGCCATGCTAATGTCATGACTCACACATTTCTCAGGTACTGGTGTAAACAAACTGACCGAGCTGCCAGTC
This sequence comes from Muscardinus avellanarius, assembly GCF_963383645.1. Classification (NCBI taxonomy): domain Eukaryota; kingdom Metazoa; phylum Chordata; class Mammalia; order Rodentia; family Gliridae; genus Muscardinus; species Muscardinus avellanarius. The sequence goes on from NC_137788.1 coordinate 157,801,855, forward strand.
CAATAAAAGTATACTCACCTGGTTACATACAGCACATGATATTTGATAATGACAATGGACTGTGTTATTAGTTTATATATTTACTGTACTACATTATAAATCATTATTATAAAGTATGGTCTTTCTACTTACATAAAAGTTTATTCTAAAACAGTAAGCTGTTTCACGTAGGCTACCCCAGGTGTTGACTTACTGGACCATGTAGATTAGTGTGTACACTCCGTAAGGTTCATACAGGGATGAAACTTCCCAGTGATATATTTCTCAGAATGTACCTCCATCATTAAGTCACACAATGACTCCATTTAATTGAAAGGTCATTAGACTGAGGCCGCTCCAGCATCACTGAGATTCTATATAAGCAAGTCAAAAGCCAGCCACACCACTTTTCATTCCATTTTCCAAAGAAAGGGAAGCTGCACAATTCACAATAGCCGAACTATGGACATAGCCTAGATGTCTGTCGACAGATGGATGGGTTATAAAACCGTGGCATGTACCATAATGGAATTTTACTCAGCCAAAAAGAAAGAGCAAAATTTAGTTTGCTGGACAATGGATGGAACTAGAGAATATTATGGTGAGAATCGCCAGGCTCAGAAAGTGAAGGGTTATATGTTTTCTTTCATATGTGGAAGCCAGAGAGAAATCAGGAAACAGAAGAGACTTAGGATAAAGAAAGAGAGGAACCAGTACAATAGAGGATTTCGGGAGGGAGGGGAGGAGACTTGATGCAGGACGCAGCACAAATAATTCTGTATCCACATATAAAATTAACCATTCTAGTCTCAATAGCATGTATGGAAAGGAAGAGGGAGCATGGCGAGGTCCAGAGGGGACAGACGAGTGCTGTGTGCACGTGTTTCATCACTCTGAACCTCGCTGGTGCATGAGTACAATGAACCAGTACAAGTGTCTTAAAATACTATATTGAGAAAATTCTGTTTTTATTGAATTTAGCTTCTTTTAAAAATGGATTTAACCCAGGGATGTTCTACCTCTGAGCTACACGCCAGCCATTCTTAGTTTTTACTCTGATATACAGTCTTGCTATTTTGCTGAGGGCCTCACTAAGTTGCTGAAGCTAGCTTCGAACCTGCTATCACCCTGTCCCAGCCTCCCAGGTACTAGGATTTCAGGCACATGGCACTGTGCCAAGCTCCCACAGTTAAGTTCTAATAACGTCTCAGAATTGTGTTGAGCAGAAATAGTTACCCCCATTGAACACAGTGGGGAGAAAACGGAGGCTCAAGGAGTTTACATAAATAAGATAAGCAGATATAGTTCATTCTGCATTCCTAACAGGATGGGTGCAACGCTGTGTCCGTCTTCACAGAATTCCAATCCTCACACTGTGAGAATTGACCCTCACACCGGGGCCAACTGAAGGAGAAAAACCTTGGCAAAGCTTGGAGAGGTTACATGATATTCCCAAGGTCACTGAGCCAGGTGTTTGCAAGACTGTTCCCCTTCTCAGGGGTTTTGGTAGCAAGTCCAGAGTCTGCTACTCCTCCCAAACCACGATCTCAGCTAAGCCTCCTAAAACCTCCAGATGGTCGCCGACACGACTTCCTGAAACTGATCTCATGACACAATCCATTAAGTGAGGTGTTTCAAAGAAGGCAAATGTACATCTGGAAGTCAGTTTGGGAAAGTCTCTTCCAAATAAGTGACTGTTTTGATCCTGCACAACGAGGGATTTCATAGGTGGACAACATATAAAAATATGTAGAGGGGAGGGCAGACATCTCACCAAGCTGATTTTTTTTCTTGTATTGTTTTCAATTATGCTAAGGTCTATTTTACAGGCAAGGACCTCAGAAGTTGATTTTAATCTCTCAAGATAATCTGCAGGTAGAGCATGCCGCACCAATCTACTTATAAATTACAGAGGGAGCACAAGATGATAGCTGTAATCCAACAGCTTCCTGCAGCATAATGGGAAATAAAGTGAAATGAGTGATTGGAACAGATATAGCTCAGCATAAGTGCCAAACATTACTTACACTCTTCAGATGATCAAAATTGCACACATTGCCTCCTGTCTAGGAGCACAATAACTCGGGGGGGGGGGCTATGGAGGGGGTGAGACCGGGAGTCCACAGGAGGGGCAGTGCAATTCATTACACTCTGCCTCTTAAAGATGCAAGCCTCCTTCAGCAAGGGATGCTGGGCATTAGCTGTAGTGCACTCACAACTGGAAGTCCCTTGGAAGCTCTCAAGGCTGATACAGCACACTTGTTACAGAGACACTGGAATGAGGGGCGGGATCAGATTCCCTATCTGAGCAGCAGAGAGAGCCAGCTACACCAGAGTAGTTGACACAGCTCCTCTTGGATGCCAGAGGATGCATCCATGGGATGTCAGAATTCTTTGTTCTGCAACCCGTTCTTGGGGCCCACTGAGTTATATAAGTGAGGTACCTTCTTGGGAGATGCGCCATCTGCCTGAGGTATAGTGAGGGCCAATGTGTGGATTCCTCGATCCATCCAATGCTTTCCATTTCTCAAGCAGAAGCCACATCCCCTGTCTGGACCTGTCCTCAACACTGACCCCCTGCATACATCGCCAAGGGCAGCATCACTGTGCTCTGGTCTAGCGAGGACTCTGTAGGGAGGCAAATGCTATTCGCATCAGCCACCTCACAAGGGGAATCTGTAAGTTCCTAGAGGTCCTGGACAGACCAGACCAGAAGTTACAAAGGACACTGTGACTCGAAGCCAACCTTATGCAGGTAGAAGATCTTCCTGATGCAGATCTCTGAGGCTTCAAAATTATCCCAGACATTCCTTTTAAGATTTACCTGGAGCCCAACCATGAGGCTTTCTGAATGGAGAGCTACAGAAGACACTATTTCTCTAAACTAGATCTAAGAAAGAGACCTGTGATAAATTATTCAATCTGCTTGGGGAATATGTTCAAGAGAACAATACAAGTCACCAGCCAACTGCTCTTTGGAATCCATCCACCAGGTTGGGTACCCAAGTGCCCTCAGCCAACCCCAACCTCCAAATGGTCTGGGACTTATTGCACTGGAGATGCACTCCTAGGTCCTGCCCCCTGGACGTTCTCAGTACATCTGAGTATCCCAACAGCTCTGAGAAGCCACCAAGTCAGTAAGCCCACTCCTTCTGTGAACTTGTTCTGACCTGAGCATCCACTCCACCACTTTGGTGGAGCATGGTGACATTACTTACTGAAAGGATACGGTGTGCTTTTTTGGTTATGGGGGGACCGATAAAAGAGAGTTGTGCACCTCTAACCTAGGCCTTTTTATTGCAGAATTGAGACTTCCTTTCTGTCTAAGGTCAAGTTCAAATATATTTGTATTTAACAAGTTAATTGGCCCAAGAAGTGGAATGGGGCTGTCATGATTGGAGGAAAAAGGATTGAAGCAGCAGGTAGGTGAATTCACACGTACAGAACCTACAAATAAGAGTCAGCAATGTCATTTTGTGACCATAAAATACTATCCAAGTTAAAAATCTTAGCCAAAAGATGATGTACTTTCTCTACACTGGGGATGGAACCCAGGGGCCTCCAGACCTATTTTTTAATATTTTATTTGGAAACAGGGTTTCACTAAGTTTCTGATAGCCCCTCTGAGCTGCTGAGGCTGGCTTCAAACCTACGATCCTCCTGTCTCAGCCTCCCAAGTACTGGGATTACAAGCATGAGCCACCATGCCCGGCTTTCTCTATACAATATTTATTGTTCAAAATAAAACAATTAATAAACTTTTCCATAAAATAAGAAAATTTGCAGAGACTTGAATACAGGGCAATTTCCCTCTCCTTGAAAGATCATTTGAGAGTTGAGAATGGAAGCGTATGTTTATGTTTACTTGTAACCCCCCAAATCAATACTTATATTTTGTCACAAGTCATCACTCTGCAAATGTGAGGTGGTAAAAATATTTGAGTTGTCCTATTTGATTGCATCCAGGGTGCTTTGCCACTGAGACACATCCACAGCCCTTTTTTTATTTTCTTTAATTGCATTATTTGGAGGCAGGGTCTCGATAAGTTGCCACATTACATATTATAATGTGATTCCAAGAAACTATGTTAAAGTTCTTCTAGAGTCCACAGTCTCTGTAAAAAAAAAAAAAATCTAATTTCCTATTTCCCCAAATTTGATGAGCCACCCTTCGTCTACTTTTGTCAGTTTTTACCAAAGGTAGCAGGGGATTAGTAGGCAGGAGGTTTGGACCATGAGACCAGTTTTTACCACATGTCAGAGGCCCCTTACCTGCTAGCAAGACACATGCTAACTGCAAGCCATGCTGAAAATGCTCAACACACTTTGAAACCTCCATCGGAGTTCAAGGTCCACTGGGAACTAAATCCCATGTGCCCAAAGGAAGCAAATAACTTGAATAAACAGAATTTGTTAAGAAATTACATGTAACTAGATCTAAGGAAATAAGGGTGAGTTTCTATAAACTACCTTCAGAAAGACAATTCCTAGGAAGGATCTACAGCTTCCCTGCCCCTCTCTTGCTCTCTACTCTGTGAAAGATGTACACCTGGCCCCGTGCATGGCATAATCCCTCCATGATGCCTGAGGCCATTCTGCTTCAATTAGAAGCTGGCCTGGCCCCTCTGGTCATCTCCCAGTACGCATCTGTCTCTCAGGTCTGACTTGGGCTATGTTCCCCCCTCATTACTTTCTGAAGGTAGCCCTTGCCTGATTGTCCTTTTCCTACAGTGACTTCCCCAATACCTGCTCTTTCACTGAAACTAAGCTCAGGATCCACAGCATTTTCAGTAAGAACACACACTGGATGAGGTTCTTGTCACCAAATACTCCCACGTGGGACACTGCTGATGCAGGGAGCCGATGAGATGACTTTGGGTCTCATTACCTTTCTCCATCCAGGGAAGCACAGCTCTGAGAGTAAACCACTCCATGTGTGACCCATAATCAAACTTTCAATCGGTCGGTCATCCACACTTACCATGCGTTTCTCCTCTCTTTTGATTACAAATTACTTTTGATACCTACTCCATAGTCAGAAACACAGGTCACTCTACATGGCTTTAGTGACCTCTACTGACCACTGTCCTTTGTCATTTTTACATACTTTAGTCAAGATCAACAAATTTAACATATGGATTTAACAAATGAAAATCTTCATGGACAAAAAAAAAACCCTCTAAAAATAAAGTAACAACATGAAAATCTATGAATACAGTTTTCATTACATGACACAATGTATGCTATTCTCAGTCTACAAAGTAGTCTAAGTCAATAAGGAAAAGATTAAAAACACAATCCCCAGTGAATAAAAGATACCAAAAATAGCTTACAAATAGTAACTGCAATTGGTAAGGATACTTCATTAATAATAAGAGAAATGTAACTTAAAACTATAAGATATTTTTGGTATAAGATTGAAAAAGGTTTTTTTGTTTTTGGGGGGTTTTGTGTGTGTGTGTGTTTAGTGGTACTAGGGGTGGAACCCGGTTTCTACCTCCGGGCTATACTCCCAGATCTATTTTATATTTTATTTGGAAACAGGGCCTCACTAAGTTGCTGAGAGCCTCACTAAGTAGCTGAGGCTGGCTTTGAACCTGTGCGATCCTCCCGTCTCAGCCTCCCAAATACAGGGATTACAAACATGGGCCACCCACCCGGCTTGAAAATGTTTTTAAAATCTGAAAAATGTTGGAAAATATGTGGAAAAAACAGGCAGTTGTATGCATCATTGATGGGAGTTTTCATTGCTGCAACCCCTAAGAGGGAAATTAAGTAGTAACTTCCAACATTATATATGTTGGAATTCAAGGTCTTGCTATTACAATGTAGCAATAAATATCTTTGTATGGTAATAGCTGCTATTGGGATTGCCGAATAACTATTTGATAAAATATTTATTGCTATATTGTTTGTAATAGCAAAAAACTGGAATTCAGTAGGAGACAAAAGTATATAAATAATGGCACACACATACAATGGAATATTATCTGGCACCTAAAAGAAATTACTAGATACCCCTGTACGTAATGAAATGGCAAGGCTGCTACCATGAATAAACTGGTAAGGGAAAAGAGTAAGACAAATAGTAGTGTCATTATACTATTGGCATTTTATACTATCATGGATTGAGACGACAGATAATACATGTGAAAAATTTTGTAATTGTACAGAACATTTTCTAAAGAACATTCCTTCCCTCCTAAAAACCTGGTAATAGTGACTTATCTGGGAGATGAATTTGATCATTGGGATGAATGGGAAGGAAATGTACTATTCAGCCTATTTTCACCCAAGCCTTTCAAACTATGATCATACATTATTAGTTGTGAGAGATGAAGACAATCTTAATTATTTTTAGGCACAAAATGGGAGAAAGTACTGGCAAAGCACAAAGATGATGAAGTACTCAATCCAAATTTTATTTAAAAACCTCTCACAGCTGGGCGTGGCGGCGCACGCTTGTCATCCCAGCACTCAGGAGGCTGAGACAGGAGGATCGCGGTTCGCCGACAGTCTCAGCTGCTCAGTGAGGCCCTCTGCAACTCAGTGAGACCCTGTTTCAAAATAAAGAATAAAAAATAGGGCAGGGGGTGTAGCTCGGAGGTCAAATGCCCTTGGGTTCCATCCCCAGACCCACAAACAAAAACAACAGCAACAACAACAACAACAACAACAAACTCTCAAAACTCAGCAGTAGGAAAAACAATGAGACCCAGTTTTTTTAATGACCAAGACTGTTACATAAACTGAGCCTCCAAGGAAAAAATAAAATTGGCAAATATATTAAAATATGCTCGAGCTGGGTGTGGTAGTTCATGCCTATAATACCAGTACTTGGGCGGTTGAAAGAGGAAGGTCACAGGTTTGAGGCCAACCTCTGCAACTTAGCAAAATTCTATTTCAAAATAAAAAGTAAAATAGAGCTAAGGTATAGCTCAGAAATAGAATGCCCCTGAGTTTCATCCCAAGCACACCCAGAAAATTTTTTAGAATGCTCAGAATCATTAAGAAATGCAAGTTAAAACCACAATAAGCGCCGGGCGTGGTGGCGCACACTTGTAATCCCTGCGCTTGGGAGGCGGAGATAGGAGGATGGCGCAGGTTCGAAGCCAGCCTCAATGGCTTAAGAGACCCTGTTTCCAAATATAAATATAAAAAATAGGTGTCTGGGAGTGTAGCCTGGAAGTAGAAGGGTTTCCAGGAACCCCAGTACTACCAAAAAAATAAATAAATAAAAAAACACAATAAGGTTCCACCATACACTTGGTAATATGACTACTTTTTTAAACAACTCTACATAAAGCTGATGATCACAGGGAGCAATTGGAACGTCCCTGGAAAGGACTTAGTACCAGTGGGGACAAGTAATGACGCAGCTGCCTTAGGAAACAGTTTAGTTATTTCATATCAAAATATACCTCCTATGACCTAGAAACCCCGCTCCTAGTTATTTACTCCTTAGCAATGAGAACTTAACAACCACACAAAGACCTATATACTAACGTTCACACAAGTTGGACTCAAGATTGTCAAGCATTAAAAACACCCTTAGTGTGCCTTAATTGGTAAATACATAAACAAACTTTGATCTACCCAAACCACAAAATGTTAATTAGACAAGATTTGCGTGCATGTATCATCCTGTCACTCCCTACCTCAGGGCATCAATAGAAGTATATAAAATGTGCATTTTAAAAAGAACTTAAGCCAAGCGTGGTGGCCACGCTTGTAGTCCCCGCGCTTGGGAGGCTGAGACAGGAGGATCACACAGGTTCGAAGCCAGCCTCAGCTACTTAGTGAGGCTCTCAGCAACTTAGTGAGACCCTGTTTCCAAATAAAATATAAAATAGGTCTGAGAGTGTAGTCCAGAGGTTAAAAAAAAAGCTTAAGCCAGGCGGGGTGGTGTATACTTGTAATCCCAGTCCTTGGGAGGCTGAGACAGAAGGATCACAGGTTCAAAGCCAGCCTTGGCAACTTAGCGAGGTTCTACGCAACTTAGTGAGACCCTGCTTTCAAATAAGATACAAAATTGGGCTGAGGGTGTAACTTGGAGGTAGAATGCTGCTGGGTTCAATCTCCAGTACCAAAAAATAAGTAAACAAACAAGCCAAAAAACATTAGATTTTAAAAACAATAAAATTAGTAAATAAAAATACTGAAACAAGGTGAATGTGTCTCGAAACATTAGCTAAGTGAACACAGCCACTTAGAAAAGACTATATACTGCCTGAAGCCATTTGTGCAGTTATGTATTGCTTAAGGACAGAGATATGGATTGAGAAATGCATTGTTAGCTAATGTTGTCATTATGAAAACGCTGCAGAGAGTATTTGCACAAACGGAGGCAGCTGCGACACACCCACATCACTGTGTGGCACCTGACTGTACAATCTTCTGGGGGAGAAACTAGAAGAAGAGAGGACAAAAAACAGAACTGTGGTTCCCCGAGGCTGGAGGGGAAAGATGGAGACTCAGCCCAAAGATCCAAGAGGAAACTTTTTAGAGCAATGTGGTTGTCACAAAACTGTATATGTGTGCCAAAATGCACAGAAACAAACACTAAAAAGAGAATAAATCTGACTGTATGTAAAATATTCTTTAATAAACCTGAATATCTTTAGTTTATTTAGGGGAGTATGGCTACCTATCTAAACTCTGTTTTCTGAGAAAAGGATTCAAAAACATTCAAACTTTGTTATTGCTTGCTGGAAACGTGCCTGGCCATCTCCCTTCAAAGATGTTAAGGACTCTCTACAAATTCTGAAGGATGAAGCCCTGGTTCTGCTCTGTCCCTTTTTCTCCCCCTGGGGAAAAGCATTTAATATCATTATCCACCTTAAATGCTAAATGACGATATTATCTATTCCCACTGGGCAGAGAGATTTCAGGTATGAACATGATCTTAATTAGATGTTCCTCCTTCCAATCCAATTATGAAGACATTTTCACCAGGCTCAGAGAGAGATGGGAGCATTTGATTATTGTCAGTTACTAGGAAAACAGCATTAGCATAGATATAGAACCTGAAAAGAAGATGGCAGGTAGGCTTTAATATCCTCGTCCATGGCATTGAGAAGCATGCCCTTAGTAGAAACTTTTATTTTGATGTTCCAGTATATTGTTTTGAAAAATTACAAAAGCAATCAATATGAATGATATGAATGATGCTCGATTTTAAATTTTATTGATGCATCATAATTATACATAATAGTGGAATTTAGTGTGATAAACTAATACGTGCCCGTAACACATGTCAGCCCATTTCATTCCTCAGCACTCCCCTTTCCCTCCCTCTCTCCCTGCTCTGAGACCTTTCCTTTTCTCTACTGGTTTCCCTTCTGTTTTCATGAAATCCCTGTTTCCCTCCTTTTTCTCTCTAGCTTCCCCATATAAGAGAAAACATTCGATCCTTGACATTCTGGATCTGACTTATTTCACTTAACATAATGTTTTTCAGTTCCATCTCTTTTCCTGAAAATGACATAATTTCATTCTTTGTAGCTGAATAAAATAAAACTCCATTTTCTTTATCCATTCATCTGCTGATGGAACACCTCGGCTTGTTCCACAAATTGAGCTGCTACAAACCCAGGTCTCCATATGCCTCAGTAAGTGTGTTCGCTTCATTCTTTTGGATCAGTACTGATTAGAGGGAGAGCTGGGTCACATGGTGGTTCCTACCTAGTCTTTTAAGGACCCTCCATACCAATACCCATGATGCTTCTCACTGGATTACAATCTCACTAACAGTGTATAATGCTCCTCTTCTCTCCACATCCTCACCAGCATTTATTGTTTTTATTCTTGACCACTACCATTCTAACTGGAGTGAACCCTGATTGCAAAGAATAGTGAACATTTTTCATACGTTTATTGGCCACTTGTATTTCTTCTTTTGAGAAGTGTCTGTTAGATTCATCTCACCATTTATTGATTGTGCTTTTGGGGGCAGTGTTTTTGAGTTCTTTATCTATTCTAGGTATTAATCCTCTGTCAGGCTCTGCTCGTGTTTGTGTTTCCTTTGCCGTGTAGAAGATTTTTCATTTCAATGATGCTCGTTTTCAAAATATGAGCTTAAAAACACACTCAAACCTACTCTGGATCCCTCCTAAGTTGCTTTTTCTTCCACAATCCTGAGCTACTAGCACCTCTGGGTTGTTGGCTTTATTCCTCTGACAGGTGAAATAACATGTTCATGGTATGCTTCAGCCTTGACTGGGGTTAGGAAAAGAACAGGCAGGTTATGTGTGGTATTTTCTAAATTAACTCGAGCTCTGTGTACAAGGTTCAAGCCATGTGCACGGCACCTGGGGAGGTGGCAGGCGTAAGCCCAAGGTTCTGCTTGACTAGATACCACTGTCATGAGAAGCAGTTGTCACCCCATGTGATGTAAAGAAAAAAAAAATAATTTAATCGTTTAAGACAGATTAAATGAATCCATTCTACCCTGAAAGAGGTAAATTAGTACATAAAATACAAAACGTAATCCCTCTGATACGCATATTGTATCTGCCCTGTGACTGTGAAATCAGAGAGCTAATTTAACACTGATTTTTAACAACTTAATGTTTAAAGTTTAAAAAAAATAGAAGGCGAAGTTGGTGGTGGTGAAAATCATGGCATCGCGGCTGTGCTCAGAAGCGCTTGTTCTGACTCCAGTGCTCCCCATGCACAGCAAAGGGAGGGCCTGTGCCTGCTCCAGTAGGGCGAGCAGAAGGGTAGGGGGCCTTGTGCTTTATCTCCCTGTAAACTTCCGCCAACCCAACCGACTCATGGGTCACCTCCTGGGTGATCCAGATGACCAGAATAGCCATCCTCTACTTCACTTTTTTTTTTTTGTGGTGGTACTGGGAGTAGAACCCAGGGGCTTTCTACCTCTGGGCTACACTCCCAGACCTATTTTATATTTTATTTGGAAACGGTCTTACTAAGTTGCTGAGAGCCTCACTAAGTATCTGAGGCTGGCTTCGAACCTGTGCGATCCTCCTGTCTCAGCCTCCCAAGCGCAGGATTACAAGCGTGCGCCACCACGCCCGGCTTACTTCACTTATTTTTAATGATTTCAAATTCCAATAAAGCAAGTTACTCTGTACTCCAGCTACGGGAAAACAACTGGATCACAGCTCCGTGGTACCTTCTCTCCACCACGACCTGCTTGTCCAGCAATGTTCCCTGCAGAAATGCTTGTAGATCGATGGACGCTAAAAGCTAGAGCTGAGCCTGCACCTCTAATTCAACCCGTCAGTTGATTTATTTTGTTTGTTGGTTGAGTTTTTCATATATATATATATTCATTACCGGGAATTGAACTCAGAGGCATTCTACCTCTGAGCTATATTTCTCACCCTATTTTATTTTTTATTTTGGAACATGGTCTCACTAAGTTGCTGAGTCTGGTCATGAACTTGTGATTCTCCTAGAGCCTGGACCCAGGGGTCTTCTATCTCTGAGCTACACCCTCAGCCATTTATTTACTTATTTATTTATTTTTGTTTTGAAACAGGGTCCCTCTAAGCTGCCTAGGTTCTAGGCTAAGTTGTTAATGCGCTCACTAAGTTGCTGAGGCTGGCTTTGAACCTGCGATCCGCCTGTCTCAGCCTCCCAAGTACTGGGATTGCAGATGTGTGCCACCACACCTGGCACTTTTGCAATCTTATCCCAGGTGTGCAGTGAGCTCTGCCCTTCTGGGGCTGGGGATGCAGCTTGTTCCAGTCCTTCTTGATAGGAAGTGGGGACTGGACCTGCCTCTCTCTCTGCTGTCAAGTTCTGCCATTTGCCAGCCTTGAGTCTCACCTCTGACATCACTAGGTGCTCTCTAAAAATCTCAGTTTCGAGCCAGGCATGGTGGTTGCACAGCTATAGCAAGACCAGCGACAATTAGCGAGATCCCAGGCGACTTAAAGGGACCCTGTTTCAAACAAAAAGAAAGGAAAGAAAGAAAGGAAGGAAGGAAGGAAGAAAGAAAGAAAGAAAGAAAGGAAGGAAGGAAGGAAGGAAGGAAGGAAGAAAGAAAGAAAGAAAGAAAGAAAGAAAGAAAGAAAGAAGGCAGGCTGAGGGTGTAGCTCAAACATAGAAGACCCCTGGGTTCAATCCCTAGTAACACACACACATACACACACACACACATACACCACCACCACCACCACCACCATCAAAATCATCTGAATTTCAAAAGATCAGTTTATAGGACTAAGAGCAAAGATTAATGTTAGATCTCAATTCCTAGCCCCTCTAATTTTTTTAGATTAATGTGAAATCTCATTTTCTACTCCCTCTCACTGATTCTTAGAAAAGTTAGAAGAAAAGCTGACATCGATGCAAAGTTTCTTTGGGGCTTCTGCTAAAAAGACATAAGTTCGATATAGGTAAGTTTAAAAATAAAAGCTTTCTTTTTTACTATACACTGAGCACCTAGCTGATGCCAGGCCACATGCCGAGCAGACTGTACATATCATTCTGTTTAACCTGTGCAACAACCCTTGAATTGAGTAAGAAGCTGGCAAGAGCAGAATGGTCCAGGGACCTAGGTTTCTTGGATCCCTCTTCTGGGCTCTGTTTTGGTGCATGGTTTTAGAAATCCTGGGGACCTTCCCCTAAGAGCACCCCCAGGGGTTCCAGGCCCTGGAAGAAACCCGCCAACTGCTGGGAAAGGGAAAATGGGGAGAGGGGCTATTTAGTAGTTTACCTCAGCTCTTGAAAAGGATGGTGAGAAGAGAAAATTAGAAGTTCACTAAGGCATATAGAGATCCAGGTGAAGAAAAGAAGAAAACACTAAGCATTAATATTGATCAGAAGATATAAAATACATCCTTTGATTGGTGACACGAGGCTCAAACTTGATCCTGACAAAACCTAGACCCATGCACATTATATTTCTTGAGAAAAGGGTCTTTCTTTGCTTTAGTATACACACAAACACAAAAAGCAACAGAGGATCATATCATAAGCATCTCTTTCCATAGATGGATGAGTGTTGTTTCTATCCTGAGAAAAATGCCAGAAACTAAGAAATTAACTTTGAAGAAATGAGAAATAGGGGCCTTCTAAGAAATGTTTTTGACAGTGCCACCTGGTGGATTCATCCCCAAATCACCATCTTCTCTCACAATTAAATTGATTGGCACAGGCAAATTGTAGTTCACAATGAGACCCTCAGTCCACTGGCTTTTCCCGGTGGCTTGCCTTTATTTTTTTTCCCTCTGAGTCTCGTCAGTCTTCTTTTCATTCCGCTGTAATTGACTGATCCCTGAAGCTCCCCATTTCATTTCACAGCCTTTCTGCCACATTAGAGCAATTTTACAGCAAGATTTACAACAATGTTAGGAACAAAGAAAACCATTGTAAAATAGACATGGATGACACTGTGACTGGCAATAAAACTGGCCATCATGCACAGCTGGTATTTATGTCGGCCACCTGTTCCATTTTTAGCCATTTCTGATCAACTGCTTTTACCCCATTCGTCATGCTTTGAGGGACCTTTCGCTTGCCTCCTTCTCCTTTAAAGATCTTTAGAACAAATGATAAGGTCTGGAATGTGCTGAGACCTCAGATTGGGCTAACCTTGCTGGTCCAGGAACCCATAACCATGCCCAGAAAACCACCATAGCCAATTGCTGCTTCCAAGTCTTTGAGCTCTGCTGAAACCCAGATAGTTGAAAACAGAAACATTCCCCCAAGTACAAGATACACTTGAATCCATCACGTGCTTTCATCCAAGTGTGTGGGGGTCTGGGGCATTCTGCCTCTGAGCTGCACCCCCAGACCTGTTTTAAATTTTCATTTGGAGACAGAATCAGCCTTATCAAGTTGCTGGGGCCAGCTTAGAACCTGCAATCATCCTGTTTCAGCCTCCCAAGTACTGGGATTACAGGTGTGTGCTATCACACCCAGCTAGATGGTTATTTTTATTATTTATTTATTTATTTATTTATTTATTTATTTATTTTGGTGGTACTGGGGTTCCTGGAAGCCCTTCTACCTCCAGGCTACACTCCCAGACCTGATTAGATAGATAGATAGATAGATAGATAGATAGATAGATTTTTTTTTTTAATTTGGAAACAGGGTCTCTTAAGCCAGCACGGCTGGCTTCGAACCTACGCAATCCTCCTGTCTCTGCCTTCCAAGTGCGGGGATTACAAGTGTTTATTTTTTTAAGAAATGAGTTGAAGTTGGCCTAGATGCCAGAGTAAAGACTGCCAGAAATTCTCTTCTCCATAGAAACCATGTAAAAGTGCACAAAAAATGTCAGAATCAAATTTTTCCAGGACTCTAGAAATTAATAAAAAACGTGCAACTCAGGAAGCATCTATGTAAGGAAAACAGCCTAATTGGTAAAATCAGAAACTCTGTGTGGCATTTTAGCCTGCCTTAGACCCCTCGTTATCTCCCCAGTTCTAAAGTAGACTCAAAATATAGCAATTTACATTGCTGTTGCAGCCTGACTGCCATCAGCAATAGAAACTGGCCAGGCATGGTGGTACATGCCTGTAATCTCAGTACAAGAGGGTGGCAGGTTTGAGGCCAGCCTCAGCAACTTAGTGAGGCCCTTGGAAACTTGGAGAAACCCTGTTTCAAAAAATAAAAATAGAAAGGGATGAAAGTGTAACTCAAAAGAGGAAGGAAAAATAAAAGAAGGAGAGAAGAAAGGAAGGCAGGCAAGCGTTTTACTGAGGAAGCACAGACCTTTAACTTACCAGAAACAAATGGAAATTGTTCATTTTAAATGAGCTCAAAGAACTATGTGAAAGTATGTCTAAAAATCTAAAGGAAAGCATAAAATAATGCCTCAACAAGCACAGAATATTCATGGAGACTTTGGAGATTATTTATGTAAAAAATAAAATATCTGGCATTGAAAAGTTCTAAAAACTGAAAAATTCATGATAGAGCCTCTAGCTAATTTGAATAAGCAGAGATACTTGGAGAGAAGTCAATGGATGCTGTCCAGTATGAAGGTCAGAAATAGAAGAGAATGAGAAAAATGAACATAGTTTCGGAGCCTTTGAGATGCCATTAACAAAGCAATCTATGCACAAGGAACATCTCAGAAGGAGAGGGGAGAAAGAAATATAAAGGACCTTTGAAGTCATAAGAACTGAAACTTTCTCCAAAGTATCAAATATGGGAAAAACATTAACTCACACATGCAAGAAGTTTAACAAATTTCAAGTAAGAGGAAACTAAAAGTGCTATACAGCCAAATACATCCTAACCACACTGTTGCAAAACAAAGAGAGAATCTTGAAAACACGAAAGAAAGCAAGTCCTGTAGAAAAGTCCAGAAGATCCACAGCTGATCGCTCACCAGAAACCATGGAGACCAGAAGATATTGGGTGACCAACTGAAAGAATCTATTGCCACTCGTCTCCTGCAAGAAATCTTTCAAACTGAGATAATATCTAGAATACACAAAGAACTAAAGAAACTCAACACAAAAAATAACCCAATCAAAAGATGGGTAAGTGAACTAAATAGACACTTCACAAAAGAAGAAATACAAATAGTAAATAAATACATGAAAAAGTTCAACATCATTAGCAATCAAAGAGATGCAAATCAAGACTACCCTGAGATTTCACCTAACCCCACTTAGACTGTCAATCATTCAAAACACAAACTACAACAAATGGTGGTGAGGGTGTGGAGAAGTGGGAACTCTAATACGTTGTTGACGGGATGCAAATTAGTGCAACCACTTTGGAAAACAGCGTGGAGGATCCTCAGAAGAATGGAAAGGAACCTACCATATGATTCAGCAATACCACTTCTGGGTATCTACCCAAAGGAATAGAAACAAAACTACCAGAGTAACACATATATATTTATTTATTTATTGCAGGTCTGGGATGGAACCCAGGGGCATTCAACCTCTGAGCTACATTCCCTGCCTACTTTTTATCCTTTATTTTGAAACAGGGTCTCACTGAGTTGCAGAGGGCCTCTCTAAGTAGCTGAGGCTGTCCTTGAACCACGATCTTCTGGTCTCAGCCTCCCGAATGCTGGGATTACAAGCGTGCGCCACCACACCCGGCTCATACTTATTTTTATAGTTTCACAATTCACAATTGCCAAGCTATAAAACCAGCCAAGATGTCCATCAACAAAGAATGGATTACAAAACTATGGGATATGTACACAATAGAATTTTATTCAGCTGTAAAAAAGAACAATATTGTCATTTGCTGGGAAATGAATGGAGCAGGAGAAAATTATGCTGAGTGAGATTAGTCAGAAAAAGTGAAAATCTGGCTATTCTCCCTAATATTCAAAAGCTAGGGAGAAAGGGACACAGCAGGTATTCCAGACAAAGGAGGAGAAATCTTAGATGAGTGAAGAAGTTATGTAACTGAGGGCGATAGGATGGGGAAGAGGGAAATACCTCAATGGACATGATTCTCAATAATAGGAAACTAAATTTGGCAACATAAAAGAAAATATTCAGCACACTAGGACCAGAGGTGAACTTCCTCAAACTGATATATGAAAATCTTTTACTAATATTATTTTTATTTTATTTTTTACTGGAATGTGAACCCAGAGGCATTCTACTTCTGAGCTTTACCTCCAGTTTTTCGGTTTTTATTTAAGGGCCTCACTAAGTTGCTCAGAGCCTGGCTAAATTGCTGCAGCTGGCCCTTAAACCTGCAATTCTCCTGCCTCAGCTTCCCAAGTACTGGCATTACAGGTGTATGCCACCACATTGGGTTCATAATAATATTATTTCACAATAAAGTCTTTTTTCTCTTTCCAATTTACTTCTACTACTTTGTTGGTCTCACTCGTCATTTTCATGAAGTCCCTCTTGTTCCTAGCATATCTCTTGCTTTTACTTACAAAAGCAAGTATATGTCCCCTGACTTTTTGAGGCCAGATGGTTTACTTAGCATATTGTTCTCTAGTCCCATCCATTTTTCTGCAAATGACATAACTCTGTTCTTCTTGAAGGCTGAGCAAAACTCCATTGTGTGATTATACCACATTTTCTCTTTCCATTCATCTGTTGAAGGACACTTGGAAATTTGGAATAAAAGGAATGTATCCCAGCATCATTAAGGCAATATACAATAAACCCAAAGCCAACATCATGTTGAGTGGGGAAAAACTACAAGAATGTCCTCTAAAATCAGGAACAAGACAAGAATGCCCACCATCACCACTTCTATTCAATATAGTCCTTGAGACTCTTGCCACAATAACAAGACAAGAGATGGATACCAAAGGAATTCAAGTAGAAAAGGAGAAATTAAAATTATCCTTGTTGGAAGACAACATGATCCTATATCTAGAAGACCCAAAAAACTCAACCAAAAGACTACTGAAGCTGATTAACCAAATCAGCAAAGTTGTGGGATACAAAATCAACCTACAAGAATCCAGCAAATCCACAAAGAAAGAAATAAAGAAAACAATTTCATTCACAATAACCTCAAAACCAATAAAATACCTAGGAATAAACCTTACCAAACATGTAAATGACCTCTACAAAAATATAAAAGGTTACAGAAAGAAACTGAAGACGACCTTGGAAGATGAAAAAATCTCCCTTGATGATAAATAGGCAGAATAAATATCAATATGGCTATTCTGCCAAAAGTGATCTACAGATTCAATGCAATTCCTATCAAGATACCAATGATGTTCTTCATAAACCTAGAAAAATCAGTAATTAATTTTATATGGAGGAACAAAAGACCCAAATTAGCCAAAGCATTTCTCAGCAATAAAAACCTCCAACAATTTAAGTGACCAGTACCATGCTTCTGGGATGGAGAAAAAGATCCAAAATCCCATACGCTCATCAAAAACCCACACTCACAGCAGCGTACTATGCCCTCCAGAGACCCGGGCCCACAGGATAGTAAAAGATCTGGAACAGCACCCATCAACAATGACTCATGAACAAAAAGAAAGAAGATGCAAAGACAACAAAAACAAAACTCGAGAATTCTGAAAATATGAGAAAAAGGAACAGTAAGAAAATAAGGAAAGTCATAAATACTGACCTACAAGAAATGCAAGAAGGAGAATTCTGAATCCTGATCTTCAATATGATAAAAGGTCTAACAGTAAGTGTACAGAAAATGAAAGAGGAAATTGAACCAATAAGAAAGAATCAGAAAGAGGCCTGGAATAAAATGAAAGAATCATTAAACAAAATGAAGACAGCAATAGAAAGAAATTCTGGAAAACTGGGTGAAATGGAAAACAGAATATCACTGTTAGAAGACAGTTCTATCAAAACCAAAAGCACAGTCAACAATATACAGAAGACATTAAAACAACAGAACCTAAACATCCAACAACTGTGGGACAATATGAAACATCATAACTTATGGATAAAAGGTATTGAAGAAGGGATAAAGACACAGACCAAGAGTATCCATAATCTCTTCAATGAAATAATTTCAGAGAATTACCAAACATGGAAAGAGAGCTGGGCATTCATGGACAGGAGACAAACAGAACACAGTTAAGACAAGATCAAAGAAGGACCTCCCCAAACCATATAATAATCAAAATGACCAACATAGAGGCTAAAGAAAGAACCTTAAAAGCAGTGAGAACAAAAGAAAAGATGACATTCAGGGACAAAACAATAAAAATCACTCCATACTTTACAACCCAGGTCATGAATGTCAGGAGAGACTAGTATGATGTAATCAAGACCCTGGGGAAAAAAAAACAACTTCTAAGCAAAATTGCTATATATAGCAAGGTTATTACTCAAAATTGATGGAGAAATAAGTATTTCAGGATAAGCAGAATCTGAGAAAATTCATGAATACTAACCAGCACTAGAGAAAATACTTAAAGAAATTAATCATAAAGAAGTAAAACAAAGCAAATTTCAGGACCAGAGAAGAATTATTCAATCAGCAGGGCAACTAAACATAAAAGAAATAACATTATATTAAACAGAATATAGAACACAAAATGACAGTAAACAAAAATCATATGTCAATAATAACAGTGAATGTTAACTCACCAATTAAAAGACAAAGACTGGCAATGTGGACTAAAAAACATAATTCAAATATATGCTGCTTGCAAGAAACTCACCTTAAAAATATTCATAGGCTAAAGTGAAATAATGGAAAAATATATATCATGTCAATGGAGACTGAAAACAAGCAGGGATAGCAATGCTGATATACAATAATACAGACGTTGAGCTAAAACAAATCAGAGGAGACAAAACAGGGCACTTCCTGTTATCAAAGGAAACAATCCAGCAAGAAGATGTAATGATAGTAAATGCTTATGCCCCAAATGTGGGTGGCAGATAATACCATTGTCAACACGATCTATATTATGATCTGAGACTAGTACACCAATAAAAAAGAAAAGAAGAGAGGCACAGTGGTGCACACTTGTAAAACTCAGTACTTGGGAGGCTGATACAGAAGGATCACAGGTTTCAGGCCAGCCTTAGCAACTTAAGAAGACAGCAAATTAGAGAGAGACTCTATTTCCAAATAAAAAATAAAAATGGAGCCAGGGTTGTAGCTCAGAAGTAGACTACTTCTAGGTTCAATCACCACACACACACACACACACACACACACACACACACACACAAGTTTAGCCAGCTGTAGTAGCTAGCCTGTAATCCCAGTACTGGGAGGCTGGGACAGGAGGATCACAGGTTCGAAGCCAGCCTTGGCAACCTAGCAAGGTCCTCTGCAATTTAATGAGATCCTGTTTCAAAAAAAAATAGGGGTAGGGGTATAGTTCAGAGAAAGAATGCCCTGGGGTCAATTCCCAGTATATCTATCTATCATTTATTCATCTACCTATCTATCTATCTATCATCCATATAGATTATCTATTTGTCTATCTGTCTTCCCTGTGTGGGGTTATACCATGGCTGCAGATGTGGCCATACTGAAGAGGTATTTTCAGAACATATGGGCAACTAAAGTTTGGAAAGTACTGGCAAAGTAAAACATCCTTGTTTTAGAGATGAGAAAACCAAATCAGAGAAGGCTGGGTGCTTTGAACCATGGAGGGAGAACAGCCTTGTGTTTACTTTTGATAGGAGGATATCATCTGGGGGTGACCCTGCTAGCTCTCCTCATAGTACCATCCTCCCTTTTTCCATGCCTACTGAATGATAAAACACCCCAGCTTCAATTAACCTCCACACTGATAAGGTGGGTGACCAAGTACTAGTCAACAGGATGAAAATAGAGATGTTTTGTGAAAATATCAGGGAAATGCCTCGTAAGGAAGGAACACACACTCCTTTCTCCCTTGCTATTATCCTGCCATCTGGTACTGAGTTGTGATGCCTAGACGTCTAGGAGCCACCTTGGGTCATGAAAATGAAGCTATGTTTATCAAAGCTGGAAGCAGCCAGGGAAATTGATAACAACCTACCACACCTATCCAGAACCTAGTAATTCTGTTTTTCTTCACGTGATGTTGTGCTTCATCCCTTTGGTTAGAGTCTTGTTCTCCCGGGTTAATTTAAATTAATATCTGAGCTTTGACGTCTATAGAATTCTTCAGCACGTGCAAAGCCCTATCACACGCACCATCTTATTTGATCCTCACAACAACCTTGAGAGATATACAAGCAAAATCCTTTCTCTAACATCAGATGAAAAGGCTGCAAGGCCCACAGCTGGAAGGAGGCCAGAGGGATTTGTAAGGACGAGAACTTCTGGCCCAGAGCCCATGTTCACGGGGGTGTGATTCATGTTCAACCTCTGCATCCCACAGAGCTGAGTTAGAGGGGCGTATCCTTGATTCCACTGTTGACCAGACCCTGAGGTCACCCGTGCAGAATCTCCTATGGTGTCTGGATTTCCCAAGTGACATGAGTCTGCTTAGCAGAGAAGTCTATACAATATTAAATAGAACAAGCCCTCCCTAACCACCCCCTGCCTTACCATCTTACCTTAGTCATGATTTAAAGTCATGCTCTCTAGCCTGGCAGGGTAGCCTATGCCTATAATTCTGGTACTTGAGAGGCTAAGACATGAGGATCACAAGTATGAGGCCAGACTCCAAAACTTAGAGAGACCCTCAATAACTAAGCAAGACCTGTTTCAAAGCAAAAACATAAAATAGGGCTGGGGATGTAGCTCGGATTGAATGCCCCCGGGTTCAATCTCTAATACCAAAATAAGTAAATTAATTAAGCCATGCTTTCTACGTTTAGTTTACTGCATGTTAGACCACAAAACTGCCAAATGCAGCCTTTGCACTATTTTTTCCACTTTCTTTTCTAGAGACCATGAGCCACAGAGCTCATGGAAATGGCTGTGGTTTGCTGCCTGACTGATTTGCATCATTCCTGCAACTCCTCAGTAGGGTGCAGCAGTTTGCCGGTGCAGGACCGGGTCAGCCTGATGACTGCACACCCCAGACACAGAGTGTCCCCTAGTCCCCTTCTGACTGGCTCTCAGGCCACTGTACTGGGCACAGAGTTTCCTGGAGCATGTTTACTATCAAGCATGGGGAGGCAATGGGGAGTGTGCAAACTGTAAAGTAAGACTAAATTCCAGGCAAAGCTTTGAGGATAAAAGAACTCCCCACAAAGCAGATGGAAGCAAGACAAGGCAGTCTGATGAGAAGTGAGACCAAGCGGAGGAGGGATGAGCTGCGGAAGGAGAGGCCTATGAGCAGAGGGGCGGCGAAAGCACGGGGTCGTGGGGACCCTGCGATCCATGCTGGGGCCCTCTGGGATGTGACTTTAAAAGCTGGGATGAATTAGCGGCATCTGCAGGGGCCAGGGATTAATCTTGCTAATGGGTTCCATATTGTCCCTTCCTCATTAGTGTTCTGTACCCTCTGCATTTTAAGAGAGATGTCAAGACCTGGAGATGGTCCAGAGAAAAGCAATAAAAATGATAAAAGGGCAGGGAAATAGGTCTTAGAAAAGGTGAGCAGAGAATTAGAGACTGGAGAAGACAAGGCCACGAGTAACCCAACCATGACCTAGGCCTAAACAGAAGGCCAGCCACCTCTGAAACCTGCAAAACGCACACTACACACCCTGGTTGCCTCCAAGGGAACTGAATAGATGGCTACTTTGAACCCTGTCTTTTAAAGCTTATTTTCCATTTGCATTCAGCTGATGGTGTGATAACCCAGCCCGAGTTGAAATCAAGGCCCCAAACCTTTGCCTCTCGAACAATCTCTCTGCCAGTGATATTGTCCCTAGCTTGGAATTTCATCCCCAAGTTAACATTATCTAACTTGAGTCTCAAATTTTAAATCAAAAGCAGGTGATAAAGATATTAGAATTTGTAGAAGAGTTTGAGAGGAGCCCTACAGGGACACAAGACAAGGAGGAAAAGGAAATAACAGAAGTCAGATGCTTGGTGGGGCAGCTGTGGTGGACGGACAAGTTGCTGGACCCAGTAAGTGTGCAGGCCATGAACATGTCTGCCATGATGCAGGAGAGAACTTCTCTGATAGGCATGGCGGCTGAGGGTGAATAAGTCATGTTGCCTGTTACAGATTGGATGAGGGATGCCCCCAACATCCCATGTGTTAAAGGCTTGGTCCCCAAGGTGGGGCCTATAAGAGGTGGGGTTAGTGGGTGGTCTTTAAGTCATTGGGGGCGGGTCCTTGAAGGCACCTGGTCTCCTCCTCACTCTTTTTGCTTCCTGGCCATGTGGTGAGTAGTTTCCCTCCATCACTTGCTCATTCGCCATGGTGAGATGCCTTTCCAGGGGCTCCAGTCAATGGGTCCAATGGACCACAGACTGAAATCTCCAAAGCTGTTAGCCAAAATAACCTTGCTTCGCCGTGCGTGGTGGCGCACACTTGTAATCCCCGCACTTGGGAGGCACAGACAGGAGAATCGCGCAGGTTTGAAGCCAGCCGCGTGCGCTGGCTTAGGAGACCCTGTTTCCAAATAAAAATGTAAAAATAGGTCTGGGAGTGTAGCCCGGAGGTAGAAGGGCTTCCAGGAACCCCAGTACCACCCAAAAAAAAAATAATAATAATAATAATAACCTTGCTTCTTTATAAGTTGATCATCTCAGGTAGTAGTTATAGTGATAGAAGGCTGACTGGCACAGTGCCTCTCCCCAAGGCATCCTGGGCAAGCTCAACTACACGGATGTGTCAGGTTGGAGTCAGAGGTGTGGTGGCAAAGACAGGAAACCGAAGAGCACAAACTCCCCATGGGCAAGGATTCCAATGAGGAATCTGACTTCTCACTGGGAGTTCTTTGAAGTTAAGTTCTTTGCCCCAAGCTGCATGGTCAGCAAAGAGCAGGGAATGAAATACAAGCTCCGGGGACTGGACCGTGGGCTGTTGCATTGCAGCCAGGAAAATTTTGAAGTAGTTCTTAAAATACCCCACATCATCTGCTGAAAGTATCCTCTCCTCTTAGCTACATAAAGAAACTAATGTCATAGTAATCAATAAATGAGCAGTTACTGAAACCCTGTGGCTGCTTCTGGGGAAACCAAGTCATGTGACTCCAAGCAATTAGGATCCCCTGGAGGATAATCAGACAGGGACAATAGTTATGGGAGCTCATTTTGAGGAATCACAGAGATTCCACATGACTCTCCTTCTTCCCTTTCGATTTGCAGAGTTCGTCTTGGGTCCCAGAGAGGTGAAATGACTTGGCCCCTAAAAGAGCAACCAAGAGCCCTAAAGGTGGTGTTTTTGTTCTGAGCCCAGGGCTTCTCGAGCAACCAGTATCCCGGGTTACAGATGGCAAGGACCCAGTAAGTGTGCCAGTCATGAACGTATCTGTCATGATGCAGGAGAGGACTGCTCCTACCTGGAGAAAGCAGAGGACTCTGCAGAGAGGAACAATAAGAGGAAGAGAAGGAAAATATCTCACTGAGCTGGGGAAAGCTGTAGGTAAGGAGGCGGGACAATCTCATCTCTGATAATCTTTTCCTCTGTCCCACACATCTGAGAGTTAGTCAATAAGAGATCAGTGTATGCCTTTTGAGTAATTAGCCATAATAAAAACTACCACAAAACTGATAAAACACTAACATCCATGTGCACGCGCAGCCGTAATCTCTCAGGCTCTGCTGTCACTACTGGAGATGCTAAGAATCCAATAATGCCATGTCAGGATGAAAGGATGCTAATCACACACTAATGCAACATCAGGAATAACACGGTGATGCCTCTGGCAGTGGAGTCAGGAAGTTCAGAAGCAATAGATGAGGAGGGAAGGCCTCCCCTGCAAAATAATTCTCACCCTTTCCTGGAGCAACCCAAGAGTGTGTCTGCAACAGAGGCTGCTCTTTGCCTGCCTAGAAGCCCTCCTCTTCCTCCTGCTACCAGGACCCTGTCTTTGTATGTTCTCTACTCTGGGAATGCGTCAGGGTGGTCCTTTGCCACATGAACAAGGTCTCTACCTTCCCTGGGATTAGGAGTTACTGTGGCCTATTTTACACTATAACTATTTAATTGCACTATTTTACTTTATAACTCAGTGGGTCAGACAGAATCCAGCTCATTGTGGGAAATACTTCCACATAGTGACGTAATGGGAAGCGGTATCTACTTCATCTGTTCAAGGGCCAGTGGCATTGCAGGAGCTAGTAGCTAGTCTCAAAAGGTCAGTAACTTTCTGATGCAGAGGCCATGGCCTTGCGCCAGCACCCTAGGGGTCTACATTACCATGTTCCTGCTGGGGATTACCTAGTATCTTCTTCCATCACAGTTGCTGAAGGGTAGGGGGTATGAAGAGTCTTGAATCATGGCCTCAACCTGCTACAGCCCTTTCCTGATCTGGATTCTACTCAAAGCTGACAGTCCTCCAAGTCATTCAGTAAATGAATTAGTGCAATATTTCCAAGTGTGGTATATGCTCCTTCTAGGACCCATAGAGGCCCTTTGGGTACTTCACTCCTTTCTTGGTGGCAATAAAGCTACCAACATAGTGGGGCTGTCACAAAATGCATGGGGCCACCAGACCCCTGCAGACTTTATCTGTTTTTCTGGTCCCTACACGTGCACAGGTTTGCTTCTGTCCTCTTGGAGTACGTGTGTTTACCAGGCCTTCAAGGTACCTTCATGCTCATTCCGTTCAATTAACAACATGCCTTTGGTATTGCAGATCAATATGGTGTGCTATGGCTTGGGTCCTTCCAAAATACATCAAGATGATGTACAAGGCGCGGTGCGGTGCTCTTAGGTTGTTTGGGGCTACTTCTGGTCCTATCTCTTCACAGGAAAAAGTATGGAAAAGTATCTTTTTACCAAATCAACAGCCTCATACCACGCACTTGAGATCATGTTAGCAAAAGTACCATATCTGGAACTATTTGATTGAGTTGAGGTGATCTATGGATTATAAGGAATTATATGAATAAATGGTAAGAAATCACCACCCCTATATAACCCTGATTTCTTCCAACCCCCTTGAAATGTGGGAGCTTGTATTCATTTGTTTTCTGTGGCTTTAACAAAATATCCAAGGCTGGCTGGTGTATAAAGAAAGACCTGTACTTAGCTCACAGTTTTAGAGGCTGAAAATCTAAGATTGAGCCGGCCCCATGTCTTCTCTCTCTGACGGGCATCCTCCTGGCAGCATTCCAACATGGCAGAGAAATGGAAAGAACCAGTCATGCGCAGAAAGGGCCAGGTCCCACTGCTTCAGGGTACATGGCCTCCACACCACTGCCCTGAGGACCCAGCCTCCAGCACATGAACCTCTGGGGGACAGCCCACATCCAAGCCATGGTAGTATTGGTTTGATTTACTCCATCAGCAGGGGTGGCACCTCAAAGAGCTCTTTCTCCTAGACCCTTGACATTTTCATGCCAGGCCCATCTCCCCACTGGCTCCCCTGCTCTCGTAATTAACTCCCAGGTCTCATCCTGTCAGGAGCACACAAGTGCCTTTAAAAGCTGCCAAAGATGTCCTGTAGTTTTCACACTTAGCTTTGAATTGGCGATTAATCACCCTCACCCTCATTATTTCCCTCCATCCACTTCTACAGTTCTTATGATTGATAACTTTTAAATGTTTACCAAACTTTTAAATGCCTTAGATGCTCCACCCACCCTGCATGTCCTTCCGCTGACATCCTAGCCCAGCCCTCAATGTGTGAAAAGTTTAACTCTATGGTATATCGCCTATACTTGGGGCAATCAGGACTCCACGTGTCATGGAGATGGGGTTTCAGTACCCGCTGCTTAATGGGGATCCAGTTCTAAAATCTCATTTTTAGCCTATTTTATTAACTCATTACCGGCACTGATGGCTACTGGCCTAATTTCCCAGAACACAGGCTTTGAGATGAAGCATCAGGTATAGAGCTCTGGGAAGGAAGGAATGGAGGTATATTCAAGAATTCTTATTGAGTCAAGCATGCTGGTGTACACCTGTAATCCCAGTACTTGGGAAACTAAGACAGGAGGATTGCAGGTTCAAGGTCAGCCTCAGGAACTTGGTGAGACCCTACTTCAAAATAAAATAGAGTTGGGATGCAGCTTAGAGATAGAATACCCCTGTGTTCAATCCCCAGCATCACAAAACAAAATTCTCAAAGATTCAGGGATGGTGGTACACATCTGTAAACCCAGTACTTAGTAGACTCAGACAGGAGGCTGGCAGGTTTAAAGTCAGCCTCAGCAACTTAGTGTAACCTTGTTTCAAAATAAAATATAAGATAGTTTTGGCCCGTGTGGTTCAGAGGTAGAATTCCCCTGGATTTAATTCTCAGTCACACACACACACACACACACACACACACACACACACACACACACATTCAGGGTATCATAAAGGAGCTCAGAAGCAGCCTTAACACTGAGTTGTCCCAAATAGAGGCAAAGTTGCCACGGTTCTGCTCTCTTCCGCCAACCAGTCCTGAGATGCAAACTGCCCATAGGGAGGAAATATGGCCTTCTCCGGTGCGACAGCTGTGTTACAGAAAGGACAGAATAACATCTAGGAAGGGACAGTCTGTGAGTGGCAGCACACAGCACCCGCTGCAGCGTCTCCATTGAGAGAATTTGATGCTATCTACAAATTCCACACCAGGGACTAAAACACAGAAAGAAACAGATCAGCACTGCAGGAGATAAAATGATAAAGATCACACAGAGTCTCCAAAATTCATCCCCAAAGCATCTATGAAGCACGAATGGTACTCTTGACTCTAAGGTTCCCAGTGACAAGAGGAAAAGGCAGTCACCACCAAGAGTCACAGCATCCACAAAGCCAAACTGTCCTACCCCAAAGGCTGCCTTTGTTGGCTCTGAGATCTTGAAAGATTTCTTTCAGCATCCTACAAAGAGCATGGGCTTCACCGAGTGGACAAGGATACCAGAATCATCCTGATGATCAAGATAATAGCAAATGTCTCGCAGCAAGCTCTGGAAGCCTACCATGAGGCTCATCTCAGACACAGCTGCAGAGCGAGCAGCTAAGCAAGTTAAATAGTTAATACTCTCCTGCCTTCAAACAGACTCACGGCCCATGACACTCGTCACATCCAACTTTCTCTTAGGTTCCTTCATTCACCACTACCGATGTATGAAAACACTTTCAGGACACCTGTCTACCCGTTGGTAAATATTTAAAAGCCGGGCACAATAATTACAATAATCTACTGCATTTTTTGAAACATTTGTTCAGCAGTCTTTGGCGGGGGTTGTGGGAAGAAGGAAATCATTTTCATCCGGCAAAAAGGCTGGTGATAAATTAAAGCTTTCATACCCCGTAGAAGATGGGTTTTTGTTGTTGTTTTATTTCCAAATCCCTCCCTGTCAACATTCAGGGAGACATATTTATGAAGAAAGAAAAACAGATGATCCGGCTGCATTGCTGAAGGAGAGAGGACCACATCTGTCTCCAAGTATCGCAAGCCATTCACCCATGATAAATCTTCCTGGCCCAGAAACCTTATAGGACTCCAGGATTCTGAGCCTCTTCCCCAAGTAGCCTGTTTCCAAGTTCCTTTTCCACAGAGACCCTGCCTAGTCCTTGCTATTCTGCAGACCTCTAGTATCCCATGACTCCCTGTGACTTTGTCCGCAGAACTCTCCAGGACTGCCTTGTTCCCATGCACGTTTGGTTCAGGACATGGACATACTTACAGCCTTTTTCGATTTGGAGTGGTCAAGTCCCCTCTCCTCAAGCGTTATTTTCCCAATAATTTGCTGATTACCACATTTATAGACTTTGCTCTCTTTTGAGGGACTCTGACCTCCTGCATGAGTGGAGACACCGATGGTAGAACTTAAAATGCCAGCACAATTCACAATAACCGAATAATGGAACCCACCCTGGTGTCTGTCAACAGATGACCGGATAAAGAAAATGTGGCATAGACACACCATGGGATTTTACTCAGCCATAAAGAAGAATGGAATTATGTCATCTGCCGGAAAAAGGGTAGAACTAGATAGTGTTATGCTAAGCACGATCAGCCAAGCTCAGAAAGGCAAGGGACATATGTTTCGTCTCATCTGTGGAAGCTCAAGAGGAAAATAGAAAACAAAAGAGACTCCTGATAAATGAGAAGAGAGGCTAGTAGAATGTGGAAGGGGATTGAGGGAAGGAGGTAGGGAAGGGAAAAAGGGGAACTGAGGAAAGAAAAGGTTCAATGAAGGCTATGTCCATATACAAAGGAATCACTACCAGTCTCACTAACGTGCACAGGGAGGAGGAGGGAGCAGGTGGGAGGTGGAGAGAAACACTCCAAGTGCTGAGTACATCTCTGTTCGAATCACTTTGAAACACTGTGATGTGTCGTTACAATGCACCAAAAATATATATAAAAAATAAAATAAAGAGTCCTCCACTCATCAGCCCTCCTACCTTAAAGTTGTGTTGCCTAAACAGCCCTGAGGACAAGCGAGGGCCTTTGCACTTCCAACATGCCCTCTGGGAGGCAAGACCACGGCCAGCTCTTTCCACCTAAGTCAGCAGAAGGGCCATCTCTAGGCTAACATCCTGTTAGAGCCAGCCAGGGCTTAGGAATCCAGATAGAATGCAAAGTGCTGTTGAAAGAGACAGCCCGATAAATCACCTCCAGGCTTTGCAGGGGGTGTGAAGGGCTTGGTGGGAAAAATCATGGGTTGGAAAGATGAAAACAAATTCAAGGTCTCCTTCCCCTTTCTTTCTGGATTGCACCTTTCTAATCTGCCAACAAAAGTAAAAAGCCTACCCTTTGAATTTGTTGTGAGGATTAAAGGAAACACTGTCTTCTGGGTTTGCTTCCCTACTTTAGCAGACTATGAAACAAAGATCCAAGTGTAGGTAGCTTACTTGGAGATAAAACTATATTTATTTACCAATGTTGCCATAATCCAGTGTCACAAATTGAGTGGTTTATACAGAACAGGTACTGTCTGCCAGTTCAGGAGTCTTGAAGAGCTTGGCCAAGGTATCCGCAGGGCTGGCTTCTTCCGGGACCTCGCTCTTGGACTTGCAGGGGGCTATCTGTCCCGTCCCTGCACCCTCACATCTTCTTCCTTTCTATAGGAAATTCTGTGTAGCGCTATTAATCCCGATAAGATACTAAATGTTATGCTACAAATACTACCCCATAATATTCACTGGTATTTCACAGCATTTGACTATTTGCTATAGGATACAGTTCTTTGTAAATATTGCTAAAATACATTTCATGAATACTACCAAGTAGCCAGGCATGGTGGTATACGCCTGGAATTCCATTACTTGGGAGGCTTGCAGGTTTGAGGTCAGCCTCAAAAACTTAATGAGACCCTTCTGCAATTTAGCAAAAGCCTGTTTCCAAATAAAAAAAAGTAAAAAGGGTTGGGATTCTAACTCAGAGATAGAATGTCCCTAAGTTTAATTCTCGGTACAATAACAACAACAACAACAACAACAACAACAGCAACAGCAACAACAATAATAAATATACCATTAAGAAACTAGGCACAGAGGTGCTTACCTGTAATCCCAGCAACTCGGGGGAGACTGAAGCATGAGTATCACACATTTGAGGCCAGACTGGAAAACTAAGGGAGACCTTATCTCAAAACAAAAACCAAAAAGGGCTACCCTTGGGTAGACTCCACCTCCATAAATAACTAAATAAATAAAATACAATTAACATACTGAAAACTACCCTTCCTTTGTAAATACAATAACAAAATAATTTATGATTTTAGAAGTTCCTCATGAATTCTGATTTCTCATTCTGAATACCCATAATAAATATCTGTCAGACGTTTGGAGATGCTAGTTGAAGAGGGCACCTCAGGCCCTTATGCCCTCTCACCCGCAAATCTAGAGCTGTTTCTAATGACCGATGGAGGTACCCTAACCTAAAGGGCTGGGCTCTCTCGGGTAGGGGGACCTCAGCAGGACACAACTGGGACCAACAGCATCAACTACCTTAGATGCCTTAGATGGTGACTGTCCCAGCGTGTGAGGACGGCTCTGGACAGCACACCATCACAGCCAGTCTGTACACACACACACACACACACACACACACACACACACACACACACGTCCATTGGTACATCTTTTCCCCATGGCTCTCCCTGTGGTAGCACAGACTGTATTCTTTTCATTTGGTTCATAGTTTCCGACACCTATGTCATCCACCACCCTATTAGACAATCGGCCACCCTGCTGCAGCAAAATAATCTGCCAACCAGAGTCCTTTTATCATTACATCTAAATATCATGCTTCATTTTAGCCCTCTCTTAGCAAGTTCTGCAGGCCTAGCCAGAAATGACCCTTTCCTCCTAATTTTCTTTTCCCAAATGAATTCTTCCTGACTTGGCTCTAAACTGTCTTCACAACAGGAGCTTTAGTCCCTAGCTGGATTAATCCCTGGCTGAAATTTCCCTACTGATTTGCAAAATCCCCAGAGCACAGAGCTACATGGTAGGAAAGAGCAAGGTAGATACTTCTTCATTTGGGGGGGAAACCGGGGTTGAACCTAGGGGCACTCTACTTCCAAGCTACACCCCCAGCCCTATTTTTTTTTTATTCTTTATTTTTAAACAAGGTCTCACTAAGTTGCAGAGGCCCTCACTAAGTAGCTGAGGCTGGCCCAGAACCTGCAATTTCCCTGTCTCAACCTCCCAAGTACTGGGATTAAAAGCATGCACCACCACGCCCAGACACTTCCTAGCCTCCTCCCCGTGCTGTCTCTTCCTTTGCAAGGGCCTTTGGTGCGAGACCTTTCCCGAAACAGGGATTGCCAGCTTTCCATGTGTTTAAAGATCCGCTTAGAAAAGATTTTTAAAAGAAGGTTCTTAGAACATACCCCAATTATGCAGATTTAGATTTGAAGCATTTTTAGCTTTTTTTTTTTTCCAGCTGTTCTGCTGGTTTCCAGGTGAATGGCTAAATAGCCACTCTTTGAGAAATGGCCATTCCTGTAGCCCAAGCTTGGTGAAATCACCACAGGCTCTTGGAGAAGTTGGCAGCCACAGCACCAAGCATCGGTGCCTCTTAGCCACCCCCCTCACCACACCACTGCCAGCTCAGCTACAAATACTCTCTGCCTCTTTCTAAATGGCTTTACTTAGGGGGCAGGCTTTTTCCCAGCACAGGGATAATCATGCCACCAATTTTCATCACTGGAATTTTAGCCTAAGTGTACTTAACTCTGAAACTCAATGCCATCAATTTGGGTCCAATCAAGAGACAGAAACCTGATGAGAGATGGGAAAGATGGAGAAAGGACCAACTGCCCCAGCACAGGATGAGAGAAGGATTCAAATAAGGAGGTATGAAGCTGTGACACCAGAGGAACTATGATATTTAAGGAGGATTCTAAGGAGACCCAAGGAAGGACTGAGGCTCGGGGCATGCAAAAGAAGGTGTGGTTTTAGCTGACTGGGTGATGGAGAAGTTCACCCAGGTCCCCGAGCCCAAGCTGGTGCCCAGACACTGAGCAAGCAGGATGCAGAGTTCCAGGTGCAGGCTGATGGCTGAGCACAGAGAAGCCAGGGTGCCTAGAACCCACTCATGGGAGGCAGTGCCAGGCCTGGGGGGGAAAGCCTGTCTGCAAGGAGAGGGCTCAGGGAAGGTGGCCAATGCGCCAGGCCAGGAGCAAGCTGCCAAGGATATGTGTGTTCAGAGACAAGGGGTGGACCACAGAACCACTAGATGGCCCCCACATCCATGTCCCTGATCCATGGTGAGATCAGAGCTGAAACAAAAGCAAAACTGCAGTGATGAAACCAGAAAGAGATATCACTTCTTCCCGCAATGGCTTCCAGGTGCCCTCCCCTGGCCCAGTGGGACAAGGTGCTCACTGCACAGGAGACTTGCCCATTATGTCCGATGAAGAACTGACTTAGAATTAGGAAGTCAGCCAGAACAGCCTCAGCTACATAGTGAGGCCCTCTGCAACTTAGTGAGACCTTGCTTCAAAATAAAGAATAAAAAAATAGGGCTGGGGTGTAGCTCGGAGGTAGAATGCCCCTGGGTTTCATTCCCAGTACCACAAAAAATAATAATAATTAGGAGATCAACTACCCTCTCAGTAGCAAATTTAGGAAGCTCCCAGCCACATTCTTTCATTTAAAAGTACCCCATTAAGATATATAGTGTCACTCGGAGGTACAATGCCCCTGGGTTTCATCCTCAGCATCACAAAAAAAGATGTATAACTACAGTGCACCAATAAATTAAAAATAAATAATTAAAAATAAAATGCAGGCCAGGTAGCACTTGCCGGATGGCTGGATCTCAGGAGGTTAGGCAGATTTGGATTTCAAAGAACTAAATACCTGACTATGCATGGCTTATAAGCCAGAATCGTGAAGGCAAGCTATGGCAGTTCTGATTCGATGACTCTACAATAGTTATTTATTTATTTATTTATTTATTTAGGCCTTACAAGATGACTGGAGAAACTCAAAATACTAGATCCTCACACAATATTGCTCAAAACAAACCACATAGGAGCAAAGAGTGCCTTCTTTTGTGAAGCTTCCTTTCTTCAGGAGAAAGAATTTTAGCCAGAAAACTCCAGCAGACTTCCCATGACCTCCCTGTAGCCACCATAGGAAAGTGCATGCTCCCCTCCACCTAATCTCTGGCCAAGGGCATGGTATGGCCATGACTGGCTTGAGCTGAACGTTGTGATGTAATCACCTGTAATCCCAGTACTTGGGAGGCTGAGACAGGAGGATTATAGGTTCCAGAAGCCAACCTCAAAATTGTAGGGAGGCCTTGTTTCAGGAAAAAGAAAAGGAAAGAAGGAAGAAAGGAAGGAAAGGAAGGGAGGGAGGGAGGGAAGGAGGGAGGGAGGGAGGGAGGGAGGAAGGAAGGAAGGAAGGAAGGAAGGAAGGAAGGAAGGAAGGAAGGAGCTGGCCAAACTAACTAATAAATGAGCTCCTCCTATGTTCCCTTGGCAATCTACAATTCTTTCTGTGGGATTCCTTAATTCCATGGAGACTGGAGTCACTGTCAACTGCTAGTCTGGCTGGTGGAGTGAAAGCTCCAGAGAGGCAGGTCCTACTTTCTTGTTTGGAGAACTGCATTTCAGAGTGTCTGCATCCTTCCTAGAGGAGCATGCAGCAGACAGCCTGGTCTCCCCACCTCCTCTTCCTTATATGCTATTCCTCCACTTTTCTACGTTACAGAACTGGCTTCCTCCCACCTCGTTTCCCCTATCTCATTAGCATCAGTCATTAGCATTTTCCCTCCTGTGTTGAAATACTGTTCTCTCAAAGCCCCAGACCTCCTAGAGCATGGGCAATGACATCTATGTCCCTTCTTCCCAGCAGGACATTGGCACTGACCCTTCTCATTGTCCCACCCTGACACATCATGGGGTGTCATCTCATAACCCTCTTGCCTATCTATTTACATGGTGACCCAGGGTCCTGTTCATAATGAGGACCCCTGTGGCCATCACACACAGGATGCTGGCAGAGACAAAGCAATTAAGGAAAAAAGCAAGTTTTTTTGAAGTCAAGCAAATCTAGGCTCTCAGCCCTACCTCTGTCTCTTACTGAATATGTATGGATATGGATATGGAAGATTAAAGATGGTTGACATTCTTTGCTACCCCTCCTGTTCTAAGATGGAGTCCAATTCCCTTCCTCTTAAAAGTAAGCTTCTGGAATTATTTGTCTGATCAGTAGAATACAAAGATATGGTGATATGGAACATCTGAGACCAGGCCATAAAAGTGTTACAGATTTTTGCAACCAACACCCTAGAGGAAGCCAGCTCCAGGCAAGAAGTCGGATTGCCCCATGACCACCACACTGTGAGGTAGCACAAGCTATAAAGAGAGGGAGTGAGGTTAAGCCAGATCATGTAGGTATGAGCAAGAAAAGTGAACTTAGACATTCTAGCCCAACAAATTGATATAAAGAAGATACAA
The DNA here is from genome assembly GCF_963383645.1 of Muscardinus avellanarius. Taxonomy (NCBI): domain Eukaryota; kingdom Metazoa; phylum Chordata; class Mammalia; order Rodentia; family Gliridae; genus Muscardinus; species Muscardinus avellanarius. The sequence continues at coordinate 157,836,124 of NC_137788.1, forward strand.
AAAAATGTGACAGCCAGAATCAAGATAGTAGACAGGTTATTTCAGCTACCTTCACATCTTTTGAGCCCAACTACAAATAGTTTGCTATGCTTTGGTTGAGTTCCTCATCCTCAAACTCCTGAGCATAACCGTTGTTGTTTTACACAGTTAAGTTTGGACTGTAAATTTTGCCACAGTACATAACTAGATCAAGGAATGCTGGGTAAATCTCCATCCTTTCTGAGACTCCTTTGGGTCCCAGGATAGTGCATATATTACCTATACTACCTGTCACACATGGATTAAATAAAATGATGGCCCTTAAAGAGCACCCCAGTATTTAGCACAAGATAATCAATGATTTAACACTGGTCCCTTGACATAAGACAAAAATATATTATAGCCAAGCTATGTGTTAATCTCCTAATTAGAGACCTTGACAGATGACTGGTGCTGATTCTTATATACTCAGGAGCTGACCTGAAATCCAGAAGACTGTTCATGAGTGTCTCCTGAAATGCTGAGGACTAGTCCAGGCTATGCTGGCTAAGATCATTCAGCATATAAAAGTTGACCACTCTGACCTGGAAAATCTCAAGCCAACAGTACGATTTAGAGCCTGTGACAATTAAAGAAATATGGGGTGGATGGAAGATAAGAACATGTACAAAAAGGCACCCTCTATGACTTCAAACTCCATAATATTAGTTATTGCGATGATTAATTTCATGTGTTGACTTGGCTGGTCATGGTGCCCATATATTTCATCAAACATTATTCTGGATAATTTGGCTATTTGGCCAGTTTTTTTTTCATGATATCAACACTCAAATTGGTAGATTCCAGGTAAAGCAGATGGCCCTCCATAAGGTAGGTGGGTGTTGTCCACTTGTTTGAAAGCCTTTCTAAAACAAAGACTAACCCCCTCTAAGCAAGGAGGAATTCTGTTAGCACATGAGCTTGAATTGCAACATCAGTATTTTTCCTAAGATTCCAGCCTGGTAGCCTATCTTGAAGATTTTGGACTTACCAGTCTCCATAGACATCTGATTACATGGTAGGGCTTGTCTCATTGTGGGTAAAGTGTATGCATTCATGAGTAACTCCTTGGTTTCAAGTTATCTCCCAAACTACAGAACTCAAGAGGCTTTAGAGACTCAGCCTTATTTTCTTGTTATCTGGTAGAAAAATTAATTGTGGATACCTATCATGTCTAACAAATTTGTTGCATCAGAGACTGTTCAAGGTATGTCTGGGAGAAAGGAGAGAAGAGAATGTCTTTATTTCACTCATTCACTGCCCAAAGATTGGAAATAGCTATGATGTTCTAGGCTCTATGTAAGATTCTGAAAATATGGGATAAAAATCCCTACCCTCCTTGAATGTGCATTAGAGAAAACATGGACTAGAAACGAGGGGAAATGGGTAGATTGATAATCAGGTGAGCAGCTATACCCAGATAGGAAAGTCCGAGTATATTGCATCTCAAAGGGGCTTTCTGTGGGCCACTGCAGGCTTCTGGAATATTTTTACTTTCACTTTACTTATTTTTTAGTTTTTTGTTAAGAGATGTGTCCTTCATATATGTGAATGTCTGAAGCTGAATCATGGAGGGAGGGAGGATATTAACCTACAGATTCCCACAGGCACTGGCAAACTAAAATTATAGCCCTGGACTCTTGGGATGATATTTAGCAAAGATAAATTCTTCATATAAGGACGCCTGCCTTCTCCAAGAAGATAACTACAGAAGTACTAGAACAGAGATAGGTGGCTTAATAGCAACCTACACACAATAACTTACAGGATAGTGAAAAATGAGCTCAACAGGGAAAGGTAGCAACCCAAAGTTATGACCGTGTTGGGATCTTGGACAGAGATATCTTTTCATATATTCTCATGCGAAACTTGGGTTTTGTAGCATCATGCTGCTTTCTGGTTTTCTGTTGCTTCTCTGTGCCATTGTTACTATTCCCCAAAATCCTGTTCTGAGCCCAGTTTTCCACACTTTCTCCTACACTGGCTTCAGTCACCACTCATTGGGTTATGGCCTTCATGTCTCAGGGCACACGTCATCCCTGAGCTCCAGTCCTCTAATGCACTTGCCTGCCCCGTGGACATATCAAGATAGACTCAACAAATTGACAACCCACCTGCTCCACCTACCCTCTGCATTTTTCATTTTATCAGCTGCACCATCCCCAGTCACCAGCCAGAAAAAAAAAAAAATGATATTTGTCCTTTCTCTTCACCTGCAACAGCCAGTCAGTTATTGACTGGGTCACAATTTCTTCTTCTATAGAGACCCACAATCCACTCCTTTCCATCCTCCATTGCCACAGCTGCCCTGAATCATCCCCTCAGCATCCCCCATAGGGATAACAACAACAGAATCCTAACTCGTCTACCCTTCTCTAATCCAGACTTTCTATTTTTGGAGGAGCAATTCGGGGGAAACATATAAGTCTGACCATTTTGCTCCCTTGTGAAAATATTTTATGTAAACTTCATGATAAATTTTATGCATGACATAGCTGAAAAGATCCTCTGTGGTTTGATCCCTGCTGCATTTTCCAATTTTTATCTCCTCTCCCATCCATGCATGCCCTGCCTTCTAGCCAAGCCAGTCTATTGGAGTGTATCTGATTATGATGAAATCAAGATTGTGCTCCAGCCCCTATTTTCTCCATTTGGACCACACCTCCTAAAATTTCCACTACATTCTAATAGCACCAGCTGGGAACCAAGCCTACCATTTCTTTTTGGTTCCTAACTTTGGAAATCATTCCACACCATATTGACTTTCCCTTATATCCCACTCCCAATGTTGATTACCATTGTCTTTTTAAAACTTTGTTCCTTTTAATAATTATAAAACTCAAATACCACCACCGAGAATCTCAAATGCCCTATATATCCCAATCTGTTGAGAAGTTTAAAATTGTATTGATTCTACAAAAATTTCCAAATGTATCTTCCCCTTACACACATATGCCCCCTATTCTATCATGTGCCTTCTTGAGGAAGCACACATCCTCTTTCCCTTTCCTTCCACCAAGATGAAAATTCCTGGCTCCAACCTTCCTTCTTGTGACCATTTTTAGGCTTCTTTTCTAGTCCCAGAAACTGAAAAGGAATTCAGACACCAGCAGCCTAAAAAGATATCTACTATGATGGGTTTATTTCACATTTCCCTATGTGGAAATCATGAGCTCCTTTCAGAGACTCAACCTTTTCCTCCACCCAAAACAAGATGGCAGTCTCAATGCTCTGGCCAAGCTAGGCAGCGCTGCTTATTGCACATTCCTTTGTGACTTGCTTGATATTCGATCCTTGCTGTAGATTCCAGTCCCTGACAATTGCAGGGATATTTTAAGCAGAGATGTGGCCATACTTCTGAAATCAGATTAGCTTCCCGATTTGCCATGGTGATAATTACTTCAAAGGCAGCTGCGGTTTCATAAAATACAGGCTCCTGCTGTAGGCAAGTCTTATAAGCCTGCTCCATGGGGCTCAGGAATGTACCCCTGGGGGGCAGTAGACAGTCTGGATTTCCTCTGCCAGGTTGGAGGGTCAATATCACAGCTCAAATCTGCACCTGAGGCAGGACAACTGGAACCGGCCCCGGGAGAAAATGGGTAGAATATCAGTGTGTGGAGATAAAGAGCATTTTCCTCCGATGTCTATCACTCATTTTTCATGCAAAAAGGCCCAGCCCTTATTTTGCCCATCCAGCTTTCCCTTCTGGGGTGATAATGGAGCCAGTTATTACCAGATTTTCTAAACTCCTCTCTTACCTTTGGTTCCACACATCATTAAAAAAGGGAAATTCTTTGTCTTTTTCTTTCTTTTTTTGGTACTGAGGATTGAGCCCAAGGGCATTCTACCTATGAGCGATACCCTCAGCCCTATTTTTATTTTTTATTTTGAAACAGAATCTCACTAGGTTGATGACTCTCACTACTTTCTGAGGTTGTCCTCAAACCTGCAATCCTCCTATCTCAGACTCCCAAGTACTGGGATTACAAATGTGTGCCCCCACACCTGGTTAGGGGAAATTCTTTTAAATAACAAAGGGAACGATTTTCTAGAAGGGGTAGAGAACCCAGAAGGAGGTGCATTTTGTATGGCCCCCCTTCTTTGGGCAATACAACACTGTTTACACTACTCTCCAACTTCCTGTCAATGTGCCTGTCTCTCCTGGTCCTCTTCAACCCAGGAAAAAGATCTCCTCTTGGAGTCAGAGTTTTCCCAAAAGTAGGCTTGATCGGGGATCTCCAGAGAATAAAAATCAACAGGATGGAGAGAGAGATAAAAAGCTGATTTATTATGGGAATCAGCTCATGCATTTATGGAAGCTAGGTCCCATGGTGCCACCTGTATGCTGGAGACTCAGGAAGACAGGTGGTGTGATTCAGACCTGAGGCCATAGAAACAGGAAGGCCCCTGGAACAACTAAATTCTGGAGTCAGAAGAGAACCAGTGTCTAAGACCTGGAGAAGATGAATGTCCCAGTTCCAGAAGAGAGAGAATATGCCCTTACTTTTTGTCCCACTTCTGGTCTCAATGGATTCAATGATGCCCACCCACATTGAGAAGGGTAGATTTTCTTTCTTCAGTCTGATTCAAATGTTAAGCTCTTCCTGGAACCCAGACACATAGAGGAATAATGTTCAACTAGCTATCTGGGCATTCCACGCTCAAGCAACTTGACATATTAGATTCACCATCATGCAGACATTGAGATAAGAAGGTGGGTCCCAGTGCTGTGGTGGGAGGCACCCTAGGAACGCTTGCAGGGCTGGGGGGTGGGTTGAGCCAGGGAAGAGAGTAGAGTGGATTACCATGGCAGGCCACAGGAGCTCCATTCACTCTTATCAGTAGGATCCAGTGTAGACTAGTCCCTGAATTGTCCCTTCAAGAACCAAGAAAACTAGGGTATTTATTCATAAACTTCTCTCCCTCACATGCAGAAGGTCGCTCCTGGGCATTCATTCCCTGACACTCTGGCTCCTCCTTTAGGCTCAGAGAACTCTCAGGCTAATAGATGCAGAAAGCCAGTGTGGCCTCTCAGGGAAGTGTCTGCAGTGGTGTGGAGTGTGGCAGGGCAGGGGGGGTTCTAGGATAGAAGGACATGATGTCAGGTTGACTGTTCCATCTTGGTGTTTTAAAGCACCCTTTTAGGGTTGAACCCAGAGAACTATAGCAACAGCACAATTCGTAATAGCCAAAATATGGAACCAACCCAGGTCTCCATCAACAGATGAATGGATTGCAAAACTCTGGGAAATACACACAATGGAATTCTATTCAGCCATAAAGAAGAACAAAATAATACCATTTGCAAGATGATGGAAAGTCCTGGAGAGCATTATGTTAAGTGAGACCAGCCAAGAACAGATGGAGAAGGTACATATGTTCCCTCTAATATGCCCAAACTAGGGAACGTAGAGGATACCAGTGGTACCTGCAGGTAATGGAGGGGAAATGCCAGCAAAGTTTGAATAGAAAGATAGAGGAGGAGGAACACTGAACTTGATTAATGAGGGTCTATCTCTGAATATGTGTAAAATTATGAATATGGCATGGTTACCCTGAACAATCATTGGTGGGAGGGGAGAAGGGAAAACAAGGGTGGGGGGGGTACCAAGTATAGTTTAAATGTATACCATTTATGTTCAATAAAAATTTAAAAAATATAAATAAAAATAAAGTCCCCTTTTATCTTTGGGGGAGGTATGGCACATAGAAATGGCCAATGTATTTAGCCTTGAGTGAGCTGGATCTATCAATGGCATGAAGTAGAGCTTAATGAAAGTGGCAGCTAATATGAAGCAGAAGGAGGGATGGAGCGGACACTCAACAAGGGCTGTTGGCTGGGATGGGGTGTTGGGTATTCTTTTGGATAATGAGGAAAACTTAAAAGGAGAAAGAGACAGAGGAAGTGGGCAGAAAGCAAAGAAAAAATGAAAATGATCTACAGATAAAAGAGAAGAAAGCAGACAAAAGGTCAGCGAGGGGAAGTAAATAAAGAATAATGAATAATTAACCCACACGGACATTTGAGACCCCACTGGGCACTTTCTTCAAGAAGTGTTGGGTATAGAAGATCTAGGGTGACAAGCAGAACAGTGCCTCTCCCAAAGACATCACCTCCTAATTCATGGACCTGGTTGATGCCCTGTGGCCTGAAAGAAAGGACACTGCAGATTTGCTTACAATTAAGGACATTAGGATGGAGACAGTGTTAGAATTGTCCAGGTGGATTCAGTCTAGTCCCATAAGTCCTTCAAAATACACAGCCTTCTAAGTCACAGAGACTTGACCTGTTAAGAAGGGTTCAACACCCCTTACCGGCTCAGAAATGTAAGAAGGGTTCAACACTCCTTACTGGCCAGTAAGAGGCCTTGGGCAGCTGAAACAAAAGCAAAAAAGTAAATAAATAAAAATAAAAAATGAATAAAATTGATTCTTTCCTTGAGCTTCCATAAAGGAATATGCTGCTGTCTATACCTTCATTTTTACCCAGCGAAACTCGGGCAGAACTCCTGACCTCCAGAAATGTAAGAGGATAGCTTTGTGCTCTTAGGCACTAAGTGTTCAGCAATTTGTTACAGCAGCAACAGGAAGAGGAATACACCTAGGGGCATTAAAAATGGAAAATTATCAAAAATAGCTCTTCACCTCTCTGGTCCTGGCTCTGTAATCGGTTTCCTATTAAGGCTGAAATTGTTTCTTGTGTTTTTTTTTTCCCTCTTTCTCTCTCTCTGCAGTACAGAGAATGGCTGCCCGTGCGCCTCATTAATATGCATAAAGGGTGGCATAATTAGTTGCCACAGGTAACCCTTCTCTGGCTGCGTGAACTGAGCTAATGTGCAAATGCACAGGCGAGCAGAGCGGTGTGAGTAAAAGCCCCCGCTTCATAAAAGAAAATATTTGAATAATATGCAAATGTGCTGGATGTTATTAGCAGGATGTCAGATTTGACAGTGCGTGTTATTGTGAAAATAAATGAGTTTTGACACAAATAACTTAGGTATGCATTGATTTTCTGGGTTTTTTTTTAGGAAAAGCAAATCTCGTAGCAAGATGTTCTATATTGTGCTGTAGGTTTATAAAGATTTTGATGGCTACTAAGAGAAAAACATGGAGAAGGATCGTTCATTAATGTATTCATTAAGCTGCTCTAAGGTGTAACAATAATTACTTTGCTCCAAAATGTACTCTGTTCCTCCTGCATATTTAATTGACTCTGGCAATCCACATTTAAGACAATGAGGAGAGTTGTCAGCAATGGGAAGATGGAAATAAAGAGGAATTAGATCACCATCATTGGTACCGAAAACACTGGGCTACATATTTTAATTCCTGGGAGTGTTTTCTCTGGATGTTCTTCATCTTGAAGCAATCTACCTAAAGAAATTCCTCGGATACTTTTTGTTTTCTTTTCTTTGGGCCTTTTTCCGTGTGTGTGTGTGTGTGTGTGTGTGTGTGTGTGTGTGTGTGTGTGTGTGTTCTTCAGAGATTCTGTCGAACAGGCAAAACACAACACTGAGGTCAGAACTTGACTCTGGCCAGGGACCAGGGCCTCCTGGCAAATTGGCCTTTTAGAAGCAAAGGAGAGAAGCATCCAGGAAACATGTCTGCCCAAGGACACACTTGTTGGAGAAGCTCCTGGGCCAAATTCTCAGGCTTTGCAGAGGTTGCCAACCTGCTAAACCCACCCACCGTCCAGTGTCTGGAAGGGAAGAGATGACAGGTCCAGAGAATTCCCCTGGCTTACCAACCCTCCTGCCTTCGGGGGGCAGGCAAGTGCAGACTTACAGATGTTCCCTTTGCAGAAGAGGCAGGGGCCTCCATGAGGTTTCAGCCCTGAGATATCCCTTGTAGAGATAAACTTTGCTTACAGTGAGGTAGCCAGTGGACTTTGGAGCATGAAAAGAAAGACTAACCAATGCCCCAATTTAAGCAAAAACTAAGTCTATCAAAGATATTGAATGGTTTAGGGTGTAAGAGTCTATATGACCAATAGCAATGTCCAAAATCAAAGCACAGGATATGTGTCTATCAGAGTTGAAATACACTGCCTCCTAAGGCCACACTCTGATGATTCTGGAAGCTAACCAAGCTACCATAACAGCCGCTGTTGTCACTACTCAAACTCCAGGAAGTCTTTCTTCCTTGCTCCACTCATTTCTGAGTCAGTGTCTGGCTTGAATGATTGACAGAGCCAAGGACCCACAAACCAGCACACCACCATTCCTGAAAGACAGGCTAGGTAAACAAGTTCTGGCACTTCAGTTTTTAGCTGGAATAGGCAGAGTGCTTGACATCTCCCATCTTGAATCATAAAACAGAGAATCTTCCAACCATAGAAAGAGTGTGCTGATATTAGGTGTACAAAAATTCCAAAAATAAGTTCCCTGAAGTACAATCTGACTTCTCTGCCTTGATATGTACTCTTCATGCCAAACTTAAATCTGCAGTGGTCAAAAACACTGCTCACTGAAGACAGCTCAGCTCTCCAACATACAACCAAAACCACACTCATACACAAGGTTGGACAATGCAAAGGACTGTAGTTATGGCATTCATCTCTAAGACCAACATCTCTGGGTGAAGTCTATTCATGCTCTGGCTCTTTCACCGTCTACACTCAGTATTTGATCATTGTAAAGTTCACTACCAATAATATACCCCATAGAAATCATAAAAAAATAGAGAAAAATGAATAGGGAAACCAGCGAAGTATTTAATAGGTACCTGACACAGCAAAGAAGAAAATCTGACTAGATCTTTCATTCCCTGTTTCTAAAACTAGTATTCGGGCCAGGCGTGGCGGCGCACGCTTGTAATCCCCGCGCTTGGGAGGCGGAGACAGGAGGATCGCGCAGGTTCGAAGCCAGCCGCACTGGCATAAGAGACCCTGTTTCGAAAATATAAAATAGGTCTGGGAGTGTAGCCCAAAGGTAGAAGGGCTTTCAGGAACCCCAGTACCACCAAAAATAAAATAAAATAAACTAGTTTTCTTTCTTTTTTTTTTTCTTTTTTTTTTTTTGGTGATGGTGGTACTGGGATTCCTGGAAACTCTTCTACCCCCGGGCTACACTCCCAGACCTAGTTTATATTTTTATTTGGAAACAGGGTCTTTAAGCCATCAAGGCTGGCTTCGAACCTGCGCGATCCTCCTGTCTCCGCCTCCCAAGCACAGGGATTACAAGCATGAGCCACCACGCCCAGCCTAAAACTAGTTTTCTAATACAGAAATTGTATTTCCTTCCTCCAGTAGCCATTCCATTGGCATGAGTTAAATATATTTACCAGGCAACCATGCAAAGAGACATTTCTGACAGATTTGAGTCTTTGGTAGCACCCTCTATTTGAGGTTGATACAGTCTTCCTTCAGTGTTTACCACTGGATATGGAAATTACAGTATAACAAAAATCAGTAAAAATATTGTCTTTGCTATGGTTTCTGGCATAGAGTTCATGGCTTGAAATCTCTTGAGTGAGGAGCATCTTCTGTGTGCTAATGAGATAACTCCTGGAGAGACAGGCTGGACAAGTAGACTCAAAAATAAAGACTGGCCATTAAATCTCCTTCTATTCAACACCATCCTTACCTTCTCTCCTCCCCTGGCTCTCCTAGGATTTCTCTTTCTTTATATGGAGTCCCTTTAATTTCCCACCTTCTCTCTAGCTTCCAGAGATGAGAGAAAACACTTTAAATAATGTTATGTACATATATGAAATTATCAATGCCAATCTGAATATCATGTGGGACCTGAAGGAAAACACCCCAAGTGCAGTGTGATGTACATCCCGACTGCTCTGAACCATATTAGGATGCATAATTACAATGCACCAATAAAAGTATGTGTTTGTGTTTTATTTAATATAAAGGCTGGTCGCAAGAAAGACCAGGACACATTAGAGGGTTGGAACTTCCAGCATCGTTTTAAGATCTCTATAGATGAAAGAGGGGCTGGAGAGTGAGTTCATTCACCAATCATCAATAATTTTATCAATCATCAATAATTTTATCAATCACATTTATGTAATAAAATTTCCATTAGAAACACCTAATAATTGGGTTCATAAAGCTTCTGATTTATTAACATTTTGAGGTCCTAAGAGAATAGCATACCTACAGAGTACACAAAAGTTCTGTGCCACCTTCGACCCAATACGTTGCCCTCTACATCTTTTGCATTAGTCTGTTTCTGGGTTGTATCCTTTATAATAAACAGATAAACAAGCCGGGCGTGGTGGCGCACACTTGTAATCCCAGCATTCGTGAGGCTGAGACCAGAGGATCACGGTCTGCAGACAGCCTCAGCTACTTAGTGAAGCCCTCTGCAACTCAGTGAGACCCGGTTTCAAAACAAAGAATACAAAATAGGGCAGGGGATATAGCTTGGAGGTCGAATGCCCCTGAGTTCCATCCCCAGACCCACACACAAAAAAAATAAAAATAAACAGGTAAACCAAAAGAAAAATGTTTTTTCTGAGTTCTGAGAGTCATTTTTGCAAATGATAGAACCTGAGAAAAAAAAGTTGTAGGGACCTCCAGATTTACAGCAGGTTCGTGGGAAGTCCAGGTGGTCCTGGAACTTGCCCCGGAATCTGAAGTAGGGACAATCTTATAGGAAAGACTAAGTCTTTGGCCTCTAGGGTTTGAGCTACTTCTGGATAGTTTCAGGATTGCACCAAATTGTTGGGAATCCAAATTGTGTTGGAGAATTGAAGAACTGGTATAAAAAAAATTCCCCACACATTCGATGTCAGAAAGAAGATATCTAAGTAGCCAGGCATGATGGTGCTCACCTGTAATACCAGTACTTGGGAGGCTGAGACAGAAGAGTCACAGGTTTGAGGCCAGCCTCAGTAACTTAGCAAGATCCTGCTGCAAAATACAAAAATAACAGAAGCATAATTTGGAGACACAATGACTCTAGTTCAGCCTCTAGTACCGGAAAAAAAAAAAATTGCCTCATTGCAATGAGAGGCACACAAAAATCAATCTCACCAACATCTAACTTCCTCTTTCACTTGTTTCTCCACAGAGCCTACAGTGGCCAGCTTCCAGCTAAATGGATTCACTTTTGTGCTCTCTGATGGAGACATTTCTCTCTTGGGTATGGAAGCCTTCAGGATAGCAGATTGCTGAGCCTGCGGAGCATAAAGGAACAGTCATACCCATGAGTTTCCTAGTGAGACATGCCACTTCCACTTCAACCCTGGATTCCCAGCTACAAGTTAGGCCTGTGGTAGGCCCCAGTGTCGCACTGGGTAGCTGACTTGCTCCTCTGCAGGATGGTTGCTTTATGCCTGTTGGATACTCAGCAACGGTGTCAAGAACCTTCCCTTTCAGAAGAGACATTCATGTTGCTTAGTCCGACATAGTTAGATTGTCTGGGGAGTGGCTGTCTGACATTCACAAGGCATAGGACTTCCCTTGTGCCCTCATTACTAAATTCTTCTCACTGCAGGGAATGACTCTTAGTGAATCCATGTGGTATACAAATAGTACAACATTCTGGGCCCATTTGCAAAGGGGCAGCCACATTCCTCTCTCTCAACTTTTCATGGCCCTAGTCCTCCATGCATGGTCCTACTCAGACCTTGAGTATCCAGCCAAACTATCGGCCAGAGCCTGTGCACTAATAAAGATGTTTAACTCAACTGGGCATGATGGTGCGTGTCTATAATCCCAGTACTTGAGAGGATGAGACAGGAATATTTCAGGTTCAAGAACAGTCTCAACAATGTAGTGAGATTCTCAGTAACCTAGCAAGGCTCTGTTTTAAAACTAAAGCAAAAATAAATAAAAAGTGCTAGGGCTGTAGCTCAGAGAGACATCACCCCTTGTTTTAATCCGAAAGAAAGAAAGAAAGAAAGAAAGAAAGAAAGAAAGAAAGAAAGAAAGAAAGAAAGAAAGAAAGAAAGAAAGAAAAAAGGAAAGAAGAAAGAAAGAAAGAAAGAGAAAAGGAAAGAAGAAAGAAAGAAAGAAAGAAAGAAAGAGAAAGAAAGAAAGAAAGAAAGAAAGAAAGAAAGAAAGAAAGATTTTTTAACTCAAGTCTTTCCTTCCAGGCAGATAGACACTGAGTTATCATCCAACATTATGCCCACTGGGAAAATTTATACCCTCTATCATCTGAGCCTCTCTTTAAGATGGACTACTGTGCCAAAGCTTTCTGTGTAGCCTTGTGTCAGAGTGCTGTGCTGGGCCTCAGTCAAGCAAGTTGGAGTTCTTGGTCTCTAACACTCAACAAGGATATCCCATGAAGTCGTGAGGTGGGCTGGGAGAAGATGGAGATGCAGCAGCAGCATGCTGGAAAGCCGTACCCTCCCTTAAAGAAGCTCTTTGTGCAACTGCAAGTGAGCTATGCTGGGTCCCTTTGGAATATCCTTTTTCACTTGAAGATGGGGTGCTGCTAGGAATCGTGGATCTGCACACACCGGACACTGGATGCTGCTGCCAGAACCTCTGCCACTGTGGCCATGGAACTGCTCTTACCAGCATTCATTCCAAGGACCCCCCGCTTTCTTGCATCAGTAAATCTACCAAAGTCTGGCATGAGTGTGTTTTGTTGCTGAAGCCCAGGTCCCATGCTGCCCTCCATCAGCAAAATATGCTGCATAAGTCAGTGGCCAGAATTTTTAATTTTATTATCTAAGGTGATCTCTGGCTCCCAAGATGGATACTGATAGCAGAATGTTTCCCAAATAGAAGTGGGCTTCAGATGTAGGGTAGTCCATAAAAATGGCCCGCCTCCCTCATGGTTAGGAATGCAAATACCAGAACCAAACTTCTTTAAGTCAAGATTCTGTTGTGTCTAGTTCTGTGACCTTTGGCAAGAAATTGATTATCCCTTTACATCACTGTCCCCAAACATAATAGGAAGGCGGTAAAACCTCCTACTTCACAGCATTCATGGTGAGGAGTTAGGGCATGCAAAGCTCTTAAAACAGCACCTAGCCTGGTGTCGTGGTGCAGGCCTGTGATCTCAGTAATTAGGAGGCTAAGACAGAAGGATCATAGGTTCAAGGCCAGCATCAGCAATGTATCAAGGCCCTTGGCAACTTATCAAGAACTTGTTTCAAAAGTAAAATAGGGCTGAGGATGTAGCTCAGAGGTAGAATGCCCGCTAGGTTAAATTCCCAGTGCAAAATAAATAAATAAATACATTTTTAAAACCCAGCACTTAGCACACAGGAATGTTAGGAATAGTAATAGAAGTTACTATTGCTATAGGTGACATTCATCCTTAGAGAATGGGGAAAGAAAACAACTTTTATAGAATATCTATAAGCTGGTCTGGATTGGACAAGAGTACGATGTTTAATTCATTCATTCATCACTGAGTTCATTCGACATCGTTAGAACCAATTTGCCCCTGAGCCTGCCTGTGTTGCATATCTGAGTATAAGACAGTGACAAAAATCTCTGATTGCTTATTAATGGGACTTTCCTTCAATGACATGCTGGCAAGGGAATACAATCTCCAGTCTATAATCAATCCTACAAAAATCTTTCATTGCCTACAGCACCCTCCAACAACAACTACTGGAAAGGCAGTGCAATTTGGAAGCTGCACAAATTACAGAGGTGTCCTACATTGATAGATAAATTCAAGGTTTCTTGTTTTCAGAGCAGGAATGGATCTTCAGAAGCCAGGTCAACAACTCTCTGACTTGAACGTTTTTCTTCATAATAACCACCGTGATGGATGGTGACCTCTGACAAGTACAGTCTTGTGATAAGCAACGGGAAGCCAGGGTAAGGCAGATCCGCCCACCCCGCCCAGGATCTGTGGTCCAGACTGGGGAAGGACCAAAGCTCACACGGGCTTCAAACAGCCTTCCAAACGGGCACTTTCTCTGTTCCCTAAATGCTACACAGAACATAAAGCCTTAAAACTCGAATCCTCACTTCATCTTTGGTTCTCTCATTTTAAAAAACTCTTCCTTTATTCTTTTATAGGAATGTGTTTGAGTATCCAAGGGGAAAGGGCTTATAGCCAGGGCAATAAAAAGGAGTTGAAGTTTGTTCTTAGGAAAGTAGTAAGGGCAGTGAAGCACCCGTCACCAACCGGGGACAGCTTAACAAATGAGAGGTCAGGGAACAAATATGTTGGAGACGTTTCTAAAACATTAAGTGAAACAACGTAGAGTTAATTTTTCATTAACTTTTTTTCTTTTTTCTGTTTATTGTCTTTCTTTTTTCTGAATGGAAAGAGGTCCAAATATTTTCTATTTTCTGACTTAAGTTATAATGAAACTTTTTATCCACTGATAAGTTTAGATTAGGCATTCATGATATACTCCTCTAAAAGGTGTATGGTGATATGTCAAAAAAAAAACCACAGAAATCTTCAGCTCATCTTTCTAGAGAAGCTGTGATATACTGTGCTTATTTATTTTATACTAAAATAAATCATTATATATTGTGGTATATTATATATAGCACAAAATACACTATATCCTCTCACTATCAGTGGCTCATTGAACTATACCCCAGGGTCCTATGAATTGTGACTTCACATTTTCCTCCTTTGGGAATCATGAGGGTTAATAGTATGTTAACTTACCTGGGCCACAGGGTACCCAGATATCTTGTTCAACATTATTTTCTGGATATGTCTGTGAAGATACTTCTGAAGTTCATCATTTAAACTGATAACATAGATCACCCTTCTCAACATAGAAAGGCCTCTTCTAATCCATTGAAGACCCAAATAAAATAAGATATTGTAGGAAAAAACATTCCCTTTTCACCCAAATGTCTAAACTGATATATCGTTCTTTCCTTTCCTTCAGATTCAGTCTAGAATCCCCACCGCCCACTCTCCTGGTTCTCTGGTTTGCTGACTATAGATGTTGGCTCCATAACTCCACGAGCCAGTTGCTTATAATAAATCTCCCCTCCCCCTGCCGACACCCTGTCTTTGTCTATTTTATGTATGTCTCTGTTTCTCCTTCCTGTTCTTGCTGTATGTGTGTGTACAATACATATTTTGCTATATATATTATATATACATATGTATTACTGTGCATATGTCTACATACATATATAGCAAAAATACATATGTACAATTATATACGATACATATCTTTTTGTTTATGCCTTTATCTTTTTGCTTTTGCTATATATTTATACACATATGTGTGTAAATGTATTCATACTCTATATGTATATCCATATTCATACACACACATAATAGATAGCAAGAATACATATTTATATTGTATATATTGTATTTGTTCTGGTTTCTCTTGAGAATCTTTTGTGTGTGTGTGTGTGGTACTGGGGTTCCTGGAAGCCCTTCTACCTCCGGGCTACACTCCCAGACCTATTTGTACATTTTTATTTGGAAACAGGGTCTCCTAAGCCAGCGCGCATGGCTGGCTTCGAACCTGCGCGATCCTCCTGTATCTGCCTCCCAAGCGCGGGGATGACAAGCGTGCGCCACCATGCCCGGCTCTCTTGAGAATCTTAATACTGGAATGATTCTGTGAGGAAAGTGGTTTTAATTAACATGTATCTTAATCCTCAGCCATGCCCCTGAACATCAGGCCACCACTATGTGAGAGCCACCAACTCGTAAAATCAACATGGCTATGAGTTTTGAGAAGTGCCTCTTGGAAAATGAATTTAGTGCCAGCTCAGTGTGTAGTGACTGCAGTAATCGTGGGGTTGGAAATGCAAAACTAAATCATTTGGCCATTTTTCTTTTAGTCCAACTAATAGCAAACATGATTTCCCATGCTTATTTCAAATTCTCTGTTGACTTGGCTACCTTGTTACTTTTTGCAGATAATCCTGATAAGTTGAGGTTTATGGTCAAAATAGAGAACTGTAAAGGGCCTTATTCTGTTTCAGATTTTGACATTTGCAATGGATTTATAAGTAAGGAGTTTCAAATAAATGTTTTTAAGCTATGATGTTATTCAGGTGTTGTGGTGCACACTTAGAATTCCAGTAATTGGAAGGCTGAGTCAGGAGGATCACAGATTTGAGGCCAACCTCAACAATCAGCAAGATACTGTTTCAAAATTAAAATAAGTATGTAAATAGGTCAAATGTCTCTGAGTTCCATCCCTAGTAGAGAGAGAGAGAGAGAGAGAGAGAGAGAGAGAGACAGAGAGACAGAGAAAGAGACAGAGAAGACAGAGAGAAAGAAAGAAGAAAGAAAGAAAGAAAGAAAGAAAGAAAGAAAGAAAGAAAGAAAGAAAAAGGAAAAAACTTATATTAAAGAAATAAGATGGAACATTAAACACATAAATATAAATTTTTTACATCTTAAAATTTCATGTAATATTATTCTATTTCTTTATTTGTTCTGGGGACTCAACCCAAGGCTGTGTGCATGCTAAAAATACAGATTACCACTGGGTATACTTCTAGCCCTAAAAATTATCCAACATGTAAACCTGTAAGGAGAACAGCAACCAAGTTGTACAATGCGAAGCCAATGAATGAGTGGAAAGAGGTGTTGCAAACCTAAGAAACGCAAACCTCAAGGTGACCGTGGTGAAAATGAAGGCCAACCCAATTTATAGTGCAGAATTTTCAAAAAAATAAAATAAAAAGCTCACACACACACACACACACACACACACACACACACACGCGCTTGAAGTTACAAAGGAACTGCGTATAAAGGAGAGAGGGGAAGACTAAAATAAGAAACATAAGCTGGGCGTGGTGGCGCACACTTATAATCCCCGCGCTTGTGAGGTGGAGACAGGAGGATCGCGCAGTTTCGAAGCCAGCCGCGCTGGCTTAAGAGACCCTGTCTCCAAATAAAAAGTATAAAATAGGTCTGGGAGTGTAGCCCAGAGGTAGAAGGGCTTCCAGGAACCCCAGTACCACCAAAAAAAGAGATAGAAACACAAGGAAAACTATGTTTGAGAAGCAGTTAACATTAGCTCTTCATCCTCATCCTCCCCCTGAGCCAAAACCTATGGATGCATTTTCTGAAACATAAAACAGAGGTCTGGCTGGTGGAAGGCCATACATATTGAATAGACTGACTCCTTGTATTCTGAATAGTGAATGCAGAAAGGCGCCAACCCTCCTTCTCTATAATCCCAGAGTGTGTGCCATGAAATCCTTAACTTCCAGGGAAGCCATCAGAAGGAGCTTTCCCAGAGAGTGTGACCAGCCCCTGGAGGAAGCTCTAGAGATGCTAAAATCAAGGCTTCCCTGTCAATCAGCTCCCCCAGATCTGGGCTCAGAGGCTTTAAGCCCCACTCACATGATCAGAGCTTCTGAGCAGGTGTTTACTCCTCAGCTTCTAACCTGGAGCACAACTGACTGTGCTCTCTGTCCGTCTTCTCATTTTCTGTCTCTCATCTTCTATGAACAGCAATGGTGCCCCAGCCCTGCATAGCTTGGTTGGTGCTTGTTAACTACTGTTCCAGACCAAGCCATATGCCGTTTTTCCAGACGTATCGTGGTGGGATAAATATAAGAAAGTACACAGGAATGATTGATACAAATGTTGGGGCTGGGGGAATTGCCTAGAAAAGGAGGTATTAGAGGCTCCCAAGCCAAATAACATTTCAAAATAATATTTTTGAAACCTAATGGCATTATGGTAGCATTTGAAGTAGAAAGGATAAGATTTATGTAAAAGATCCTAAGATGCACCAATACAAAATTAAATAAAAAATTAATGTATAAAAAAGAAATGACAAATAGCTAAGTAAAGTCAGGGGGGGAAATGATCTTGAGAAATAAGAAGGGCATGGAGTTGCATTTTTAAAGCAAGACTTAAATGTCAAGATAAAAAAAAAACAAATGTCAAATTATGTCTTTATTGTTTGGGGAGCTAAATAAATACTAGCAATTAAATTTATTTTGAAGCATTCAGAGAGATTTCTTTTTAAACTGCTTTTATAATGTGATATATAGAGTTTTCTTCCTAAAATCAACTGTTTCTCTGCTCTTTTAGAATTTTGATTTTAAATAAAGGCATTTTTAAATAAAGGTTTAAGATGTTATTTTGAGTAAGTCTCTCCTGCCACCCTGTAGTCACATGTAATAAATTCTGTAAATAACTTCAATTTACAGATTGAGTGACTGTCAGATCAACTGTCATATCTACATATTAATCATACTAATTTCAATGAATTGGAATACTCAGGATATATGAATCCATGAGTTTATAATGATACCAATATTTATTTTAAAAAAACTCATTGATCCCCTTTGTTTTTTTTTATTTATTTATTTTTTGTGGTACTAGGGTTCCTGGAAGCCCTTCTACCTCCGGGCTACACTCCCAGACCCATTTTTACATTTTTATTTGGAAACAGGGTCTCCTAAGCCAGCACGCGCGGCTGGCTTCGAACTTGCGCGATCCTCCTGTCTCTGCCTCCCAAGAGCTGGGATTACAAGCGTGCGCCACCACGCCTGGCCTCATTGATCCCCTTTGGACAGCAATAGGTAGCTAAGACATTTTTAACACAGGCGAGTAAAGAGAAATAACCACACATATCTTGAGGCTTAAAACTACTGAACTATTTAAAATAACTAATAAAACACTTGATGTATGTACGAATAATTCTTAAGTACATTCAAAATGCAAAGCAAGAGCGTCTTATTTCCAGGCACTCCACTGCGTCCCTCTGATGCAGTGCTTTATTATTCTGTCCCTTCTTCCTACCTTTGTAATAATAAATTTTTCTTAAGCTTGTAGCAGTAGAGTTCTGGCTATTTTTTCTAAACTAGCTAAGAACAAGAACCCACAAAAAATTGCAAAGCAAAAACAACATCCCCATACTACCTATAATGATATTCACTCACCTTTAAAAATTTATTTAAATATGAGCTCCCAGAGAAGAGAAACTATACCTTCTTCTATATTATATCTACAGTTCCAGGCAGAACACAAAGGCACGAGATAAGCGATTGTCTGTTCATTTATGCATATCTTCAACAATTGTGCCAGTTGGTATTTTAGGCAGCGGGGATCCAGGGCTGAGTAGGGTTGATGTGGTTCCTAAGTGCGTGGGCTCACATTCTAATTTTGAGAGATAGATAATAAAAAAGAAAGCAAACAGAGTGAGTACTCTCCAATTATCTCAAGTGTAGTAGAAGCAATCAGTGTGTCACGCAATACGGTGGCTGGATCAGGTCCCTTCAGGTGGGATCCTCAGAGGGAGTCTT
This sequence comes from Muscardinus avellanarius, assembly GCF_963383645.1. Lineage (NCBI taxonomy): Eukaryota > Metazoa > Chordata > Mammalia > Rodentia > Gliridae > Muscardinus > Muscardinus avellanarius. The sequence goes on from NC_137788.1 coordinate 157,855,283, forward strand.
TCTCAGGACGCAATGACAAAGCTGGAATCCGAATGACAAGGACCCAGGCATTGCAAAAAATAAAATTAGCTGTAGAATGTTCCAGTTGGAGGGCATTGCAAATGGGAAAACTGTGAGATGGGAGTGCCTAGGATGACTTAAAGAACTCTAGGAGGTGCAGGGGGACCACGTGGCTGGAGCAGAGGGACCAGTGGCAGGGAAAAGATGAGTTCAGGAATGCCAGCAGTGCTGCCTGGAGTGGCCGGATGACAGAGTCACCTGGATGTTAGGATGACTTGGTGGGAGTCCTTGGGTATTTCAATCAAGGAGTGGCATGATCTGACTTTGCATGACCATGCTCCCCAGCCCACACTGCTGTGTGGGGAGGAGATGGTAGAGAGAAGATGTAAAGAGTGTGGAATAAGAAAGTCTCCCTGGGAGGCTGCTGAAGAGGCCGGGAGAGGGAGGAGGCTGAGAACCACCACGGAGATGGTAGGAACAGAAGGAAGGGGAAATCACATAGTTTTTAGGTAGAGGAAATATAACTTGCTGATGAATTGTTTGTTATAAGAGAAATGATGGGAGGAATAAAATGATGGCTTTGAGGTTCTTAATTAAACAAAAACCTGGATAGAAGGATCATTCCCTCATCTAGGAAAAGAGAGACTGATGGACAAAGACAAAAGAGCTGATGAGAGGAGAGAAGAAATTACTTGGAGGCTGTTTTATGTAAGAACTCAATGGGGATTCTCAGGATACAGATGGAAATTTGGAGCTCCCAGAAAAAGGCAGCCCTAACTGAGGGGGACGGGAAGGGGGAGAGGGAAGTTCCCTAATGTACATAATGTACATTCACAAATATATCAAAGTCAATCACTAAGTCAAACATGAGAAGGAAGGAATGGAGAGGGAATGGAGTGGGAATTGGGTGAGGGCTAAATGAGTGTTGTGTGCATGTATGCCTCTACCATCTTGCACTCCATTGAGATGTATGACTATAAGGCACCAATAAAAACAAAAAAAGAAACAAAAGACACCTCTTAGAGGCTGTCCTCTAAGAATGAGGCTGGTGTTCAGTGTAAGGGAGTCTAGTAAAAGAACAGCCAGAATGTGAGGCCATAAACCAAATATTAGGTAACATCTAAGCTTTACCAAGCACAGCCCTCCATATCCATGGGCCCCTTATCTACAAATTGAAACAACTGTGGATTAAATATATGCAAGAGAAAAAATATTGCTTCTGTGCTGAATATGCACAAGCTGTTTTTTCTTGTCACTATTCCCTTGAAATATAGTATAATAACTTTTTACATTGTGTTGGGTATTATAAGCAATCTAGAGATCATTTGAAGTATACAGAAGGATGTGTATAGTTTATGTACAAATGCCATGTTATGCACAAATACTACATGGTTTTATATAAGGGACTAGAGTATCCATAGATTTTGGTATCCACAGGTAGAAGGGCATCCTGGAACCAATACCCCATGCATGCCGAGGGGAAACTGTACCTCACTCCGCCAAATTCTCTGACAAGCATTTAACATGCTTGTTGTGGTTTGAAAATAGAATGTTTCCCAGAAAACTCTTGTGTATTGCCAATGTCAAAATGTTCAGAGGTACAATTATTTAACCTGGGCTCTAATCTCAGTGGTGGATAAATGCATTGATGGATTAAGGCTTTGAATGGATTTGCTGAGTAGTAACTTAGATTAGATAGAGTGTGGCTGAAGGAGTAGGTGGGTCACTGGAGGTGTGACTTTGAGGACTATATCTGTTCCTGGCCACTTTCTTCTCTTCCTCTTCCTCCTCTCCTTCTCTCTCTCTCTCTCTCTCTCTCTCTCTCTCTCTCTCTCTCTCTCTCTCTCTGTTTTCCACTTCCACAAGATGAGCTTCTTTCCTCTATCAAACACCATGCCACCATGATGCCTGCCTTGGAGTTAGCCAACTATGGACTGAGTCTTTGAAACAGTGAGCCCAAACATCTTTTCTCCTCTGTTTTTCATGTCAGGTATCCTGTGATAGAAAAGCAGAACAAAACAAGGCTTTACTTCATTTGATCATTTAGACCATGTAAGATAAGCATTGCTACTATCCCCAGTTCACAAATAAGAAAACTGAGACTCAGGGAGGATATGCCTAATCCAAATTTGCACAATTAGTAAACAGCAGAAGAGGAGTTAAAAACAGGCTGCCCAACTTCTTTACTCTGCTGCCTTCCCAGGACATGGAACAATCTCTTAGAATGTCTGTATTTTGTGGTCTGTAGAGTATTCTCAGATCTACCACTTGGTGGCCCAAATGAACGACGGTCAATTTAAAACTGATGCTCAAGGGTCAATAAACGGGAGCAGGAAAAAGAACCAAGGAAGCGGCCGGAAGGTAGAACAGCTGCCACCGGTCCTCGGGTTTGTGTAGTTGGTGTTTGATGGTCACATGATGACACTTGATAACACCGTGAATCCATGATCCCTACGATGTCATGTGTCCCTTCAACACATGTCCTTGGTTCTCCTGGTGTTGGTCACCTGTCATGCCTGCAGGGTGGCCTGGGAGCGTGTGAAGACATGGCGGGGAGCTTCCACCAAGACCCTGCGAGGCAGCCTGTGCACAGAGCCTGGTGAACCACAGTGACAGGCTCATTTAGAAACAAATGAGGGGTTAAGTAAAAAGTGCATGACGGAGGCAAAACGGAGTTTGCCTTTCCCCCTTCCTGTCGGTTAGAATTAGAAAGTGCCTGTGAGCCTCGAGTGTCAAGAATCTGAACGTGAGATGTCATTTCCACCGCCTCTAATTGAAGCCAGGATAAATGGAGTGGAAAGGCAGCGTCTAATCCAATCAAAACATGAAAAAGGTATTTTGACATGTAAATTACAAACTTCCTGTGTATTTTGTCTCCCCAATTACACCCTCCCCTGTCATGTTTTTTTCCCTAAATTATATCTTAATCTCCCAGTCTCCTAATAATTATGTCATCATTCTTGGGCCCTGAACACTGTGTAATGGTATTTTATGGGATATGCCATTCATTATTAACTAAACTCACTCTCTGTCCCTGGTGATACCATATCTCATGATGTTCAAATATGCCTGGTGTCAGCTCCTGCTTCATACATGCCATGGCTGTTCTGCTGGATGCTTCGTGGTTACGCAGGATGTGTGAGGCACATTGGGACGCTAATCTGACTGTCACTGGCGTTTAAGTGGAGATACCTGACACCTTTGTTGTTATTGTTTTTTTAATGGAATGGGTGAGTGGCTTAAAATGTAAATCGCTTGCCATGGGGCCTCCTTGGAATAGTGCCACGCTCAGAGCTGAACTGCTGCTCTTCAGGAAATGGCCAAAGACAGAGAAACACACCATGTGGTCTGTGGATGGGTGCTTCTGTTGCTTGCGTCACTTTCAATCTCACCAGGACGTCTCTTTGCATTGTACCCTTAAAAGTATGAAAAGAGCCAGGCGTGGTGGCGCACTCTTGTAATGCCCATGCTTGGGAGGTGGAGACGGGAGGATCATGCTGGTTTGAAGCCAGCCTTGCTGGCTTGAGAGACCCTGTTTCCAAAAATATACATAAAATAGGTCTGGGAGTGTAGCCCGGAGGTAGAAGGGTTTCCAGGAACCCCAGTACCACCCCCAAAAAAAAAGGTATGAAAAGAATTTTTAGAAATTATTTTAAAAATAGCCAATATTGAGATCACAAAGATGACATCACAAAAATAAGCTGGGTTACAAAGAAATATGCTAATTCGATGTGCCGAGAGTCACTATCTTACAGTGGTCAGAGGAACTAGCAAAATAAAATTATAGTCTCTAAGCATGATACTATCTCTGTGCTGCAGGGGGCACATCCCGAGCTAAGCCGGGGTGGCAGGTGACATGCCCACATTGGAGAACAAGGCCAATCCAGGCTAAGAGCATTCATGTTTCTGAACCCAAAGCCAGCTCTTACTCCACTGCCCTGCTCTAGATCTGAGTGAGACCTGTCATAAATGGTGTGATTAGTTTCCTTAATAAGAAATAAGAGGAAATGCATTCCTCAAAAGACTGTGGTAAGCACTGAATAAGATAAGGCATGGGAAGGGCCCTGCACAGCCCCTGGCACATAGTAAGTATACAATAAATGAAATTTTGGTTTCCCCTCATCTATTATCTCTTTCCCAGGAATTCAACACTTTTGTAAACGAATGCTCTTCCATTAGAGTACCACACTCTTATGAGCCACCAAAAGCCAGAATGGCCAAAGCTCACAAGTCATCTTACTATATATACTGGGTACTTGGGTAGAACAGTTAAATTAGCATAAAGTCACAAAGAAACATCTGCCCCCTTTGCCACTTCTGTCCTCTGGAATATCCCCAGAAACTTCTGTTGAAGGCTTGGTCCCAGTGCAACAGTGCTCAGAGATGGAGCTTCTCTGGGTAGCTAGTGGATTATAAGGCTCTGGCTTATTAATGGATTAACCTATTGATGAATTCACAGCTAATGGACTACTGGGAAGTGGTGGAAACTGTAAAGTGGTGGACATAGAAGATGAGAATGGGTCCTTGGGGGCATGCCCTTGGACATTATATACCCCCATCATCGCAGTCCTCGTCTCTTCCCTCCCCTCTCCTCCTCCTCCTCCTCCTCTTTCTTCTCTCTTCTCTCTCTGTTCTCTCTCTTCCTCCCTCCTTCCCTCCCTCTCTCTCTCACCTACCTGGCTGTCATGATGTTCTCTCCACAAACCTAGAAGCAATGGAGCCATTGACTATGGACTGAAACCAAAACAAACCTTTCCTCATTTAGGTTGACTTTCCCAGGTATTTTGTCAGAGTGACAGAAAGCTAACTAAGGCAGAGACCCTCTCATGTTACGACCCCATCACCATGACTGTGGTCTCAGGAATGTGGCCAAACCCCCACCAAAAAAAAAAAAAATGACACGTTTAGAGTCCTGGGCTAACCTGAGGATCACGGAGCCATTTATTTATTAGATTCTCTTAAGACCATAATTGCAATAAAGTGTCTAAATAAGAAAAGATAGAGAAGGAATCGAATCCAAATTTCAAATACTACTGCGGGTTTAGATGTATTTTTTCACACTAACTTGCTCTAAATAGAGAAGGCTACCCGATGGACTGGAAGGACGAGAACTAGAAAGTCAAAAGAAAATGCAGAAATACAACATGCAGCACTTCTCAGGGCAACGAAGAAAGTATTTAAATAAAGCCAGGCTCTGCCTGCCATTTCCACACATGCCTTTGCCTCCTGTCTTCCTACCCTCTCTGTTGCTTTTATGACCCCAATGGGTCACCTGCTCTCTTACAGGTCAAACACCTGTAAGCGTTTGACCCTGCTCTCCCCTCTGCCTGAAGCATCCTTATTCTTTGTCACTGGACCAACCTTGGACTCTCCTTTAAGACTCAGACGTGAGGTCCCTTCTCCAAGACATATCCCCTGATTCCCCTGCATGCTTGCCCTCTAGGCTGGACTGGATCTTCCCAAAGCTACAATCATTTCAGATAGAAAAAGAAAGAATAAGCACAGGTCATTACATCAGAGTTATCCAGCCATTTTGAATGGTTCATATGGAAATCTGGAATGATATTCATTGAGATGTAAATCTCTAAAAGGACTCTGGACCACAGATATTTTCCCATAGCACCAGAGTCCAGCCTGTGCTCAGCAGCCTCGCTATGGGGGAGTGGCTGAGAGAGTATCAACATCAGAAATGCTGGGTGTAGCAAACACACGCAGGCAAAATATTACAGTTATACATACTAAAGCGGCCCCTGCCGAGTGTCACAGATACACTAATGCCCAGAGACACCCCTGGCTTAATAGGCACCGCCTCATCTCTGTCCTCTGCTTTCATGACAGGTCACAGAAAACTACCAGAAAACTGCATGGGGATCTTGCAAAGACTGTTACAATTAAGAAAGCATTTTTCTTTTTGTTCTGAGGGTACAGAGATCTCACCACAGGAAAGTAAAGCCCATATGATTTGGCGTAAATTCACACACATGCACACGCTCACAGAATACAAATGAAGACGAGGAGAGCCATGGGCATGCGCTCATTGTGCAGACAAATCGTTTGCACATGCAATTAGGTGAGAGGAGGGATCGGAAAATCCAATTATTTCGTCTCAGGTATCCTGAGTCGTTAATTCCTTCCAGACCTGCTTTAAGGATGCAAACCATCTTGACCGTGTATACATTCCAGTGTGGGTGTGTTTGTGTGTGCATGTGTGTGTGTGTGCGCGTGCACATGCGTTTCATCAGTGTGCAATATGCATCTACCTCCTTGTTGAAGTTTTCAGGATTTGTCCTTTCTTCTTTTAAGGTATTTTCTCAGGAAAAAATAATCATCATCATCAGAGAACGAGAGTTATATTGCCATTACCTCCATGATGGTCAGGTGGGATTTTAACACACTAATTTTGCCAAGAGCTTGTTTTTACCATTCTAATCAGTTTATGATGGTGCCCATCTGACTGAATTAACTGAGCAACAAGCAGGTAAAACTAGTGTTGTTTTTAAGTGGCCTTAATGAGTTGAGCACATCTGCGTGCTATCGGTTGGGAAACTGGAGGGAAGCCCAGTTCACACGCACAGCTCACATTCTGCTCCCACTCCCCCTACGCCAAGCACCCTAGACAGTCACCAGTGACAACTGACCTTTTACTGCAGAGACAAAAAAGTCAACCAGAGCCGGGCGTGGTGGCGCACGCTTGTAATCCCCGCGCTTGGGAGGCAGAGACAGGAGGATCGCGCGGGTTCGAAGCCAGCCGTGCGTGCTGGCTTAGGAGACCCTGTTTCTAAATAAAAATGTAAAAATAGGTCTGGGAGTGTAGCCCGGAGGTAGAAGGGCTTCCAGGATCCCCAGTATAACAACAAAAAAAAAAAGTCAACCAGGGAAGTGTCGCTTCTCTACCTCCTCATTGAATGACCATTGGTCCTACTGTGATCTTGTCTGCCAGCGGAAAGCATTGGCTACTCCAGGACCAAAGTTTCAAAGTTTTCACTGGTTTTATCTGCTTGTGACTCAGTTAATTCAGTGTTGGGATTACAGGTGTGCATCACTACGCATGGGCTCCTACATATTGGGATTATAAGCGTGCATCACTTCACCTGGCTGAACTTTGATAATTTTTTAAAAATCTATTTACCTTCACTTCACCCCACAAGAAATACACCGCCTACAAAGGGAATCATGGGCAAAATGAAAAGCGAAGAATCAGACAAGAGAGGAAATGGAGAAAAAAAGGACCCGTAATGCCGTAGTGAGGAATACAGTTAAAAAATAAACCTACCATTCCCTGACCAAGTCATAAAGTACAAAATAAATGCAAAAATTGCTAGAAAGCTATTTTCAGAGTTTGTCTAGGAAAACTTAAAACTCCTCTGCCCCAATGTGACAGGGTCTGGAAAGTTCCTGCTGTCTGATTCATGGATTTCGTGTGTCTTTTCTGTTTGCCCTGCTGTATGGCCTAAGGAGCCCATGCACAAAGGTTTGAGACAGAAATCTCGGGACTGGCTGCGCGGCCAGTTCCATCTGTGTTGCTCTACTCCCACCTACTGATAAAAGCCTGCCACTTCCCCAGAGCTCCGGCAGCCCCGTGCACCCAGCCAGCCCCGGCCTGCTGCTTCCCCTCTGACTGGAACAGGGTGAGGATTCACTGTTGTAGATCATCCTTCCTCAGAGACCCTCAGGTCAATACTTGTGTGCGTTCCAAGAGTAATTAACAATACTCTAGTTTACTGACTGGATGAGTTGCTGTTTTCCTATTACCTATTTCGCATTTGACAATCAAAGAAAAGACAATTATCACTTGACGCTATTTCCTCTTCTGTCTGTCTTGTGTTTTCTTTTATCTTTTTTATTTCAAGAGGGGTGTGAGTTTAATTAGAAAAAAAATCACACATTGTGTGATAGTTTTCAAACCATATCATTATTCAAAATGTGTTGCTATCTAATAGGTGTGTGTGTGTGTGTGTGTGTGTGTTTCTTTTTTGTTTGTTTTCCTCTTTATTTTTTAAGCACCACGGATCATTTTCCATTGGCAAAGGAGTGATATGGATACTTAGTGATGTTTACAAAATGCTCAGAATCCTTCTCAAATGAGCCTGAGCTGTGGGCAGCCGAGAACGGACTTAACATGCTCTTGAGTGCTGGAATGATAATATTTCCTATTTGGCAGTAAAAAAACATCTCCAGTGAACTATCACATGAGTCTTTGATTTGATTAAACAGCAATGGTTAGAGGAAGAAATTACAGCAAATCTTGGTTGGACTTACTAAGTCCATTTGCCTTCCGAAACCAAAAGTAAGATAATTCAACTTTGAGTTCGGTCTTCAAGATTAGTTTAGCCTGAAAGAAATTAAATGTCTGTTTTATCTTGGTTCATCACAGCTCTGTCATCAAAGTGGATAGCTCACCTCCCGCAACCCCTTCCATCAGAAACTGACCTGCAAACCTGGCACCTGGCACTGACCTGCAAAACTGCACAGCCCACCTAATTAGAAATTGGTGGTTCCAGCAAAGGGGAAGGCAGAGATGCCCCACAGAGGTGGCCTCTTTACAGAGGAGGCTCCAGGAAAGAGGTCGGTGGTAATTACCATGCAGCAAAAGAGTGCGTGTACACAGTGGTCACTACTGGTCCATAATATATCTAGAGATTTATACCAGAAAATAGAAGTCTTAGACATTGAAAGTCAAACCAAACTAAATTAAGCAGACATGATGAAAGGCGGCGTGGTGAGCCTGGTGGGACAGTAGGAAGGAGCCCATGCAAAGGGCTTGAAGAGCATGGGGTGAAATATTCAACTCCCTGACCTGACAGCGGCGCGGCTCATTTGGGTAATACTGACATGGCATCTTATGCTGACGCGTTTCATAAGGTCAACCCCAGGAACCTGTAAAAGGAAAAGAGTTAATTTTTTTAATATGTGGTACTAGGAATTAAACCCAGGTGCATTCTACCTCAGGGATACTCCCAAACCTACTTTACTTATTTATTATTTTATTTAGTTTTTGGTTTGGGGGGGGGTTTGTTTTGTTTTGTTTTGTTTTTTGGCAGTACTAGGGATGGAATCCAGGGTGATTCTACCTCGGAGCTACAACCCCAGCCCTATTTTTTATTCTTTTTTTGAAGCAGGGTCTCACTGAGTTGAAAAGGGCCTCACTAAGTGGCTGAGGCTGTCCGCAAACTGCCTTTCTCCTGTCTCAACCTCCCAAATGCTGAGATGACAAGCGTGTGCCACCACGCCTGGCTTTACTTTTTTTTTTTTTTTTTTGGTGGTACTGGGGTTCCTGGAAACCCTTCTACCTCCAGGCTACACTTCCAGACCTATTTTTATACTTTTTATTTGGAAACAGGGTCTCTTAAGCCAGCTCGGCTGGCTTCAAACCTGTGCAAATCTCCTGTCTCCACCTCCTAAGCACGAAGATTACAAGCGTGCGCCACCACGCCCGGCCTACTTTTTATTTTGAAACACGGTCTTGCCAAGTCACCACACCTTGGTCTTTACCTGCGATCATCCTGTCTCAGCCTCTCAAGTACCGTACTACAGGTACGTGCCACCAGGCCCAGCTTTATTTTTTTATTTTGAAACAGGGTCTTGCTAACCTACTCGCACTGGTCTGGAACCTGCAGTCCTCACTGTTTAAGCCTCTAAATCCTAGGTCACTGGGGTGCATCACCGCAGCCTGCAAAGAGGGGAGGAAGCTGCCCACCTTTTCACTCAAGAAGCAATTGTCCCCAAAGAAGAAGGACAGAGATCTCAGGTTTTTCATATGCCATGCCCTGCTAACTTCATGTCAACTTTTTAATCTGAAATAATGCTGTATTCTAAGGTGGGAGGGAAAACGTGCTGTGCTGGATTTATGGAAGGTCTGCACGTTGGTCACCAAGTAACACTAAATGAATTTAAGGTGCACAGGTTCCGCGGAGTTCATACTGTTCGTGTCTCCTTTAGGACCCAGCCTCTACACTCAACCTCTCTGCTCCTAAATGTGCTCCTCGTAAGACAGAGATAAGCTAGGTGTTAGCAGCACGTGCCTGTCAGCCCAGGACTCCGGAGGCTGAAACAAGGAGATTGCAGGTATGAGGCCAGCCTTAGCAACTTAGAGAGACTCTGTTTCAAAATGGAAAAATAAAATAGGGCTGGGGATGCAGCTCAGAGGTAGAATGTCCCTGGCTTCAATCCCCAGGATAGTAGAAGTACATTTCTGTCCTCAGAATTAAATGAAAGACTAGCGCAAAGCCTTCGAAAGTACTGGGAGTCTCCCAACATTTCTATGGAGAATCAGGAGACCTGACACAAACCAGGCCCTGGCACTGTGTGGAGCCCAGTCTCGCCCACGGTGGGCTGTGGCTTCCTCGGGGGAGAGAGGAGGAGGGCACATCCAGCAGCCTTCGTAGCTCTTGCCAGCCTTAGCCCTCCTGCCTGACCTTCTTCATCTGTCACTACCATGCCAGTTTTCAGATCACATATATGATTTTTAGTGAAAGTATATCAATGGAGATATTTTTAAAACTTTCTATAGGGCAATGCTGAAAGTTTATTTTTTATTTATTAATATTTATTTACTATTTTTGGTAGGGGAGTTGGAACTCAGGAGGCATTCTCCCTCCAAGCTACACCCCTACCCTTGTTTTGTTTGGTTTTGGTTTTGGTTTTTGGAAACAAGGTTTCCCTAAGTTGCTGTTTCTGAGGCTGGCTTGAAACCTTCAATCCTCCTGCCTCAGCCTCCCAAGTGCTAGAATTATAGGTGTGAGTCACCATGCCCGGCAACACTGAACCTTCTCAATACAACTCTTGCAAAATTTCCTTGCAGAGACACTTCCAGAGTGAACATGTGTTAAGGGTTTACTTTGTACTGGGCTCCAAACCTTCTTTGAACCCTCACAACACCCAGGAGGGAGGTACCATTATTATCCCTAATCCAATGGATTGCAGAACTGTGCCTCAAGACACCTTAGCTCACGGAGGGGGGAGCCTGGAATTAAATCTACCCTTCTAGCCAGTATACACTAAGAATTCCCTCTTGATTAAAGTATTCAGTGAAACTATTATTTCATTTTCTCAGTCATGGGCTAAGGAGAGCCATATGCTTCAGTGCTAACTATACTATCAAGAATGAATTAAAAGGGTTTCCAAATCCAGATGGCGGAGGATACACACCCATTTACATTCTTTTCCTCAAAAATAAATCCCATCTGAAATACCATATAAGTGTACGAAAGGCAATAAATCCAGGGCTATGTTAAGAAAATAAGGGTGGGATGGTAAGACAGTCAGTTAACATAGACAATTTAATTTAAAAAATAAAGTACATACACTAGATTGGTTAAACATAGATGGGAAAAATGAGAGTGGATGGTGCCTTTGTTGTGATAAGAGCACTGAAGATTGTAGGAGAGGCTGGAGCCATCTCCCTGGAATAGAGGAACAGGAGGAAGAGGGCCATGGTGGAGGGGTGGCCGATCCCTCTTTCAAACACGGAGACTTTCCTATCTAGGCCACTAGATTTAGGGTTCATTGCTAGCAGGCTCAAGCCAGGGCACTGGACCCTAAGGGCAATGACCGAGTGGCCAGGAGAAAACAAGAGGCCCTAGAGTGAGCGGTCTATCTCCATTGCAAACCTCCCATATGACAACGTAGAGGTACATGGAGGAAGGGGGTCGGCCCACCTCCAAGCCCACGTGTCCTGAGGAGAAGCCAGTCTTTCATCACGCAGGCCTGTTGCTACTGTCTGGATCTTTGTCTCCCCAGAACATTCAAATGTTGAAAGCAAATCTCCCATGCAACAGCATTGAGGTGTGGACTCTAGGAGGTGACTGGGTCGTGAGATGCCTGCCTATGGCCGATGGAGCCTGGTTTCCCCTTCTGCCACATGCCGGTGCAGGAAGGCCCCACCTACGAGGAACAGGTAGTCACCAGATACCAAATCGAGGGCCTTGGTCTTTCACTACCCAGCTTCCAGGACTATGAGCCATCAGTTCTGCCGTTGTTAAATTACCCAGTCTAAACTATTTTGCTCTAGCAGTCTGAGCAGAATAGAACACCTGTGTCAAGAAGTAGAACTGTTCAATATCACCAGAGAGCCAGGCCATCTGACTGCATCAGCAGCACGTTTTTCGTTCATCAGTAGGAACATTCAGCCAAGAATCAGTGGGGGCTTAAAGAACACGGGTACCACGGAAGAATGAAGATGAACAAACCTGACTATTTAGCCAAGGGGAAAACTATGTCAGAAAACAGAAGATGGGCATCCATAACCCACAAAATGCCCAAATTTTTGAACCCATAAAATAAAAGCAGGAACATCCAGGGTCCAAATGAGGTCTTGGAAATTAAAAATACTATGGATGAAATTAACAAAAGGACTAGAATAGATGAAGTAATCTTCTGAAAGATCAAGAAGAAGAAAATATGAGATAAAATAAGCAACATAGAAGATCAACCCATGAAGGTCAATAGAGCCATCTCCTTTAAAAATGGAGAGGAAGACAGGCCTGGTGGCGCACGCTTGTAATCCCCGCTCTTGGGAGGCGGAGACAGGAGGATCACGCAGGTTCAAAGCCAGCCACGCTGGCTTAAGAGACCCTGTTTCCAAATAAAAAAATATATATATATAAATAGGTCTGGGAGTGTAGTCCGGCGGTAGAAGGGTTTCCAGGAACCCCAGTACCACAAAAAAAAAATGGAGAGGAAAAGTACGTATCTGTTATTCTAGCACTTGGGAGGCTGAAAGAGGAGGATCACAAGCTTGAGGCCAGCCTCTATAACTTAGTGGGACTCTCAGCAACTTAGAACTTTAATAACTTAATGAGACCCTGTTTCAAAATAAAAAAAGGTTGGGATGTACATAGGAGATAGAATGCCCCTGGGTTAAATCCTGAGCACCAAAATAAGGAAGAAATTCATTAAGACTTAATTAAAATTACAAAAGAAAAAATAAATCTTCTGATTGAAAGATTCCATTGAATATTAAGCAAGACAAATGAAAAAGTATAAAGAAATCTCAGAATTCCAGAATAAAAATAATGTCTTCTAAGGTATTATGGAAATGGGGGGGAAAAAAGAGCTTATTTACAAAGAAGAATCAGTTTGGCATCAGACCTATCATCAGAAAACTTAATAGCTAAGAAATAATGGAGACATGTCTTCAGAGTTATGCAAAAAATATTTAAATCTTGAATTCTAGATCTATCAAAACTATCCATCAGGAATGGGTAAAGGCATTTTTAAACATTCAGAAAACACAGACCTCCTAAATTACTTGAAAATATACCCTAAGAAAGTGAAGCTCACACAGCGAATGCGGTAAAGCATGGAATCTAAAGAACAGAGGAACTGCCTGAGGCCTGAAGTCAGGTGCACGTGGGAAATCATTTTTTTAAAAAAACCAACAATATGATTCAACAGCTTAAAGTTAATAAAAAAATATGGTAGGAAAGAAAAATAATTAGAAACTACAGTGAACTCCAATGGTACCTGAAAGGAGGCACTTAAACGCGGGATATTTTGAGAGAGCGCACATCATAGATAAGCAAACGCCGTTCCCAAAGATGAATGTATTAAACCACCTCTAGAAATACAAATTCAAATGCAGTTTTGCTGGCAGCTTTATCTGTTCCCTGAGCTCCTGCAGTCCTGCTGAGGCCCCGGCAGACAATGGGCCTCGTGGTATTCTGTTCCCAAATAAAAGGGGGAGGATCTTCCAAAGCCCTGAATAGCCGGGGCACGTGACATCTAAGGCTGAGCTGAGCTTAGCCTTGAATGGCGCCCTCCGAGTACCATCAAGCCTGCAAGCTAAGTACTGTGGCTGGAGTCGTGTCTGCCTTGAAAACAGTGCCCGCATAAGCTGGGGTTTTACGTAGGCCGCACTTGTATCCCTACAATCATCACTTCTTATTTTCCATAAATTTTATTACGCAATAGCTGAGATACCAGTTTATTCTTGTTTTCAACAATAGTATAGAATCGTCGCAAGCAGTGATTAAACAAATTAATTTTTAAAATAACTACATAAAGTTTTTTTGTTTGTTTGTTTGTTTTTTGCGATACTGGGGATGGAACCCAGGGGCATTCTACCTCTGAGCTACACTCTCACCCCTATTTTTGATTCTTTATTTTTAAACAGGGTCTCACTGAGTTGCAAAGGGCCTCACTAAGTAGCTGAGGCTGTCCGTGAACCTAAATCCTCCTGTCTCAGGCTCCCAAATGCTGGGATTACAAGCATGCAGCGCCACGCCCAACTATAAAATATTTATTTTATTTTGTGGTACTGCGGTTCCTGGAAACCTTTCTACCTCCGGGCTACAATACCGAACCTATTTTTATACTTTTTTATTTGGAAACAGGGTCTCTTTGGCCAGCAAGGCTAGCTTTGAACCTGCACAATCCTCCTGTCTCTGCCTCCCAAGTGCGGGGATTATAAGCGTGTGCCATCATGCCCGACCGAAAGTACTTTTTTTTCCTTTTGGTGGTACTGGGGTTCCTGGAAACCCTTCTACCTCTGGGCTGCACTCCCAGACCTATTTTTTATACTTTTATTTGGAAACAGGGTCTCTTAAGCCAGTGAGGCTGGCTTCAAATCTGCGCGGTCCTCCTTTCTCCGCCTCCCAAGCACGGGGATGACAAGCGTGTGCTACCATCGGGCTAAAGTATTACTTTTAAAGGGCTTAAGTGAGCCGGGCGTGGTGGTGCACGCTTGTCATCCCCGCGCTTGGGAGGCGGAGACAGGAGGATCGCGCAGGTTCGAAGCCAGCCCAAGAGACCCTGTTTCAAAAATATAAAATAGGTCTGGGAGTGTAGCCCGGAGGTAGAAGGCCTTCCAGGAACCCCAGTTCCACCAAAAATAAATAAATAAATAAATAATAACAAAGGGCTTAAGTGATAACAGAAATACCAGAACAAAATAGGCACAAGATGGAAATATTTTTGTCTCCACAGTTATCTTTAATTGTTGTATTTCTCTTTAACACTCTGGAACTGGTACCTAAACCTCTGTTCTGTCCCTGGCTGGGTTTCCATCTACGACCAGGTCTCCACTCTGTTGGCCTCTTCCTCTTGGCTCTCTGTATATATTGTACATCTAATGTTCCCTCCCGCATAACACACTTATAACGACTAGTCAATATAGATACATCATTGCTAATTAAAATGTATGCCTTATTCTAATTTCCCTAGTTTTTACCTAAGGTCTATTTTATGGTCCACGATCCGATCCAGGAGACCACATTACAATTAGTTGTCATATCTCCTTAAGTCTACTCTTGACTGTGACAGTTTCTCAAGACTTATTTTCGATGACCCTGACATCAAAGGAGGAGCCAGGGCCAAAAATTTTGTAGAATTCCCTGTAATTGGGGATTTTCTTCTATTTTCCTTGTAACAAGATAGAAATTATTGGTTTGAGGAAGGGAGACTACGGGGCAAAGAACCAATTGCATCTCATCCCATCACATCCAAGGTACATCTATCACTGTACATCAATGCTTCTGTTGACCTTGATACTGACCTTGAATTGTTTTCAGGTACCTCTACTGTAAAGCCAACTCCCTTCCTCATGATGTACCCTGAGAGAAAGCCACTTTGTGAAGCGTGGCCTTTTTAGGATTCCAGGTGATTTGCTTTTCCTGTGAGTCAGCACTTACCACACAAACTTCCCCATATAAAATTGAGGAGGACAGCAGTGGAATTGTGAACAAGATCACCCCACCACCATAGGTGATGAACAGTGTAGTGTAATTGGAAGAAAGGCAGATATGAAGTAGAACTGAACTCTAATTCTCAACCACCACCGGTGACTACTAATTGACCCTCTTTGATGCAACTCATTCCCGTTCTGCCTCCCAAAAAGCTTCAGTTAAGGGTCCATATTTGGAAAACATGGTTCCTTCCTTTAAGAACTTCTGTGTCAGTCTCTGGAAGAGCTCAGCCTGAGCTGTCTCTGTTCTATGACAACCCCCAACTCAGTCCTGGCCATAGAGATGGGGCAGCAGAAAGGGCAATAAAAACAGAATCCTCACGCCAGGTGTGGTGGCGCACGCTTGTAATCCCCGCCCTTGGGAGGTGGAGACAGGAGGATCGCGCAGGTTCGAAGCCAGCCACTCTGGCGTAAGAGACCCTGTTTCAAAAATATAAAATAGGTCTGGGAGTGGAGCCCAGAGGTAGAAGGGCTTCCAGGAACCCCAGTACCACAAAAAAAAAAAAAAAAAAAAAAAAACCAGAATCCTCTTAGGCAAGAAGCAGCGAGCACCTGGATGCACTGGACAATGATAAGATAAATCAGATGTTTTTCATGGAACTATGCTGATCATCAGTTCAGATACTATAATTTCCTTTACAGACATGAAGCTTCAGGCTAACAACAAAATACCAAAGCAGAATACACCAGAAAGATATCAAGAAGTTTCTAATGTTTATTGGCGCACCCTGGGGTACTTAGTCATTGCCAATTGAGCAATTCGAACTTCTGGGGTGCTAAGGGATTTGGATGCATTTTCCCATCAAAATCTCATGATTGTTTTAGGAAATCATCATAGTCATTATTTCTCCTTTATAGATGAGCATAGCACATTGAGGGTGCACAGAGAAAGGTCACAAGGCTAGTCCTTGATCCCAGGACTAGCTCCAGATTTGATGCTTTGAGGAAAACTTGTAACACACTGCACCCTCCTCAGCAGTCTCCCGCATCCTGACAGTGTGCCTGAAAAGGAATGAAGACAGCAGCTGCGGTAGGTGCGGACTTCCACAGCTTCAACAGGACCCATGTGGTTGCCAACACACAACCAGAAAAGTAGGTCCTGGTTTGGTTTCCAAAACCAAATCCATTCAGATTCAGCAGAGCTTCTTTTGGCTTCCCACATAATACTGAAGTCCCTTCCCACACAATACTGAAGTCCAGACTTAACTGTTTTTCTTTCCTTGCACTTCTGCCAGCATGGGTGCGTTGTGAAGGAACCTCACATGGAGTTTCGCTGTTCGTTCTGAGGTCTAAGGTGCTGTTATCTGCTGGGTCTAGTTGACAGAAGAAGAATTAAACAAGATCAGAACAATGCCCAGAGCTGAGAGGATTGGGAACTTGGAAATGTGGGTCCAACTTGCTGGTGGGAAGGCTTGCGTTAGCCTCGGAAGACGAGACCATACAAGTTTCCAGACTGCATCCAACCTCGTTTGCTAGCATTGTAGCACCACCCAAAAGACCGGGGAAAATTAGAGAATGGTATGCGAGAGGAGAGCCCACACCAAATGTTTCCCCTCTCGACTAAGGCCAGCGACATCACGCCGGCACCTTGAAATCAGCCACGGTGCAGAAATCAACAAAGGCTACAATTCCATGCTTTTCCCTAGGAAGCTGAGTGGTGAATACTTAACTACCACTGGCTTTCATCAGTACTCCTGAACATTTTTTAAAGAGGCAAGAAAAAAGCTGAGTGTGCAGTATCTTATTCAGTTTCACTCTGAGATATTTGTTTCCGATAGGTACATTTTACCACCAACTCAGTCACATAGCTTGAGTTTGCTGAGCACTTATAATATGCCTTGCTGAGCTCCACGTGCTGTTCAGTTAAGCGGTGGTCATTTTAATCAGAACTACCACTAGAGCCTAATGTCCTAGGAAGGAATTTTGTTCCCGGTGGTTGGTGCATTCTCGCTCTCTCGCTCTCTCGCTCTTTCTGCTTTCCAGTTGCCATGTGATGAGCAGCTGTCCTGCCATGATGTCTGCCTTGAAGTCAGCCAAGTATGGACTGTACCTTTGAAAGCTTGAGCCAAATAAACCTTCCCCCTCTGTACTATTCATGTCATGTACTCTGGTCACAGCAACAGAAGAGAAAACTAAAACAGACTTAAAAATAGACCTTTCAGCCGGGCGTGGTGGCGCAGCTTGTAATTCCCATGCTTGGGATGCAGAGACAGGAGGATCGTGCAGGTTCAAAGCCAGCCACGCTGGCTTAAGAGATCTTGTTTCCAAATAAAAATATAACAATAGATGTCTGGGAGTGTAGACTGGAGGTAGAAGGTTTTCCAGGAACCCCAGTACCACCAAAAAAAAAATAGACCTTTTATGGCATGGATCATCCTAGTCACTGCAGAATGTAGCCTATAGGCTGAGGTTCGTGTGGGCTTTCTCAAAGCCCCTTAACTTATTTCAGCCAATCCAATGATGTTAGATGGCCTCATTCTTTCCAGGTGCATTTTCTTAAGCGACTGTAGCGTGGATGGACATACCATACTATGAGAGATTCAAAGATAAATCAAAGACACCCTCAAGAGATCCACATTCTGTAACAGGAAATCCAACATGGAGATAGACACAGGTCATGCAACACGAAAAGTGACATGCCCTCAATGAGACACAATGATAAACACCATGTCATTTCTGGAAGTAAGACCTTCCCTTCATATCCAGGTTAGGAAAGGGAGGGCAAGCTCTCACTGGAAGCCAATGGCTAATTCTCATTGGCAAGGGAAGAAAGCATCTGTTTTGGTCAAGTTCTTTTTTTCATCACCATGACCAAAATACTATAAAAGCAACTAGAGAAAGAAAGGTTTATAATTTCTTATAATTTCAAGGTTTGGTCCATAGTTGGCCAGCTGCGAGGCAGAGACATCATGGTAGTAGAATAATTTGGTGGAGACAAGCTTCCCAATGTAATGGCAGCTGAAGCAGAAAAGCGCAGGAAGTAGCCAGGGACATAGAGAGTCCTCAAGGCTACATGTCCAGTGACCCACCCACGACTTCAAGCCATTCCCCACCCCTGGACCTCGGGACATTGGAGACATGCTTTCAACACATGAGCTTTTTAATTCCCTTTTTAAGTGTCCTGGAATGTACCAGTAACACATAACAATGTCCTCTCAGAGGTCAATTAAAGAAAAAGAAGGGAGAACGAATGTACCACGGAGGAGCCCAGGGATGGTTAGGGGCACTTTAACAGTCTAGACTGCGACCATTCTATATCCAATAAGTCCTTTAAATGTTACAGCAGCACACAACACTCAGCATGAATTCTTTTTTCTGCTTTCTGGAACCAACTGACCCATGAATTAAGAACACCCAGCATATTCATGCCTCTGGATCCAAATCTCAGCTCTAAACTGTTTGTGAATCTGAATAAAACCGGTCAACCTGCAGCTAAAGCAGATCACAAGACAAACTAGAAGGGTCAGAGGTAATCTTAGGAGCATTCTGTCTCTTTTGGACTGCCATCTCCCAAGGAGAGGATTTGGGAAACTTTCTCATTCTTGATGCAACAGTCGGGTGAAAGGAAGTCTGACCATCCCAAAGTGAGTGAGACACAGGAGAAGTCATTCTGCAGCCCCAGAGCCTTGATCCTGCCGTGGAAGCTCTCCAGACTCATCGTCCAATTAATAAAGTGCAAAACCTTGGTTCAATCAGCAAAGCACTTGTGAAAGGAAGCACTATTTGAATCAGCTTATGTATACAAAAATGAGTTAGGAAGCTATTTGCCCCCTTCCTCTATGGCATTCTCTTGACCTCATCGTGGTTGCTGTCTACCCACTGTTCTTGAATGCCTTTAGCCATCCTTCAAATAGCCTTTGCTTTGCTACATCATCATAACTCACGGAGAATAACCAGATGTCCTCCGAGCCATTTGTCCGGAATGACGGTAATATTTTATGAAGGGCAATGACAAGCGACATGTTTCTGAATTTCATTTAGCATATTGAGTTTAACCAGTGAGAACCAGAGGTCCAATTGTCCTCCAAGATCACCCAGGGGAGACGGAGAAGGGAACCATATGTTGAGGACTTACTAAGTGCTGGACACTAGGACATTCACTTTATATATTCTCCCCTTCTGTCCCTTTGAAAAGGTGAGGTGGATACGATGATATTCAGAAACCAGCCCAAGATACTTAAAGTTGTAGGCAATCCTCGGTGATAAATTGTACTCTCTGGGGTAAAAATAGGCCACTTTGGCAGTAAAAAATGGAAAAAAAGTGAGACATGAAAAATAATTCAGAGTCAGCAAAGAATAGGAGGAAGGTGCATTCCAGCCAGTGAACTACAAGTAGAAAAAAGGTAAAGATAAAAACCCACCTATTTTTACAATAAATACGTTCCTAATATGATTGAGCAGTTCATAAACCTTGACCTCTGCCACTGCATTTCTGAGACTTTTCACTTTGTTCAAAAGGATGAAAACATATTTTCAAATTATGATTATGGTCATTTAATATTTTTTATCTAAAAGTAACAGGACACTAATAGTATACAAACATATGTGTATATATATATGTATATTTATATATGCCAGTTTTTGTACTTTTTTATATTCCTTTCAGCTGCAGCCTATGTGAGAGCAAGAGTGCAAGGTTTTGTCTTCAATGCTGCGCCAATCATCCGGGGGCTTTCTAGGCATTGTTGCGTTTTATTTACTCCTCAATCCAGCTTCGAATAAGTTTACAGAAGGAAAAAACAGAGATTCAGCAAGCTGATCTTCATACCCAAGGCTACACAGCCATTTGGCAGAGGATTAGACCAAGCTCCAGATACTTGGGCTCTAAGAGGTTGTATTTAAGCAGACGTTGTCCACAAATAAATGGCCACCTTGAGAAGTCATGAAATCTCCCTCACCAAAAGGCTCCAGGAGAGCTGCCCGTGGGTGAAGGATCAGCATATTGTAAAAAAAAAAAAAAAAAAAAAAAAATGTCTTCCTGAGGAAGAATCCAGAGAAGGCTTTTCAAATTCTTTCCAACATTTCAATTTATTGGATGAATAGAGTAACAGTGAGGGATGTTCATGATCTTCTGTTCCTGTCGTCCTTCTGGGCATGTGGAAAGCACATGTGTCTTGTGTCCAGTTTTCACCAATGAGATGTAAGCAGGAGTGACCTATGTCTCTTAAGAGCAAAGCCTTACAAGTGAGGCTCCACTCACCTGGCTCCATCGTCTCTGCTTGGTGGTGAGATGGGATCTCCTTCAGCCTGGGTCTCTGCATAATCCCAATGTGCAAAAGCCCTTCTACCTGCTGTGGATATGTGATGTGAACAGAAATTAAACGTTGGTGGTGTTAAGTAACTGAGGGATAAATTATTTTTTATACTTGGAATTGAACCTAGAGGCATTCTACCTCTAAGCTGCACCCCAGACTTTTTGTTCACTTTATTTATTTATATTTTGAAAGAGGTTCTCACTAAGTAGCTAAGGCAGGCCTCAAACCTGTGATCCTTCTATCTCAGCCTCCAAGAGCTGAGATTATAGGTGTGCACCACTGTGACCAGCTGAGATTAGAGTTTTTTGTTACCTCAGCACAACCTGCACTTTCCTGACTCATCCAGTGGCACTTAGGTCTGAATTCTTCAGAGACACGCCGTAGAGCTGACATCCTATATCACTGAGTTTAGGAGTCAGGGTAGTCCCTGCTGAGCAGTTCTGTAGAGATAAGTAGTGACACTGACCAAAGGAAACGCTTTCTAAATTGAGGGTGTGAGAGGGAGGAAGAAAGAAACCTGGCAGAGGGAGAATGTTTCCATTCAAGGAGTAGAATAATTGCAGGCAATCACTTGGGCACAAAATCCAGTAATTTACTACTGCAACATTCTCGTGTCTCCCGAGAGGAAAGCCAAGCGCTCTTGTTCTAGAAAAATATTGACCTTTCCTATCACACAGACAGACTAGCAGCAATTTAACTACGATTCCTGTAGTTCAACCCCCAGGATATCAGCTGTGCACGGGAGAATATTGATTTTTATCTTTTTTTATATAAAATAAGCATGGGGGTGATGGTTTTGTTTGCTTTTGTTTGTTTTTTAATGTGAAAGAAGGTTGATTTTTTTTAATAGACAATGAATTATGGGATCAGGATGATATGAAAGCTATGAAAAGGTTTGCGTTTTCAGGTGGAAAATCCACCAAGGATAACACTGTGTATCCTGGGACACCGGCTGCTTTAAATAGAGACGTGGTTCAGTCTCTCTTAATGAACTTCAGATCTGCATCTCTGGACCAGCTTTGCTGGGAAAGAGGTCGTCTGGAGGCTCCGCTGGGTCTGATTGCTCTTTCCAAGTATCTAGTCCAAGACCCTGCTTCACGTGTGCGTGTTAAGTGCATAGTCGTGGGGGCAGCAAGGTCAGAGGCTGTCGTGGCACGGGAAGAACTCGAGTGAAAAAGTTGCCTTCAATTGACAGAGTTCACAGCAGGAGCTGCTAGTAAAGACCATTCTCCCCCCTCCCTTAATTCATGCGGATAGGACCGCGTTTAAAAATAAAGGGGGGGCCTCCAAAATTACAGATATTTGATTCTGGCACAATTCTTTTCTATTACTCTTTCTTAAACATCCCTAAATTTTATTCTGGCTCACCCTTGGAAAAAGTAAAATATAATACAATAATATTAATTGGAATCCTGTTGACAGTTTAAGTGGCTTCTCGCCTTTAATATCTATTCTCTAGGAAAACCCTGCAGGCTCTTTGCAGGATCTCCATTCTACAACGGAGTCATCTTCATGGGCTTGGTTAATTTCAAACAAAACCAACCAGCTGAAGAGTGTTTGACCACCTTTTTATGTTTTAGAGGTATTATATATAGGTATACACATATACACCTACACATACACACAGTGTAGGTATGTGTGTATACATACACATATATGCATACACACAGTATCTCCATATATGTACATACACACATACACAGTATCTAAACAGCATAAAGATATACACACACAACATACACACACACATACATATATATATATATATATATATATATATATATATATATATGTATATATACTGTGTGTATGTAAGTGAGGATTGAACCCAGGATGCTCTACCTCTGAGCTACACTCCCAGCCCTTTTATTTTTTTTCTATTATTTTGAGACAGGATCTTAATAAGTTGCTGAAGACCTAAGTTAATGAGGCTGGCCTAAAACTTGCACTCCTATCTCAGCCTCCCAAGTACTGGGATTACAAGCATGTACCACTACGCCTGGCAAGGTAGGTAGGCAGGTATGTAGGTAGATGATAGATAGATAGATAATGTGCATATACACATATATAAATATTTACATATATAAGTATACATATTTATATATAAAGACATACATGTATACCTGCATTGGTGCACTGTATGTATACACCATAGTGACAGAAACATACATGCATGCAGCACTCGGGGTGTTTTTCTCTGCATCCCATCCCACCCCACATCTTTCCCTGGGAGTTTAGCATTGGCACATCATTCCCTTTACGGAGCTGGCCATGTCTTGTATAGTTTAGATTATAACATGTATGCTTAGAGTGCTGCAGAATTCCTACTTTTACTTGTACACAAGAACTGAAAACTGTTCACACACAGATATATATATGCACACAGGGGAAAGAGGCTGCCCCACAAAGACTGCAGAAATGCTTCCTTGCAGGGAAACAGAACTTTGTCATTCCAGGAAACTTCCCCAGCTGAGAAAATATTTCCTTAGGATATTGTCTTCATCCAGCTTAGAAGGTTTGGCTCAAGACTTTGTCGATTTATTTTCTAGACAACTGATTAAGTCCACATCCCAAGCACTTCCCTTACCCGGTTCCTACACTCCAGGGCTACCACACACCTGCTCTTATTTTCAGGCCAGGGACCAGACACCTAGCTACAGTTGCTGTACCCTGGAGCCCTCAAAACCCTTCCAGTAAACCCGTCCACACGGGGCCCGTGTGACCCGGCTAACCCCACCTTGCTGGCGGAGAGAGGCTGCTCCCTGGGCTTCCCTAGCTCTCTCCTGTCCTGGGGGCTGCCTCCTGTGCGGTCCCTGGCAGCTCCCCTCATCCCAAGCTGTGGATGACAAAGAGCTCCGCCTTCCATCTGTAGGCGTGTCAGTATGTCAATGCTGACCTCCAAAGAGCCTTTAAAATCCTCTGGGACTCCCTGAAGAACTGAGTGCATCCATGTCTTCACACTGTCATCTCCTAGATTATAGAATATCAGACACAAAGCCTGGGCCAGCCCCACAGCCCTTACTGGGATCATTCCGACTGTTTGAACTAGTACAGCTAAGTCAACACTGACAGTACACCACCATGCACACGCTTGATGTTAGTGGCTTCAACCACGGGTCTAGGGGCATGCAAAGACTGTGTCTATTTCCACTGCCCTGTTGTGTGTATTTCCACTCACCTCTTTAATTCGGTGTGTAGCAGGTGCCCAATAAATACATGTTGGATGAATGAACTGGGAGACCAAGAAAAAAAGAGCATAGAAAAAATAGCCATTTCCTAAGAAATTCAACACATATTCGATGGTTGTCTACTATGTTCCAGGTGCCTGGATTTTAGAAATGACGATAACGTTGTGCACTTTCAAGAAGTCACCAGTGCCAGATGTGGTGGAACATGGCTATACATCCAGTAGTTGGGAGGGTGAGACAGGAGGATCTCAGGCTCCAAGATAGCTTCATCGACTTGTGTGGATGCTTTCAGTACCTAGCAAAAGCTTGTTTCAAAACAAAACAAAGGGGTTGGGGTGTAGTTTAGAGGTAGAATGCCCCTGGGTTCAATCCCCAGTAGGATAAAGGAGGAACAGGAGGAGGAGGAGGAGGAGGAGGAGGAGGAAGAAGAGGAAGAGGAGGAGATGGAGGAGGAGGAGGAAGAGGAGAAGGAGGAGGAGGAAGAGGAGGAGGAGGAGGAAGAGGAAGAGGAGGAGGAAGAGGAGAAGGAGGAGGAGGAAGAGGAGAAGGAGGAGGAGGTGGAAGAGGAAGAGGAGGAGGAAGAGGAGCCACTATGGATATGCAATTAGTACTTGCTTGGGGGATGCACCACTCAATGATGTAATTCAACACGTATTAAAATGCAAGGCTCACCTCCTGCATGGAACATTCTCTGACCTCCCCAGAAAAGCTAACCATCCCCTTTCTCGTGTCTCCATCGCACCTATCACCCCGTGTTATACTCCCTTGCTGACTTTGAGCATCACAAGAGTACAGCTCAGGATTAGCAAGTGCTCAGAAAGTACTGATGGAATGAACAGAAAACAAGTGTGTAAAGCTTCAGCCAAGTGCTCCCTGCCACGCAGATGCTGAAAATACATGTGGACTGGAATGGGTGGAAGTCGTGGTTTTCAGATTTGAGTGAGTATCAGAATTCCCAAAAGAGAGGACATATTAAGCTCAGGGTGCTGCCCTCACTCTGTAGGTCTGGGAGAGGCCTGAGAATAAACATTTCTCACCAGTTCCCAGGTGGTGCTGATGCTGCAAATCCAGGGACCACACTGGGAGAACCAGCTCTAAAACCAGAAAACTGAGGACCAGACAGCTTCCTCCAGCTCTAAAATAAGAACTTGGCCTGGCTTGCCTGATGCCAGGAGCCAGTTGCGAACAGGTGGTTACACAGAGGAAATAAGGAGAGAAATCTGTGAGCACATGAATAAGAAAGAGCTTACTTAAAATATTCCATGATCCGTACAGTGGGGGTGATAAGCGGAAGATACACAAAGGCTGGCTTCATCCACACCATTCAGAGGAGAAAGCAAATCTAACCAAGATCGATAATTTGTCGAATCTCAAGTTGCCTGGACAGGTACAATAGGCATGAGCCACACAATATGCACCAAAATGCCCATGTCTTTATTCTCAATAGGCCCAAACTGGATACCACCAAATTTCCACCAACAGTCAAGTGAATAAAGTATATATTCCCACCAAGGAATATTACACAGCAATTAAAAAAAGAATTACAGCCATATGCAACAATGACGTATCAACAAATGGTGTAAGTTTTGAGTAAAAAAAAGCCAGAAGTATGTATTCTGTTTAAGTCTATTTATGCAAAGTTCAAAAATGGGCAAAATTAATCTAACTTGGAGATCAGGGTAGTTACCTTGAAGGAGCATGAAAGAAAAAAAGAAGAATATAAAGAGATGAGAAAAGTTTCTCTCTCTCTCTCTCTCTCTCTCTCTCTCTCTCTCTCTCTCTCTCTCTCTCTCTCTCTCTCTTTTAGTACTAGAGATTGAATCCAGGAAAATTCTACCTCTAAGCTACACTCCCAGGCCTATTTTCTTATTTTATTTTATTTTATTTTATTTTATTTTATTTTTGCAGTACTGGGGATGGAACCCAGGGGCATTCTACCTCTGAGCTACACCCCCAGTCCTATTTTTTTTAAACAGGGTCTCACTAAGTTTCAAAGAGCCTCACTAAGTAGCTGAGGCTGTCCATGAACCGTGCTCTTCCTGTTTCAGCCTCTCAAATCCTGGGATTACATGTGTGTGCCACCACACCCGGCTTCTTGACTTATTGTTTTAAAACAGGGTCTTGCTAGGTTGCTGAGAGGCTCTCTATTTTGCTGAGGCAATCCTCAAACCTACGATCCTCTCCAGTACTGGGATCACAGGTGTGCGCCAACACATGTGACTGGGTTATCCCTCGTATTGGGAGGTAGGGGTTACAACATATGTTCACTTTGTCCTTTTTGTATTATTCTGCCTGTACATTATAATTCCAAAATGCAGATGTTCTTTAAAGGAAAGAAAAAGAGGATGCATGAATAAAATCAAATTGAAAGCTAAATCCGGGAGCCAATCATCAGTATGGAAGCTGGCCCCGGATCCTCTCTTCAAATAGCAGAGGGACGATGAGCTCAAAGGACGTGAATCTCTCCAGACACCATCAGCTCACCCTGAAAGAATGACATCTAAATTATCCCTTTACATAAAAACATAGCCAATATCCCTGAGAGGCAATCAGTGGGAAGACAAGAAAAGATGGTCAATCTTACTATAAGATTTGTAAGAAACAGAAATGCATTAAAAGCCATATCCGGGCAGAAGGGATTATCCCATAAAAAAGTCTCTGAGGTTGTCCCCAGATGGGGACACAGCCCCTCCCCTCATGCCTAGAAGGCTCCCGATAGCCTCATGACTGCATCCTCATGGAGAAGCCCAGGTAGCTGGCGTGTCCCTTTATCTTCCACCTTCCCTGTGACCTTGCAGCTCAACCTAAAGTCTACAATTTTGACATTGCCTTTCTGGTCCAGCAGGACGTTTTCTGGCCTTAGGTCCCTGTGCATGATGTCCTCCTTGTGGCAGTACCACATTGAGACAGGATCTCGATCAGCCACTGGGCCTCCTCCTTCAGTACATCAGTGAGTCAGTGCCCTCTGCACGTGTGTTCCATCACAGGTAGACGTAGTCGACGCTGTCTACAGTCTGAAACAGCTGGACCCCATTCGAATTGCACACAGGACCTGCTTGAAGTATGTCAGAGAGCCAATGCCCTCCGCACATGCGCTCCATGACCATTTAGACATAGTCAGTGGTGTCTACAATCTCTAACAGCTGAACCCCATTCGGACCATGCACGGGATGTGCTTGAACAACTGCTGGTCCTCTTCCTCCAACGTCAGAGAGCCAGTGCCCTCTGCACACGCACTCCATCACAGACAGACACAGTTGCCAGTGTCTATAACCTGCAACAGCTGGACCACATTCAGGTGCTCCACTCTCCTCAATTTATCCATTTCAGATAGAATGCGGGGGAGTACATACCTGTCCTTACACATTACCACCAAGGCCACCTCAGGCCCAGTGAGGCCGTGGCAGATCACTTGGACCTGGGCATCCTCACAGAGAGAGCTAGCCAAGAGGCCTAGCCCAGCCTCCCTTCTCTCTTCCCTACTGCTGTCCATCGCAAGCCACCATAGCAGCTGATCATGCTAGCTACAGAAACATCAATAGACCTACAAATAAGCGTACGACAAAATAATAAACACAAATGAGCAATAACGCACACACACAACAAGATTCAAAGTCATCAAACCAGAAAACCAGCGGTCGCTAAGTCTGACAGGTCACCACCAACAGCTCACTAAACATACTGGAGGAGGATAAACTCCAGCCATGGCCAGGGCCTCATATAGCTAGAGCTTAAGACGCCCCAACAGTGGCTTGGCCTGCGGGGGTTCTCTTCCTTTTGGGCCTCCAGGACCATTTCCTCTTTAATAAGAAATCCAGGAGCTTTTTGCTTCAGTGGATTTTGGAGCCTGATATTTACTTGTTTCGAGATTAAAATTTGTAGGATGCTTCAAAAAAATTCAAAAGATTTTTATAGAAAAATTTCTTAGAGCCTCTCACATCCACCTGCTCAGTATTTTCCTCTGCAGGGAGGTTGGCGAGCTGGACGGGGGCACTTGTGGATTTTAGTTTAATGCCCTTCACTATCAAAATGCTTTCGTATGGGAGCCTGGAACCACTCTCACCACTGAGGTGCACGGAGAAGGTGTTTCAGGTCTCATTCAAAATAAAATACGTCCTCTCTTCTGAGGGACATCTTTCTGATATATTTTCATAAATTACAAGGGAACCTAAGCTGTCCAGAAACTATACCAAATCTCTTCTTAGAAGATCAGAGTAGGACCGGGCGTGGTGGCGCACGCTTGTAATCCCCGCGCTTGGGAGGCGGAGACGGGAGGATCGCGCAGGTTCAAAGCCAGCCGCGCGCGCTGGCTTAGGAGACCTTATTTCCAAATAAAAATGTAAAAATAGGTCTGGGAGTGTAGCCCGGAGGTAGAAGGGCTTCCAGGAACCCCAGTACCACAAAATAAAAGAAGATCAGACTATGTCCATCCCAAACATGTCCATAAGCCAGCTCTCTGCACACATCCGGCAGGTTCTGAAACCCGACCTCCTGATCTGTCACGGTAAGTGGTCTAGACAGCCACCCTAGAACTCTTCCCTCTGACACTCCATAAACCCGTATGTGAGCGCAGGTGAAAGCCGTCATAAATATAAAAACCACCAGAGCGGAGTGGCCTTTGATTCTGTTTATCACAGGCTAATTAAAACACAAGCCGAACATAACTCAGTTCTTTAATGGAGTTTACCAGATGTGTTATAACTAGACCCTGCTCCGTATGAAGTCCGCGTATAATAACTATAATTTTTATTTAGTGCAGCAGCCATGCCGGAGTGGAGGGTGTGTCTGCCTTTTGATTACAAGGTCCACATTTTAAGGAGCGGGAAAGAGGATGGTTAACTACTGAGAACATGTTCTCTGGGCATTGAAACTATGATTAATATAAGCCCTGTCCAGGAGTGAATTCTTGGAGCTGTACTTATGCACCGAGCCAGAGACACATTTTCACTGGAAGCATAATTACTGACTTTTAAAAGTCACCTTTCATCCCCAGGAACCCCAGAGCTCTCGAACACATTAGAGACCCATTACAAATTACAGTCAGAGTAATAGCTTCGACCATTCAGCCATCTCTTCAGAAGCACTTCAGCTGCGGAGGGCAAGAAAGGTCAGCCTTGCTGGGCCTCCTCCTTAGTCGGGAAGCCATGTGGATCTTCGTCCAGTGGGGTGGCCTTTCCTAATGGCAAGGAATGCTGAACATCTGAAACTGGACAAAAGCACCTGCAGGCGGTGCCTAGCCAGTGCCACAGACACATGAGCGACCGAGATACACAATCCCAGCATGCTATTAGTGGCCCTGGAGGTGCACTGTTTGGACCACTTGCGATGGCACAGCAGCCTTCAAACGCAAACACCTGACTCTACAAGCATGTGACACCATGCCCCGGCTGGTTCAGTTTAAGGATCTACAGCATGATGATCGTGAAATTATTATAATGCTGATGGTGAAGATAATAAAACAAATATACATACGTTTATATGCACATTTGGAATCAGTGTGAGACTCACCTGAACCCTACACGTGTCCCAACTGGACGGGTTCACTTACGTACTGCCAGGCATTTCAAGCTCAACACCACCAAAACTGAACTCCTCATATTCTCAGGAAAACTACTCTTGGGTCCCACACTTTGGTGCAGTAGACCCTAAATCCTCAGCTTTATCCTTGATTCCTGCCTCCCTTTTCACACCCCAAGTCGGCCAGTTCCTCCTGTTTTTCTGAGCACATTCCGCCATCACCCCATCAACTTCAGATTATATGTCTCAGTCCCTAGCACAAGGGCTCAACCACATGCCTCACCCCCACAGGGGACTCTGGGCAACATATGGAGACATTTGGGGTTGTCGCAACTGGGGGCTGGGGTGGTGCTACTGTCAGCTAGTAGATAGAGGACATGGCACTGCTAAACTTCCTCCAATTAAGGCAGCCCCCACTGAGAAGAAGTAGGTGTCTAAAACATCAGTAGAATTGAGGTTTAAAAAATTGTCCTAGAAAATCTCCCTGCCACAGTGCTAGGACAAGCGTGGTAAAATGCAAATGTGAATGTGTAACTCTACAACTCAAAACCCTTCAGATGTCACTGCTATTAAAATATAGCCCAAAGGCATGTCTGTAATCCTGGTACCCAGGAGGCTGAGACAGGAGGATCACAGGTTTGAGGCCAGCCTCAGCAACTTATCGAGTCCTGTTTCAAAATAAAATAGGGCTGAGGACTAGCTTGGAGGTAATACATCCCTGGGTTCCATCCCTAGTACCAATAATAATAACAATAATAATAATAATAATAATAATACCCCAAATCCGTGGCATATCTCCAAAGAAGTTATTCTCACCTGCCTTCTCTGCACCTCTACACTCCAACGTCCACCTAAAGATTCTTTGATTACTTTGAATTCCCTGGGCCTCTGCTTAAAATTCTCCACCCAAGCTCACAAAGGTATTCACCCACTCTCAGTGACTCTTAACCCTCAGATTTCAGTCTAAACCAACTCCTCCCCTGACTGTGGCCTGGGCCCTTTCATGGCACACACTCCTGCACAATCACTCACCTGACCCCGTGTCCGTGTTGTGCCAAGGCCGACGTCGGTTCCACATGGAGGGGACCTTGGCTACCTGTCCCTACACCTCTACCTGTGTCTGCTTGCAGGAGCCCCTCAATGCACGCTCACCAAGACAACGGACATGCAATACCATGTCACCCTACAGCTCATCCCTGGCCATTTTGAGCAACACACACACACACACACACACACACACACACACACACAGAGTTTATATATACACTATATATAGTTATAAACAAATTATAGTTCTTATATTTTTACTTATGTATGAAATCAGTGTCTCAGATGACTGAAAGTACTTTAAAGTCATCTACCACAACTTCCCGTTTGATGCCATGCTCTCTTTACCAAACTGCCCTGCTCTACAAAACCACGATTCACACATTCATACACACATGCACACAGACATGGGAGCGTGCACACACATCATATGTCTGTATGTGATCGCACATAGACATGCACAGAAGCACACATATCCACACACACGCACATGCACACAGGCATGTGCACAAATAAACATGTGTATGCACATGCAAGTACACACATTGACACATACATGTGCACACATGCAGAGCCAAAGACAACCAAGCTTGACTTGACCGCAGCTAGTGACTGGGTCTTATCTTCTTTGAAACAGTTCCACACGGAAAACACTTCTAGAACGTTTCTATGTAGATAGATAGATAGATAGATAGATAGATAGATAGATAG
The DNA here is from genome assembly GCF_963383645.1 of Muscardinus avellanarius. Taxonomy (NCBI): domain Eukaryota; kingdom Metazoa; phylum Chordata; class Mammalia; order Rodentia; family Gliridae; genus Muscardinus; species Muscardinus avellanarius. The sequence continues at coordinate 157,886,683 of NC_137788.1, forward strand.
ATAGATAGATGATAGACAGACAGACAGTGTGTCCCCTGAAATTCTCACTCACTTAGTTCCAGTGCTTTCAAGTCCTTCAGGGCATGCCAACTCCCCTCTTTTATTTGATAGAAACTGAGCTTCCTTCTCCTGCAGCCTTCTCTCTCTCTCTCTCTCCCTTCCTCCCTCCCTCCCTTCCTCCCTCTCTTCCCCTCCCTCCATCTCTCTCTCTCTCTCTCTCTCTCTCTCTCTCTCTCTCTCTCTCTCCTCTCTCTGTTTCTTAGCTTGACAAGCTCCACATGGACAATGGCTGTCTCAAGACTGGAACCATGGTTAAGCACCGCATAACAAGCACACCTCCAAAATCACTACCAAATCTTTGGAGAATAATGTGCCTCCACAATGTACGTATGAAGCACACACCCTTTGATGCAGTAATGTACGTTTTCTGTAGCATATCCTCGTGTGCTCACAAGCACATGAATGGGGACATTCGTATCATAGATAAGTATCGTAGCATTATTTTCCAAGGCAAAAGTTTGGAATGTTCGTAAACGTCCATTTCTGGAAGATGGGTTCATAAACAATGGCCTGTCCCCAGAGGAGAATGTCACGCTGGGAAAGAATGAAGCAGGACTTCGGCTGAGGATGTGGGACAGACTGCAAGGTGCGTCACTGCTTGTGACATCTGAATCTCAGAACAATGTGCCTTGTTATACTTCCTAGGATAAGACGAGACTTGGAAAGAGGAGGAAAGAGAAAGGGAGAAAGATGGGCATCCTGAAGGAGATAAAAGGAGGATGCCTTTGATTCCTTATCTTTCATCCTTATTTGCAGCAAAATAAGATCAGGGAAAACAAGCAAGTAATGTACTCACCACTTTGACCAGCAGAACTGGATCATGACACAGAACTCTTTGATTGTCCTTTGAAAACTGTAACTTTCATGGGCCCAGTAAGAAGTCACTATTATTTTTATTAATTAAATGTGATCTAATTAGTTACATTAACACAGATAAATCCAATTATGAGGTGGAGGGAAAGTAAGGAAAATAAAGGAGATGTGAGTTTATTAGAGTAATATACAACCCTAATCTAGAAAAAATATATCTTTATATTAGAGTTGTGACCCTTCTTGTGAGTTGAATTACCAATGATAACAATGAGTTGCAACAGATTATCATAGAGACAGCCACCCAAACAAAGCAAACCAAAACTCTCTTTTCTAGATGGCTCAGAGAGTACCAACTGCTAATTTTTACTGATGTTTTAGTAAAGTTTTTAATAGGATAATATTCTGTATATTGGTATTATTTATGTCCACATAACATTGCCTAGGAAAGTAAGTTTCCCAATACAGATATATCATTGAAAATAGATCATCACTCAAACTTTAAACACTCCCTTAGAGCAACAACCAGGGTGTTATAAAGCTACTTCCCTACTGAGGTAATGGCCAATCCACCCAAGATTGGATTCTGAGACTCAAAAGATGATTGATTACCCAGATGCAGTGACACATGCCTATAAACCCAGTACTTGGGAGGCTGAGATAGGAGGACCGCGGGTTGGCAGGCCAGACTCAGCAAATTCGTGAGACCTTGCTTCAAAATAAAAAATAAAATAGTGCTGGGAGTGTAGCTCAGAGGCAGAATGCCCCAGTGCCACACCAAAAAAGATGGTTTACAGAAATTGATAAGTATATTAGGTATGTTTATTAAAGATAGTCTCAGAGTTGAATTACAAGATATCCTTGTATACATAAGATAAAAAGCCATACTAAATTCTAACTACCGGAAATTTTTCCAATGCTTTTTTTTTTTTTTTTGGAAAGACCTGTTCTCTAGGCACATCTACCAATACCAATGCTCATGAAAGAGACGTCAAAGGCATTTGGAGACGAGGGCAGCACAGGCAATGGGTTGGTTCAGCTTATTGAATTTTGATCCTGTCATGGCCCCTACATTTGGTAAAGGACTTTCTGTCCTTAAAAAGAAAAGAATCCTGTCCAAGGTCAGTGGGGAGATGGTGTTCTTCGAGGTGTCACCTTTCCTGAATAAGAACTGACTTAGTACAACACTGTTAGTTTTCATTTTGTTAACGGCTGTTGCACACCAAAAAACTTACCATCATTTTTTTGAGAAAATTGCTCATTTTAGCTTCTACAACCTGAAACATTTTGGTTATCTCTCTATAACTAAGAATCTCACATAAGTAGTTGGGGGGTATTAAAATGAAGGAATATTTTGCATTTAAGAATTAAATATGTCCCCTATTCCACTACCCAGCAAGAAGATATGATCTCTCCTCCCCAGAATCTCCCTTCTGTGCTCAATCTCAGAAATCCAGGAGTGTTTTCTGGGTTTGCAAGGTCAGTTCTTGCCATGTACCTGCAGAAGAGAGGTTGGACTATGAATGTTTCAAAATAATTAGTAAAATTAGCAGTTTACCTTCTTTGAACAACCTAGCTGCCATGTGCTCATGCAGCAAGAGGTGAAATCAAGGTAGAAGACACCTCTCTTCTCAAGGAGAAGACTTGATTCTGAGTCACTCTACCCTACGCAGCTCTGAATTATGTCACTCTGTTGGTACACATGTGCATACCAACTCATTGCCCATACATGAATACATATGCATACACACACACACACACACACAGAGAGAGAGAGAGAGAGAGAGAGAGAGAGAGAGAGAGAGAGAGAGAGAGAGAGAAATATATCCACGAGCTCCCCTTTAAGCAGCAGGACTCTTATGCCAACTTGGTGAGCCATAGGAAGGGTTACAGTCTCATTCTTTCTTTCTCTGTCTTTGTGTTTAATGGTCTTGAGCTGCATCCAGCCCAGTGTAGATCTCAGTACCACAAGCTCTTGGGAAAATCCACTCTCGTAAAAATGAAAAATGGATTGAATATTGAGTTCCCACCGAATCCCCTAGTCATACACTCCATGGTCTCAGATCCTATAATCTGTAGATACACCTGGCTGATCATGCTGTTGTCATGTTAGGAAGAAGAAGAGACAACTAAAGCTGAGCAGTACTTGATAGACAACTATTCGCACACTAGAATTCATTTTGTAACGCTATTTTTGCAATGCTAAAACTCCATTTGTCAAACAATATAAATTTCTCAAATCTAAACATTAGTTAAACTACCCATTATTTTCTTTCTTTTTTTTTCAGGGCTAAATCTATCCATTCCTTCAGCTAGACTCTTAAACTGTGTGTGTCTTCAAAGGGGAATCAAAGAGATGCTTCAGTGCCAATGTAATGACGTTTTTAATCCACATACCCAGCTTAGAGAGGTGCTTGAGACATGTAATAAGCAGAGTGATGAAGGAAGGGAGAAATGGAGGGAAGGAGAAAGGAAAAAGGAAGGAAGGAAGGAAGGAAGGAGGGGAAGGAAGGGAGGAAGGAGGGGAAGGAAGGGAGGAAGGAGGGGAAGGAAGGAAGGGAGGAAGGAGGGGAAGGAAGGGAAGAAGGAGGGGAAGGAAGGAAGGAAGGAAAGGAAGGAAAGGAGAAAGGAGGGAGGGGAAGGAAGGGAGAAAGGAGGGGAAGGAAGAGAGGAAGGAGGGGAAAGAAGGGAGGAAAGAGGGGAAGGAAGGAAGGAAGAAAGGAAGGAAGGAAGGAAGGAAGGAAGGAAGGAAGGAAGGGCACTACAGAAGAATCAAGCACCACCCTTTAGATTCACATACACCATGAAAACACCTTCATTGATTGAGTCAGCCATTACTTTACCAGCAAGAAAGCACTGAGCAAAAAAAATTGACTCTGAATCTTTGATTTTCATTCATATGTTACTGCCGTAGAACAGAGAAGGAACAATCACACATTTTATCTGCAGAAAGTCTCATAATTGTAAAAACTCAGCTTTGATTCTAAGCTTCAGATGAAAATTTAGCTGGAATCCAGCCCATCCCCAGGTGCTTTAGTTGGTATAAAGACTGGATATTTCTAAAATATAATTAACACTTCTCTAATATTTCTTCAGAGTCAGCTTAGGTCACCTGATGAATCCAGCTACTGGAAAGAAATTCTTTAACCCACAGGCTTTGAAACACAGCCAACGACATCATCTTATGCATTCGTTTGTCTCTTTGGGGGAAAAAATCCCACCAGCAGTGTGAGGGTTAAGTCGTATTCCTGTCAGGTTTGCCCTGAACTTGCCCAGTTAAATTGCAACAGCATGGGTCTCCATAATTATCTAATTGTTAGTGTTGTGCCTTTACGTAATTTATGATGTAGCATTAAAGTCTGACCCTGGGTTTGAAATGAAGTGCGTACTGCTGACATCTAAGCTCAAATTAGTAGGTAAGCACCCAATTAACGATTATGTTTCTGAGCTTTCATTTCCATCTGACCACACTGCTACGCTAATCAGTTTTCTAAGCCTTTCACCTTCCCCATAACTAACAAGCATTTCTCCTGCTTTTTATGTCTATCGATGCCCTGCATCCTCGTAAAAATCTCTCCAAAGCTATTCTCTTTATGATTGCTGCCCAAGAACCTGGCTCTCTACCAGTCAGCTGGCCAGCTTCGATGCCCTTTGTTGGCAAAGCCAAAGGCCAGCACGATGGGTTCCCAATTCCCTCTTCGGAAAAGAGATCACTCTGCAGGATACTTAAATCCAGTTGATGGCTTCCATTGGCTGCTAGAATCGTTCAAAGTGAACGATGAGGGCCATTCGAATGTTTAGATCATAGAGTCAGTGTGTACTCTCAGGCAAGAGAACTTGCCAAATTCCCCACCATTTATCCGACAATTCAGAAAAGAAAAAAGGAAGCAAGACTGGGAGAAGAAAAATTAGCATTAGTCCCTTGTCTGACTTCAACCCCTTTGGTCTTCTCTCCCACCTCCTGAGTAGCGTTTCCTGTTCCTTCCACCCAGCTGTATCTCCACCGAAATGGCATCAGCTGAGCACAGAGCACTAGAACACTGACTCTGAATAAACATATTTGAGTGCTCAATTGAGTATCTTCATGAGGAAATGGCTTGAAAATTACAATACAGGGTACAGCCACTGCACTTGCCAGGTGTTTTCTTTCTAGGACCTGTATTGCTTGCATTTTGATATCTAGTTATCTGAGCCCCTTCTAGCCCCAGTTCCTAATGTTAGGTAAGAACTGATAAGAACCAAATCACATATATACAATCTCTACAAGAATACAATACTGTAAATAAATTTAGAATCCCTGTAACCATCTTCTCTAACCAAAGCCTTGCCTTCAACTCCATACTCATCAAGGGGTAGACCACCCGAACAACTCTCTGTCCAAGTGCCCAATGCTTGATCTAACCTTCATGCAGTCAAGAACCTTAAGACCAGTAGCTTTCAAAACATAGTATCAGTTGCTAATTGGGTGATTTTTTAATGTTGCTTCTAGTCAAACATATGCATTATGCCAATATAATAACCTTATTATAAAAATGAATAAAATGGATCTCTTCTAGTAAGCTTAACCCTCCAACCCCCACTGTGGTTCCATCTGGAGACATGCATAGCACACCGTTTCACAGAACCTAAGAAATTGTGGAAGTTCGGGGATGGATAACTGTAAAGTTTAATTTAATGTTCCCTTTTGTGTGGGGGCAGTCCTGGAGATTGAACCCAGGTGCATCCTGTCTCTGAGCTGTACCCCAGCCCCCCTCTCTGCTTTTTATTTTGAAACAGGGTTTTGCAAAGTTGCTAAGGCTGGCCTCCCACCTGTGATCTTTCTCTCTCAGCCCCCCAAGTACTGTGATGACAGGCATGCACCACCATGCCTAGCTTGCTTCCTTTCCTTTCTGGTTGTCAAAAGTTTGTTCACATTCATTGAGAACAAATATTATTTTTATTTTATTACTCTTTTAAATAAGGAGGAAGGAGACATCCTTGTTCCCATTTGGGGGTCTCCGAGGACATGGGGCTGGCTAAGTTGGGAGTTCAATAAGCACCTGATTCCCTGGTGCTCAGCCATTTCTCCTGCTATTAAGCCATATGTCTCACTTTAAACATTTTATATCACACAGATCATACTTTATGAGTATCTCGTGAACTTATACAGACATTTGATAAATATTTTCCATGGTGTCATGAGGATGGCAGAACAAGAGAAGTGTTTCCTTGACAAATCCTCCCTCTCCCCACCAGCATGCTGGCTGACATTCAGTCCATATATGAGAATGCCAAGGCCAATCTCAATACCATGTATGGGGCGGGGAAGGAATAGGGAGGGTGCTGAGTGAAGTCCACCGGGTGCGGTGTGCATGTATGTTCCTATGACTCTGAACTACATTATGACGTGAGACTATAATACACTAATAAAAACATAAATTATACTTAGTGAAACTCTGTTTCAAAAAGAATGGGGCTGGGGGTGTAGCTCAGAGGTACAATGTACCGGGGTTCAATCTCGAGCACCACAAAAAATAAAACAAGAGAAAATGAATTGAAAAGAATACTTTAAAACATAATATTTAAGAAGTATATTACAAAATCAACCTACTGTGGAAAGCCTCCATGCTGTGGACTTCTTCTTCAACTTGACTCTTCATTATGTAAACTAATAGAGAGAATATCTCATCAAGTCCAGGGAAGTAAGAGTGAGGAGACTACATTAGCATATCTTTATCTCTGATCAGGATTTGATTACAATTGCTCATGGCACGCAGACATTTAAACGCGTAAAATAAGCAAATAAAGCAAATTCCCTCTAAATTTGGTGGTAAGAGCACGTGGATAGTACACAATCTGAGAAAAGTAATTGAAAGCCATCTAAGGCTTTTTATAAAAAGCCCATGGTAGCGACCTATACAAGAGAACCACAAAACCTCTTATGAGAAGAAGCAACATTTTTTCTCCCAATGATTTGGAGGGAGTAAAGGGTTAACAAGAAGACCCCAGCGAGGGGGAGGTGGGAAGAAAGCTTTGGGTGTGTTGACAGTGGAAATTCAATGGGGATCTCACCACCTCAATCAGTGAAAATCTCACCATCAGTAGCATCTCATCCATCTCATCACCTCTGCTTGAGCTGTGCTGTATATGTACAATTCATATCTTTTAAGGAAATATATATATTATGTGCTAAATATGTATTTGCAAAAGCAACAAGCAAACTGAAACTCCTGTTAATCATCATTGTAAATCCAGAAGCTTTTGAGCTGGATTTGAGTTCATACCCCAACTGCTCCTACAGTCATGGAACTCAAATTGTTTGACATCTCCAAGGTTCCATATTTTTACCTGTAGAGAAGGAATAATAACATTCCTTTCGTTTTGTAATTTGAAGATTAACAGAGATAAAGTATATAATGTGAAGCACAGAGTAGATACCAAGTGACCAATGAATGCCGGTTTCTTTCCACTTGCCCCATATCATTGCCCTTTGACGAAATGTGTTTCATAGTCACCCAACTCAAAATACTAATGAAAAGTAACTTCAAACAAGGTGTGTTGATGCATGCTTGTAATCTCAATATTTGGGAGGCTGAGACAGGGAGATCACAGGTTAGAGGCCAGTCTCAGCAATTTAGCAAGGGCCTCTATAACTTAGCAAGATGCTGTTTCAAAATAAAAGTAATAAAATAAAATAGGACCAGGGGTGTGTCTCAGAGGTAGAACACGGGTTCAATCCCCAATACAACATTAAAAAAAACTTCAAGAAGACCACAAATGAATGGCATAATATCCCATGTTCATGAATTGGGAAAATTAATATTACTAAAATGTCCAGACTACACAAAACAATCTACATTTTTAATGCAATCCTTATCAAAACTTAATTTTAAAAAATTAGAAATCTGCACACAACCACAAAAGGTTCTGAATAGCCAAAGTAATCTTGAGCAGAAGGACTGAAGCTGAAGTCACACTACCTGACTTCAGAACATAGTACAAAGCTTTAGTCATCAAAACAGCACGGAATGAAGACTTCAGAAACAGACCGGTGAATCCATAGTCAATTACTTTCCAGCAAAGATGCCAAGAATGCACAATGGGAAAAGAGCAGTTTGTTTAATAAATAGTGCTGAGACAAAGATCTACAGACAGAGAAATGAAAGTAAGTCTTCACCTCACATGACAGTGTTCAACTCAAAATGGATCAAATACATAAGACCTAAATCAAAAAATTGCTAGAAGAAAACAGGGTAAAAGCTTCATGGGGCTGGTGTGGGCGATGACTTTCTAAATAAGATCCCAGATGCAGAGACAGCAAAAGTAAACAAAAGAAAAAAGAAAAAAAAGACAAATGTGATTGCATCCAACTAAAGAGTTTTTGCACAGTAAAGAAAACAATCAACAGCTACATAATGGGAGAAAATATTTTAAACCATACATCTGAGGGCTTAATATCTGAAATACATAAACTATTCAACAACTGAATAAGAAAATATGTTGTACAAGATATCTCTATTTTTCCTTAATCTTACTCTAATGTATGATTACAATGCATGGGTAAAAGAATAAAATAGACATCTGTCACCCCATGTTCACCACAATATTACTCACAATGCTAACACATGTGACCAGTTTTAATGGATGGATAATAAAAATGTGACAGAGATGCAATGAAATACTACTCAACCTTGGGAAAGATTTGACATTTTCCACAACATGTATGAAGCAGGAGGAATCAACATTAACTGAAATAAGTCAGACATGAAAAGACAAATATCTCATGATCTCACTTCTCTGTGAGATCTTAAAACATTGAATTCATAAAAATATAGGATTCTTAGTTACTGGGGATATGAAAGATTAAAGAGATCTCCGCCGAAGTATACAAAATGTCAGTTAGATTAAAAAAGGGATGAATGTTAGGAACCAAATTTATATGACCAAAATTATTGGGTCTGGTGACTAAGTAACAGAACCTAGTAACAATTTATTATATGTGGAAAATCATTAGGAGGATAGATATTAAGTATTCTCTCTGTAAAAAGCCAAAGGCAAGGTAACAAATATCTTAATTATCTCAGTTGGGGCATTTCACAATATATACGTATTTTAAGATATCATAAAACAAATAACATTTTCAGTACTGGGTACTGAACCCAGAGCATTCTACCTCTGAGTTACATTTCCAGCCATATTTTGTTTTTCTTTTTGAAACAGAATCTCACTAAATTGTTGAGGCTGGCCTCCCACCTCAGCCTCCCAAATACTGAGATCACGGGTATGTGCCACTGCACCCAACTAAAGAAAAAATAGCTCTAAGCCTTATACTCAGGAGTTTCCAACCTAGGATTTTCAGCCAACCTTCCATAAAATTATACAAGTGAACGTGTTGTATTTACATTAGAAAGGTATTTACCTATGCTAACTCTAGTGCAGGGAGGGGAGATGAATCCTCTCCTCAACTTTCAGGTGTGACGGGAGCAAAAAGTAAAGGGGCAGGGACCGTATGTACTCCCCAGGGTCTGTCAAGAGCAGTAAAGGGAGAGACAGGCAGGCAGGTTGGATTCCATTTCAGGAAAGATGGAATCTTTCCATCTCTGTAGCTCTCATTACTTTCAAGAGTTTAACTTAGATTTTCCTAGATCCTGAAACTAAAGAAACACAAGAGCTTATGAAAACAGAACCTCCCCCAAAAATAGTAGTAATGACATTCCCAGTTACCCATCCACCGTCTGTCACGAGAGAACTTGGAGCCCGACTCTGAGATTTGATGCAAGACACAAAACCAGTGTGCGCAACTGAGAACAACAGATGTGCTTCTGGCATGGGACCCGGGTGGGGCGGGGGTCTAGGTAGAGCCACCACCTCTGCATTTTGTATTGTACCTAAAGTCACCACTGTCATATCACCTGAGTGGAAAGCTGGGGGGGGCGGGGGGGCTGACGTGGAGTAGATGAGAGCAAAACTGAGCTAGACCTGCAGATACAACCCCTGCCTAAAACACAGGGGTGGCATGAAAAAAAAATCTAAGGACCTTGGCCATAAAGCTGCATGCTAGAGAAGACTGCGGGAGCCCCAGTGCCTGTGGGCTGGGATGCTGACCACCTGCAAGGTGCGCCAGCAGGTCAGGGACAGCGTGCCTGGGCTGCCACGTTGCTTGGTGCCCCATCGACCCCAACTATAGAAACATAAAAGTGTCTGCTGCTTTACTTCTACCGTCTAAATCTCCTGCACGTTTCTTCTGTGGTCAGTCCTAATCTGAAATGAGGCAGGAAAGGAAATTCTGGGAAATGTAGTTTTCACTTAATTAAATGCATGTGCTATGAAACCACGCTAGGGTGCTAAAACCAATTCAGTAAAGAAAATGTCCATCCCTTGTATGCTACCAGCTGGTACCTGCAGGCTCCTTCATGTCTCCCCATCTCTGCCCTCTTCATTCCCAACAGCTGTGTATCCCAAACTCCAATGTCCTCTCCTCCTGCCTCCTGCTGACCCACATTTAGCCAGCTTGCCAACATATAAATTGTGGATGGGAGCCAGGCGTGGTGACGCACGTTTGTAATCCCCGCACTTGGGAGGCAGAGACAGGAGGATCGTGCTGGTTCGGAGCCAGCCTCGCTGGCTTAAGAGACCCTGTTTCCAAATAAAAAAATATAAAATGGGTCTGGGAGTGTAACCCAGAGGGGCTTCCAGGAACCCCAGTACCACCAAAAAAAAAAAAAAAAATTGTGGATGGACCTCAAAAATACATTGGCGCACACAGCTACTGCTGACTGTGGCTTCTCTTTACCTGTCTTTTTCAGCTCATGAATTACTGAGGAAAGGAAATCCTACTGGATTGCTCTTTAATCCCTGGGCATCTCTGGACTGCCTGGCTGTCAAAAGAATGTGTTTCTTCAGCTGCATGGTCTACTGGGCTTTCATTAATCTAACCTGTTTTAATATCAATTAGTGAATGTTACTCTAAAGGGATGAATTTGGGGCCTTCCTCTTCTCTCTTCTAATTTTCTATAACCAGAGGAAGTTTGTCCCTCGCCCACCCATGAAGCTCCAAAATATATAAAACAAACTGAAGAGTGTTTGTCTATTTGCACGACTGATAGATGGCTGTTCGTGCCACCCGAGTAAGGTTTGATATTTCTAGGATTATCTTGCAGAGTGCACAACCTGAGCTTAACCTCAGACCTGGTCATAAATCCCATCCTTCTCCACTAGTCAGCGGCGTGTCAAATCTTGGGATGCATTCTCCTTCTTTGTGTGTTCTTTAGTATATATGATAAAGGTGCCATTTATTGGGTGTTAATTACGTTTCATAAACGACACTTCCTCCCCACCACAGAACTGGACTGTGGACAGGGCCGTGAACTGTGGCTTGCAGAGATAAAGCTTTGGAAGCTGAAATTATCCTGGAGTCAACAACACTCAGTGCTGTGCCCAAAACAGATAACTCCAGTAGGACAAAAAGAAAAAAGCATTTCTCAGCATCGCCCCTCTGAGGGCTCGGTGAATTTGCATTCCCTTTGGATCCTGGCTGGGATGATCTGGACTTTTGCAAGCTCTGAGAAGATCATATTGTCACCCTCTCCTTTATGTTGCAGGTTTGACTTCAGAGGTGGAAAACACCTTCAAAACATGTGGCCTCTACCATTATTTGGAGGGGAATTCCTCTTTCATATGGTTAAATTTACCTCACCCAGCCAGATGTGTTGGTGCATGCCAATAATCTCAGTATTTGGCAGTCTAAGACAGAAGGAGCGTAAGCTCAAGGTCAGCCTCGGTAACTTAGGCCCTCTGCGACTTAGTGTGACCCTGGTTCAAAGTAAAAAAAAAAGGCAGAGGGTACACCCCAGAGACAGAATGCCACTGGGTTCACTCCCTAGTAGCACCCCACCCAAAAAATCATCTCATCCAAGAAACTTAAATGCCATTTATTCTGTCTTAGAATTATCATCTAAGATTTCAAGAGATCTTCTTTCCACTATGACAGACTTCTTCATATTCACATCCTCTTCAGAGAATTTGGCCTTAAAGGGGCCACAGGGAAATGTAGTGAGTACCATGTGCAGACAAAGTTCTATCACACTAAGACTCAGTAGGATGTGTGGTTACAATACACCAATAAAAATATTAAGAGAGGCAACCCAGGACATTCCAAACCTCACATCTAACCTTATATCTTTAACAAATTGCAATTATGTAAATTATATCAATTCACTCGTTTTTCATTCCAGGATACACTGCTAAATAAGGTATTCCATAGTGAAGTTTTAATTCCTCTGAAGTTAAAAAATGGAAGGCCCCCAAAAAATAATGTTGTAGAGTAAATCAGGGTGAGAAGACTAAAAGTAAACACTGAGATTCACAGCTCTAGGGGAGCAGCCCTATTTACCTCTGGCCATTGGTGCCCAGTCAACTGGGACGATGGAATTCAGGGTCTCAAATTTGCAGGATTTCAAATTTTTAAAGGAATATAAAAATCTACAATTTTTATGAAATCATCCAAATTCAAAAATAAGCTTAAAATATGCTAAGCTCTGTGTAAGTCTGTATAAAATGTCTTCAGGCAGAATCCAACCACTAGGAGTCTTGTGACTTCATTCCCATGATCATAGCAGAAGAGCTGAGCTCCTACAGATGACTTATGCAGTGAGACACAAGTTCAGTCACTGCTGGTATTTCTAATCTACAATTTACTTCTATCTGAAAACACTAGAGAGAGAGACACGCTTTTATAAACTAGAGGCACTCTGGGGGAAACCATCTGTACATCATTACATACAGATATACATTATAATATATGCCAGGAGAAGTTCTTTAGGCCAGGCTCAAAGGACACTAGATGAATATTTAGAACCACAAGAAAGAATGAGAAGTCTTGGGTTAGACACAGGTAAATACTAAAGACCAGCTTTTCCTTTAGTTATTCCTTTAAATAACAACTGACTTTTTAAAGCAAGTGTGTGTGTGTGTGTGTGTGTGTGTGTGTGTGTGTGTGTGTGTTCCTACCTATGTATAAAATATATTACGGCCAGGCATGGTGACACATGCCTATAATTCAGTACTTGGGATGCTGAGACAGGGGGATTGCAAGTTCCAGGACAGCCTCAGCAAGTAGTGAGACTGTCATCAACCTAGTGAGACCCTGTTTCCAAATAAAAATAAAATAATGATGGAAGTATGGCTTGGAGGTAGATTGCCCCAGAATCATTCAATCCCCAGTCACACACACACACGCACACGCACACACACACACACACACACACACACACACACACATTCTCTCTCTCTCTCTCTCATATAAATAAAATTACACCATTTCAAAGGCCTTCAATTTTAAGTAAAGTGATGCAACTGCAACACTGAACAGGTTGCTAAGCTCATGATTCATATAATAATTCCTAGAGCAACAACTTTAAAAAAACAAATAAATAAGAGGTACAACTAAAACCCAATTGAAGAATTGAAATAAAATACTAAAAAGTTTTTATTTAACCTAAAAGAGGCAGAAAATAGGAAGAAAAGGAATAAAAAGAGATGCACAGATAGAAGACAGCAAAATGCCATATAAAACCTAACCATATAAAAACTACATTAAATGTAAACAGACTAACAGTTCCTTTGAAAAGACAGTTATCTGACTGCATTAAAGTTAAATTTAAAAAGAACATTAAATATCAACATACACAATACACACACGTGCGCACACACACACACACACACACACACACACACACACACATAGGACACAGTAAAGACACAGCATGCAAACTCAGCCTAAGAAAGGCGATGTGGCCATATACGAGCTGGAGACAGAATAAAATATAAGATTAAGAGTATCATCAAGAGCAGGAAAGTCTGGGAGGGAAACAGACCAAATGCCATCGTGTGCACGTATGAATTTATCACTGTGAATCTTACTCTGAGGTACAATTTCAATGCACCAATGAAAACTAATCTTAAAAAGCTAAAGAAGGCCCAAACTAAGAACTATTAGGAATCCCAGAGGGACTGCAGATAATAGAGGGGAAACCTCAACAAAGCTGAAATGAAAGGGTAGGAGACGAAGAAGGCTGAGGTTGATTAATGGAGGAGCTACATCCGAATATGTACAAAATAAGAATGTAACTTGGTCAACCTGGACACTCGTTGTTGGGAGGGGGAAGAGGAAGTGTGGGGGAGAGGGCACCAAGCACGGTCTGAATGTACGTCATTTTCAATATAATCCACATAAAAATAAAAAATAAATATAATAAATATAAAAGACATGGGAAAAAGAAAAAAAAACTAAAGAAGAAAGAGAAGGGCAAAATGGCACCTGTGGTCGCAGCACACATTTCAGTAGCTACAACAGACAAAAATCAACTACCAAGAAGGCAACAGCTCCTTAAGAAGAAAAACAAAGCAGTACAGATACATACAAGTGAAGACACTGAAAGGGAACTATGGCGGAATAAAATCCAATACTCAGAACACGAGATCGATAGCAAACAGCCCAAGTGCACGGCTGATCTAGTGTGGTGGCCGGTGCCATCTTGGGTCGCCGGCCCGAACCGAGACCTCTGGCTCCTCAGCCCTAAGAAATTCCAGCAAGAAAACCGAGGACTTGAGTTAAAGTAAGCGGTCACAGAACTCAAACATCTTAAGCAACCAATATCACACTTGAGGGAAGGATAAAAGGCTCCAAAACCCGTATGCTCACCAGAAGCAGGCACCCGCAGCAGCACACTGTGCCCTCCAGAGACCATACCTGCAAGACAGCAAGGTAACCTCGTTTCTCAGCAGACAACCACCCAGAGCAACTGCAGAGACCCCAGTGGACTAAGATCTGGTGGCCCACCCCTGAGGTGGTTGGGTTAGAACCTGCAGAGACACAAGAAAGGCCCATAATGCCCAGGGCACAGTACCCACACAGGGTCACAGAGGCTCGCTCCAAGATTACACTCACACCCTCTGCCAGTGCAGTTTGGGAGGTGCAGGCCCAGAGCCAGAAAGCTCAGAGCCCAGAGCCCAGGACCAGAAAGCAGAGTCCAAAGCTGGAAAACACATATCCCTGGCTCATAAGGAACACATGTACAGTGATACCCACCACCTTGACACCTGAGCACAAAGTGATCAGAGGTGAGAGAGGGGCACAAACACTCATAAATCCAAAAACTGACCATAGGTTACAGAGCAAATGAGAGATATTAGAACATGCTCCAGAATCTGCTACAGTGAACAGACATTAAAAGGGCCCTATAGCCTGGTGTGGTGGTGCTTGCACGTAATCCCCATGCTTCAGAGGTGGAGACAGGAGGATCTGATTTTAATGTCATAAAAAAGAAAAGAAAAACTCAGGCCCAGACATGTTTCCAGCTAAATTCTACAAAACTTTCAGAGAACTAAACCCGATACTTCACAACTTATTCTGGAAAATTGAAAGAGATAGAATCCTTCCAAACTCCTTCTATGAGGCCAGTATCACATTAATATCAAAACTAAATAAAGATACTTCAAAATAATAAAATTATAGACCATTATCTTTCATGAACATACATGTAAAAATTCTAAACAAAATACTAACTATATGCATTCAAAACCTTATCAAGAGAATTGTATACCATGATCGAGTTGGTTTTATCCCAGTAAAGCAGGGCTGGTTCAACATATGCAAATCAATACATGTTATTCACCACTTACATAGAAAGGAGAACAAAAATCACATGATCATATAAAATAGCTGAAAAAGCATTTGAAAAATCCAACACCCATTCATGTTAAAAAACATTGCAGCAAATTGGAATAGAAGGAATATCATTAAGGCAATATACAATAAGCACAAAGCCAACATATATTCAATGGGGAAAAACTGCAAGAATTCTCTCTAAAAGCAGAAACAAGACAAGGTGGCCCACTGTCACCACTTCTTTTCAATATAGCCCTCAAGACTCTTGCCACAGTAATAAAACAAGAGAAGGATGTCAAAGGAATTCAAATAGGAAAAAAGGAATTAAAATTATCCCTGTTTGCAGATGAAATGGCCCTATAGTTAGATGACCCAATATAACTCAACCATAAGACTACTGAAGCTGATTAACCAATTCAGCAAAGTAGCGGGATACAAAATCAACCTAAAGAAATCAGTTGCTTTTCTATATGCCAACAATGAATCCACAAAGAAAGAAATAAAACAATTCCATTCACAATCACCTCAAACACAATAAAATACCTAGGAAAAAACATAACCAAAGACATATAAGACCTCTACAATGAAAACTATAAAAACATTAAAGAAAAAAATTGAAGAGTACCTTAGATAGAATGATCTCTCTTAATCATGGATAGGCAGAATAAATATCATCAAAATGGCCACTCTATAAAAATGATCTATAAATTCAATGCAATTCTTATTAAAATACCAATGACATCCTTCATACACCTAGAAAAATCAGTCATGAAATTCATATGGAAAAAAAAATACCTAGAATAGTCAAAGCAATTCTCAGCATACGAACCAAGCAGGAGGCATCACAATTCCTGACTTCAAATTATACTACAGAGGAGTAGTAGTTAAAGCAGCATGATATTGGCACAAAAACAGGCACACAGACCAATAGAGCAGAATAGAAGGTATCAAAAAAAAAAACCCATACTTATAGTCAATTGGTCTTTGACAAAGGAGCCAAATTCATAAACTGGAGAAAGGCAGCCTTTTCAACAAATGGCGCTGGGGGAACTAGCTATCCATTTTTAGAAAGATGGAACTAAATTCTTACCTCTAATTGCACACAGGAATCAACTCAAGATGGATCAAAGACATAGAAATCAGACAGAGACTGTGAAGCTATTAGAAGAGGGCAGAGGTTCAACACTCCAACAGACAGGTATAGTTGGTAACTTCCTCAACAAGACCTCCAAAGTACGGGATATTAAAATAAGAATTAACAAGTGGGATAGCAACAAACTAAAAAGTTTCTGTTCATCAAAGTAAATTATCAAGAATCTAAAGAGAACGCCTACAGAATGGGAGAAGATATTTACCAGCCACCACTCTGATAGAGGCTAATATTCAAAATATGAAAAGGGCTCAAAAGATTCTACACTAGCAAACCAAATAACCCAATCAAGAAATGGGCAACTGAATTGAATATACATTTCACAAAAGAAGAGAGACAAATTATCAAGAGATACATGAAAAAATGTTCAACATCATTAGTAATCAGGGAGATGCAAATCAAAACTACACTGAGATTCCATCTAACCCCAGAGTGGCAAACATAAAGAAGTCAAATAACAACAAATGCTGGCGATGATGTGGAGAAATAGGAACTCTTTTACACTGTTAGTGGGAGTGCAAATTAGTTCAGCCACTATGGTGATCAGTATGGAGATTCCTTAGAAAACTTGGAATGGATCCACCATATGATCTGGCCATACCACTACTGGGTATCTTTTCAAAGGGTTTGAAATCAGAGAAAAACAGTAACATGCATACCCATGTTCATAGCAGCACAATTCACAATAGCCAAAGTATAGAATCAACTTAGGTGTTCATCAACAGATGAATGGATTACAAAATTATGGGGAAATACACACAATGGAATTCTGCTTAGCAATAAAGAACAAAATCATGACATTCGTAACAAGATGGAAAAACCTGGAGAACATTATGTTAAGTGAGATTAGCCAAGCACAGAAAGAGAAGGGACATATGTTTTTAGAATATGCTCCAGATAGAGAGTATTAGGGATACCAGAGGGACTCCAGATAATGGAGGGGAAGGCTCAGCAAAGCCAGGAAGGAAGGATAGGGGAGGAAGAAGGCTGAGGCTTATTCATGGAAAAGCTACATTCGACTGTGTGTATACATGTAAATGTAATATTGTTAACCTGGACACTCAGTATTGGGATGGAAGGAAAAGGGGAGGTGGGTGGGGAGGGCACCAGATACTGTGTGAATATATGCCGTTGTCAACGTGACCCACATTATGAAGTGAAACTATAGTGCACCAATTTTAAAAAAAGGAAAGAAGAAAATAAAGGGTATTCAGTAGTAGAGCATGAGTTCATTCATCAGGAAGACATAAAATCCAAATAAGTATGAACCTAATAACACTGACTCAGAACACACAAGGCAAAACCTAAGAACTAAGGAAGGCAGAAACAGAGCTACACTCTTAGTTGGATATTCTAACAATAAAGATATTAAGTTAATCCTGGTCCTCAAAAAAAAACTGAACCAATAAAATATATAAGTAGGTAGAAGTATTTATTATTAGAGATTATCTCATGCAATTATAGAGGCTAAGAAGTCCCATGATACATCATCTGCATGATGGAAGCCCAGAAAAGCCTATGGTATAATTTCAGTACAAACTGGAAGGGCTGTAAACCAAGGAGTTGGAATCAGGAGTACCTATGTCCAAGAGCAGGAAAAATGGATGTTCCAATTTCAGCAGAGAGAGTGAATTCACCTTTTCTCTGTATTTTTCCTCTACTCAGGCCTTCAATCATTGGGTAATGCCAGGCCAGGCATGGTGGTGCATGCTTGTAATCCCCATGCTCGGGAGGTGGAGATGGGAGGATCACGCAGGTTCAAAGCCAGCTGTGCTGACTGAAGAGACCCTGTTTCCAAATTTAAAAAAGTATAAAAATAGGTCTGAGAGTGTAGACCAGAGGTAGAAGGGTTTCCAGGAACCCCAGTACCACTAAAAAGAAAAATACAAATTATCTGAATATAACAGGCACAGCATCATCCCATTGTGGATTCCAAACACTTAACAGCAGGTGAAGCCTGGATTCTGAGCATTCGTGTCAGGTACTGGTCATAATCCCAAAGAAAATTTTTGGAATTTTTCGCCTTAGCAAGTATTATTGCTTTAGGATTTGGACGCTGGAGGAGACACATGGTAATTCAGGTGTGGGAAGTTTAGACAATGCCTATTTACCAACAAGTATGAATGTATTTCTTTATGTTTACCATCATTATGGCTCTGCCAGGTATTATGGCAGAAAATTATCGTTGATTCTCTAATAAAAAGAATGCTCCACCCAGCTTTATCAAAAACTGTTTTGTTAGACTGGAAGTTCTTCAAAAACAAAAGTGGGAATTGATTCCCCTATGTAGACCTCCCATTATAAAAAAAAATCACAAAATTAGTTCAATAAAAGAAAGAACAGCCAACTCCCTTCTTCTCCCTCTGGTTCAGAAGGCACCCTCTGGCAACATCTCCATCTCCATTCAAAAGGATGACACCACATTACACTTGAATTCTCTCATTACAATGGTTAATCCCAAACCTAACAAAACATATTGGAATTGCTGGCACCTTCTGTTGAACAACTTGTATATAAAATGCTGCTGAAAAGCAGCATATGTTTTTGGTAGCTGCAAAATGCATTATATTTAAGAACTAGAAAGGAATGCAAATGCTAAATATTAATGCACTTGAGTCTTATTTAAGTTAAAAAGCTGGTCTTTGATGTTACTTCATTTCTTCCAAAACATGACAACCACTTTTGGGCTCTCTTCTGCAGAAGCTGCAAGAGTGAGAAGTCAGCTTTTTTCTTAGTGGCCTATATCCCTGTCTGGAGTTCAACAGCAGGGATAAAGATACCAATGTTTTGTTTTGGAAGAGAAATGGGTTTAGAGGAAAAACTAGGGAGACCAAGTTACAAGGCAATACAAAGCAATGTATTATTGACTGGTCATCACTGTAAGCCAAAGACAACCAGCCCAATGCTCAGCAGATGTGTTCCATTAGCATGTGGGACTTCTCTGCAAGGAAACCAAAATGGAGCCACCACTCTGCTTGGCTTTCTCCCATTTCCCATTTCCCATGGATCAAAGTTTGTCCTACACAGAGTCAATTGCCCAACATTTCTATGGTGCATTATCCAGGCATCCAGGACCATTCTGAGGTGCAGACTCCACACCCTTCTCTGCATGTCATCCAAAGCCAAGGATGGAGAGGTGACAGCTATTGACAATGGACAAAAAGAGACAATCTAGGAGCACACCTAATCTTTACCTCTAATAGACCCCAGTGCCTGCCAGCCCCATAGTCCAGTGGATACATAGCTCCAGCAATGCCAGAGCATCATGGAGATCTGCAACCCTGCAAACCTGGCCCACACTCAAGGCACTGCAGCCTCTCACAGCAGGTAGCTGGTCAGCGTGTTGGTGGAAGGGAAAGACACATAGGGGTTGGGGTCAGGATGGAGTGTGTACAGAGGGGGGAAAAAAGAAGTAGGTACCTGAGAGACATACTCCTACATCCTGAAAAGAGCTCGCATCTTACGATGAGATGATTTCATCTCTCCACTGTACTAGTTATGCAACTCTGGGAAAGTCACTTAAGTTCTCTAAGTTTACCATCTTAAATGGGGATAATAACATCTGATACAATGAGACAATATGCCAACATAGCCCTTGGCATAGCATGTGACCCTAGTATGCCAATCAAACATGAGTACGGGCATGTACCCGAGAATGCATATCAGAACCCAGTGGGCCTCACATCACATAATAAATATTATTTGTTAGCAGGTCATTGCCTTGATCAGCCACTAGTATAAAAATAAAATCATTGTAATCCAAAGAGCAAGGCCTTTCCTACACACAGGGCATTACTTTTGTCCCTATGAGAATATACAAATGTGTTTGTGAAAGCCTTGAGAACACCTTGCTGGTACCTGAGATTTTTCTCTCATCATACCTCTCAGCCCCCGAGGGCTTCAAAACTCACTAGAGGACACAGCACCTCCTGTTTTCCATTTTGCAAGGACAAACCTGACAGAAATGTAGGAGTCGTGTAGACATTTAGGTAGCTCCTGCAGCAGGGAAAGCTCCTGGCCCAGCCATGAAGAATGGGTGGTAGGACAACATTCACTATACAGATGGGCCCTCAAATTAGCACAGGAGCTGGGAGTCCTCAGGGCAGAGGAGAGAGGCGTCCAGGGCTCTGCCTCCACTGCCACCAGCCATGCTACAGGGGCATCGATCACAGTAAGTACCATGAGCCACACTGCCTCTGATGCCTCCTCATCGGGCCCCCGGCAAATGAGCCACTAGATTAGGCCTGACACGGGCGTACACAAGCCGAAGTTGGCCGGGTGTAATTAATTGGAACTTCGCCAGCTTGACAAATTGGGATGATGAATCTATCTTGTATGAATAGGGAAAAGATGCATAATCAGTCAAAGATTTAGTTAAGACAGCTTTTCTCTGACTCCCTGCCACAGCGACATCCATTAAGCCACGGGAACGTCACTTGGAAAGAGGCAATGTCCTTCATATGTTCAATTTATAACTTCTCCTTTGTGAATTTATGGGCGAAGTCAACTCAGATTTGCTTGACTTAAGGGGAGAAGAGGCTTCTCTTGTAAGTTTAAAACGTGATTTGTCTCCTGTGTCCTTTAGTGTAGCTGAAAATATGTGCAAATAGGCTTTGGAAGGATTTTAGAAATATTAATTATTTAAAGCACCACAATACTAGTTGAACCCCCAAAAGCCTCCCTCTTGGCCTCTATAGAGATGGTTTTATACCAAATAAAAATAGAACACTAAAACTTTCTTATCAGGCTTGTCTCTCATCTTCTGTTCTCTGGCTCACCACTTACAGGCTATCATGGATTCTACAGGAGATGGGTAAGGGCAGCTTCCTTTTCTAACTGGCAGGGAAGACAGTTATAGTGTGGTCTACACTCAGGTTGGATCTACTTGTGAGGTGAAAAGCATCAATTAGGTGATTATCCAGCTAATTTGACAAATGGTAAAAAAAAAAAATGAAACAAGATAAATCAGCCCTCCTCAAAAAAAAAAAAAAAATCTTTTGAATTATTGACCAGATTAACGAGCTAGCTATGCCCTGGGCAAGAAGACACTGCTTCCAAGAAAAGGGAGAGGGAAAGTTGCTTCACAAGTTTTCACTCATGACCTGCAGGTATTAATTAGTTCATGGTCCTGACATCAGTGGGACTTTTTTTAAATTTAATCTCTGTATCAGTAACGTTGCTTACCCTTATTGCTAAATAAGGAAGCAATACTTGGTGAGTTTTTGTGTGTTTTTCTTCTCCTTGGGAATAGAGGAGCTCTTTGTAGCTTTCATGACAAAAAGTTTGCAGGTATTGATGGTCGTGGTTTATATTTCAATCCAAAAGTGCTTCCTCTTCAACCACCAGAGAGCAAAATGCTAAGACAAAGCTTAATCTGTAATCATGCTAAGCCCTGAACCTTGACCCCAAAGAGAATTGTCCACAAACACCCTAGGGCTCCTTTGAGGCAGGCCCTTCGGGGCACCTGCCAGGTTTCATCCTCTGTACACACAGGTGCCTTTGCTGAGGTGGGAGCTTATGGAGGTGGGAGCTTATGGAGCTTGGAGCTCAATTAAGAAAAGTACACCCAAATTGTTCAGTAAATCATAAAGAATAGGGATGAAGGAAGAGAGGGCCCAGGCTGCCCCCCAGCACAGGGGCCCACAGGGGCAGTCAGTCACAGTGAGTCTCTAAGTCTGTCTCCTTTTTCCACATCTTTGCACCAGTAGAAATATCCTATAAAAGAGATATCTGTGAAACTCGTTAAATACCACTTTGGAAATGGACTCAGCCACCCTGTAATTTGAATCACACCTTAACTTCAAGTGGCAAAATGCCTTTCCTCGATACTCATAAAAACTTTTAATGTTCCATGAAACTTAAAAAAGTAGAAAGGGGAGGGGGGAAGCGTCGAAAGGTGCACGATTTTCCTTTTGTGGGTCTTTTTTTTTTACAGCTTTTTCAAAGGCCTTAGAGACAGCCACAGGCATACACACTGTTTTACGGGGGTGCGGGAGAGGGGCGGCCCCTCGGGAGACCACTGAAGTCACAATTAACAAAGGGTACGATGTTTTGCTGGAGGCACCAGAATTTACACTTATGAAGATAATCGCTAAGCAAATTGGAGCCATTGTTAACTAAAATTGTGCTTCCCCTTGTTTAAAAGTCTCTCCTTTTTTTTAAATCTCACAGTGCACTGGAGAGTTGCCATCTTTTGATTCTCCCACATCTTTTCCCTTCAATGTTTGCTTAAAGTAGTTCTATCTTCCTTGCCATTATAGGATTGGGGGGGGGTGCTCAGAAATAGTGCTTTACATTTTTACTCAATACGTTATCATGCATCATCTCATTTCATCCTTCCTGACACCCTGGAGCAAAAACTGACTTTTTAAGCAGTGTTCAGACAAGTCAAGAGATTTACCCAGCTTGTCGTAGCTGTGAGTGTGAAGCTGGGATTCAGTAACAGGGTCTGCAGATTCCAAATGCCATGGCCTTTTCTCTATACTACAATACACTCAGTCTCCAGAATAATAATTTTGCTCTTTTACACTTTTTAATTTAGTGGTAAAATTATAAAACTAGCTCCTTTGGTGCCAGTTCCCGTGGTCGGAATCACCTCCATAAATCTCACAACCTCTCTATCGGGCAGGTGTTATGACTGACCTCCCCACTGCAGGTGGAAACATTAATGCCGAGAGAGAAAAGGCAACATGGCAGAGATTCCCACCAGGTCTAGCTGGGTCTGTCTTCTGGCCACCAAGCTCAGGTGACAGGTGACAGTGCATGTCCATATCCTTTAGTCCATGATCTTTCCATTTCTCAACTTTTCGTCAAAAGCTCTCTACAAACATCACTCTTTCTCCAGCCAGGGGCAAAACCTACCTGATGGCCAGGTCCTCAACTGGCTGAGAGGATTGTGAGATCTGCCATCAACCCCACGATCTGAGGGTTTCTACCACATCCATCCAGGTTTCCATCCATCCTTCAAACATGTAATGAGCATTCTCTACATACTAGGCACACAAGTGAGGTACCAAGTGATCCAGTCTCTTCCTCAGTAATCCTAAACTGTTTAGAAGAGGATCGTGTGTACTGTTGGTGGGATCACAAATGAATTCAGCCACTATGGAAACCAGTGTGGAGGTTCCTCAGAAAACTGAGATTGGATCCACAACATGATCCAGCTATATAACGCTCCCGGTTATCTTTCCAAAGAAATTTCAGAATATTATGGCAATGCCCTCATATCCATGTTTATACCAGCACAATTCACAATAGTCAAATCATGGAACCAGCCTAGGTGTCCACCAAAAGATAAATGGTTTATAAAATTATGGAATTATGCCATTTGAAGGAAAACGAATGAACTTTATGTTAAAGTGAGATTATCCAGTCACAAAGTGAAGGGCCGTATGATTGCTCTCATATGTGGAAGCCAGGGAGTAATCATAGCACAGTAGAGATTTCAGATGGTGGAGGAGAAACCCCAGCGGAGCGATGGAGAAGGTGTAAGGGATGCTAGAGGTGGGAGGAGGAATCAGTGAAGAAAACACGTCCATAGATTTTATGTGCATATATGAAATTATCAATGTCGATTTCAATATCATGCAGAGGAAGAGGAGGGTGTGGGGAGGGGGCTGGAGAGAAGCTCACCAAGTACCGTGTGCGTGTATAGCCCTATCACTAGGAACTACAGTATGATCTGAGATCACAATGCACCAGTAAAAGTATATCATAAAAGTCAGGAAGCACACCGGGCGTGGTGACGCACCCTTGTAATCCCCACGCTTGGGAGGCGGAGACAGGAGGATCGCGCAGGTTCGAAGCCAGCCTCGCTGGCTTAAGAGACCCTGTTTCCAAATAAAAAATATATATATAAATAGGTCTGGGAGTATAACCTGGAGGTAGAAGGGTTTCCAGGAACCCCAGTACTACAAAAAAAAAAAAAGGACAGGAAGCACAAAAACAATTGAACAGCAAGATAGAACTATGGTATCCAAGTGTGATGCTGCACACCTATAATCTCAGTTTTTAGGAAACTGAGACAGAAAAATCTCAGATTTAAGGCCAGCCTTAATATCTTAGCAAGACCCTCAGCAACTCAGGGAGACCCTCTTTCAAAATAAAAAAATAAGCCAGGCATGGTGGCACACGCTTGTAATCCTAGTACTTGGGAGGCTGAGACAGAAGGATCACAGGTTCACGACTAGCCTTAGCTATTTAGTGAGGCCCCCACAACTTAGTAAGACCCTGTTTCAAAATAAAGAATCAAAAATAGGACAGAGGGTATAGCTCAGAGGTAGAAGTCCCTGGGTTCAATACCCAATAACACACGTGCACGCACACATACACACACACACACACACACACACACACACACACACACAGAACTAGGGTGAATCCCATCAAGGAAAAGTATAATTAAAACCAGTAGAAATAAACAGGGAGGTGGGGAAGCTGATCCTGGCAGAGGAGGACCAGCTCTCCCAGAAACTGTTCCTGATGTCCATCCCCTGGGAGATCACATCTTTTGGAAGACTGTGTCCAGCCCAGGGAAAAAAGCATGACAAACTATGCCTACAACCACAGCCTGCTGCCGACTTCCTTGCTGCTGGACATCCTCTGGACCTGCATTGCCCTCTCCCCTTGCTAAAGGTCCTGACCTGGGAAATTGTTTTTGACAGCGAGTCTTACTCAGCTGGCTCACTCTCAGGCCTGACTGTGACCCGACACCTGGCACAGGCTGGGGCTCACTTACTGGAGTCAGTTGTGGCACTCCACATCCTTAGCAGTGGCCACTGTTCTCCTGACAGGTGGCGGCAGCACTACCTACTCCACTTGACAAGTAGAAAACCAGCAGCTTGGAGGTAGAGCACTTGGATTGAGGGTTATGGATTGTGAAAGAGACGTAAAGCTGAAGGGCTGGCGAGGTAGCTCAGTGTGGGGCACTTGCCTACCTTGCATGAGGCTCTGGGTTTGATCCCCCAGAGTGAAAACAATGAAGAGCCACAAGGCTGAGAGCATGCTCCCAGGCTGAGAAAACTCAGGAGACATGGTGGGCGCAGAAAAGGGTGTCTTTGAAGCTGAGTGTGTCTCCGTTCATATACAGCTCAGCCTGACCATTTCATTTTTTCAAGGCAACCGTAACTTTAGAAAAGGCTTCAGGTCCTGATGAGAGAGCAGAAATCCAGTGTGGCGAGTGGAACACACATGCAGCCAGGACAAGGAAGAATCAGAAACACAAGACATGACACACAGGAACTGTGCGGTCATGGCTAACCAGCAACCTTGACCCCTGGGCTTCCCATCCCACAGAAACATGGGATGGAGCTTCAGGTAGACAGGACATGGAACAGCTGGCAAAGGGGGGCAGGAGGAGATGGTCAGTGTGAGATTCGCCCACAGTCTGCAAGGCCCAAGCCAGGGGAGGTACAGAAAAAAACAAGCTACCGTCCCTGGAGGAGACACCCAGGACATAACTTGAAGGTCATCACGAGCTGTTGCTTTATTCCCTCTGGAAGTTCTGAAAGTCTGGGTGGACCAACCTAGGACTGAGCTTCAGAAAATAATTAATGAAAACATTTTGCCCCCTTTCAGAACTGACTCTATACCTGAAACTGCAAAATGGACCTGCTGGGACATCAAGGACCCCAGAGAAGGAGCCATCCTCAACTTCTCAATTGCAATTCTCTTGCAGAGATAAGGGTGAAAATAAAGGGGATTTCTTTAATGGGGATGGATGTAGAGGAGACAGGACGCAGAGTGCTGCTCCCAGCGCTCATCAGACCATAAAGAGAAGCATTACTGAACAGAAGATTTCTGGACTAGAACAAGAGAAAGATGTGAGTGTGGATTCGGGTTCATGCAATGGACAGCTACTGAGGGTAGGACATTTCTGAGCCCCCTCTGCTTCATCCATTAAACAAGAAGAATGTCTCCCATAGTAGTGATGCCTTCCCCAAGCCCTCAGTCCTGGCAGCCCTCTGAGCCATTGCATCCTCTCTGCCTTTGCACCCAGACCTTGGTTTTCAGTCTTATAAGTGCAGTTATCTGTGGGCGGATGATACACTTTTAGCTTATGAAGACTCGGTTGCCAAGGCCACCATTAGTGGGCAGGCTTGGTGTGCTGTGTGCAAGCAATCGAATGAGATGTGTGGTAAGAAACAAAGGCAGGAAAATTGCTTCGTCTAGCTCCAATCCCCATGGGGCTATAATTAGGTTATAAGGAATTTGCCTCTATCTTACAAGAAGTTTTCATGTCAATTAATCCTCTTTTTTATACTTTTACTGCTGCACTGTAATTATATGTCATTGTGAGATTCAAAGTCATACAACAAACCTGCACAAAGGTCTCACCGTGTTTCACTTTGGGTCCTACCCATTCCTCTCCATACATAATATGACATTGCAATGATACTTTGATAGATGAACACAGCATACTTTGATCTATTTCTCTCATCCGTTCTTCCTTTGCCCCTCCCCTCCCTCTTCCCCATATCCCCATCCACTATCCTATAATCTGAGCCTCTTTGAGTGGGTTGCTATTACTTGCAAATATTTTGCCCTGGTTGATATCCTCAGCAAAGTACAACCATAATAATAAGGACCCCAAGGTGATTCCAGCAATCATGACAAAGGCTTCTGTGACTTCAGTGCTCTTGTATATGACCAGCCCTGTCCCTGGTGAAGCTATTGATAAACCCCCGACTTAAGCAATGAGACCATCACACAATTAGATAATGCATATCATCACACCTTGCTATTTTGTGTGTGGTCCATGGGCCAGCCACATCAACACCAACTGTGGTCTTGTTACAGAAGAAAACTCTCAGGCCTCACTGCCAAATGAGGTATTCAAAATCTGCATTTTTACAAGATCCCTAGGCAATTCTTGTGCATGTAAAGTTCAAGAAACACCACTCTCATATTAATATCTCCTCTTGACCACCAGGACTAGACCAACAAATACAGTTGCTTAGAGAAGTGTCTCTCATTACCCTCTCCCACTCTCCATAGACCCTCCTATATCTGAAGGTTCATTCACAAAGGCCACCTCCCTGCCAAAAGTGGACCCATCCTTTCTCAGGAAGAAAAGCTGGAAGAGACCTCTCAAGTGCCACTCACTGGCTGTTTGATCTTGGACAAGTAGCGTGGCCCCATATGCTATTTACAGGATTTAAATTTACAGGATTTAACATCAACTCCTCAGATTATAAACCCTCAAAGGACTTTGTCCAGACACCAATTAAACAGATCCATTAAATACACGCCGCGGGCTTTTGCAGCCCCCGCTATCCTGAGCGGTAGAGAAGGCAAGTTCCAAAGCACCAGGAAAACTAATTTGAATTCACTTGGCTTTCATCTTCCACAGACCTGAGTGTCAGTAAAACAGAGCCAACCACCTGTCCAGGGGTCTTAATGATGCAATAAAAAAATCCAATTATGGATTTCATAGGATCAAAATGAGAATATGCATGTGTGTTTCCTTAATTCCTCGTTCGATCACTGTTTCATTCTCTCTTGACAACCACCCTATGCCAAGAGTAGATGGAGAGATCCCGGAGGCTTGGAATCCTCCTGCACAAATAAGGCTGGGGCAAAGAGTGGATCTATGCTGACTCTTGCAAACAACTTGTTTCTTTTCAGGAGTTGCAGTAGATAAGAAAGTGAGACTTGGGGATTAAAAGAGGGAAGACTTATCATCAGTCGAACCTGGCTAGAAATTCTGGGGGCAACTTAGTGCCATGCGAGATTGTCTGGGACCCTCGTCTAATCCAAACCTGAGTCGTGTTGTCTATAAAAATGGAAATAGCAGCCACTTTGCAGGCTCGTTCAACAGATTAGGGAAAATGTCATTTGTGGTAGGAATTATTCTGTTGAGGAAGACGTCCCGGCTGTTACTACCCATGAGGAGGCTCCTGAAAATGGAGCAAACATCAGCAGCTCAGAGGGAACTGTATTCGCATCAACTGGACATCCCCGTTAAACAGTGTTGCTCTGTTCTCCACACACAGCTTGGGAACCCGAGGGGCATCGGGATAAAGTGCAGAAGAGTGGCGTGCTGGAGAGCTCAGACTCTGGACTCAGGCAGAAGTAGATTTGAATTCTGCCCATCACTGTATGAATTGGAGCAAGAATCAGCTAATCCTCCATCTCCATGGGTTTCACATCTGAGGATTCCACCAACCACAGATGGAAAGTACTCCAGGAAAGAATGCATGTGTGCTAAACATGTACAGACTTTCTTTCTGGTCCTTATTCCCCAAATGATACAGTATGGCACCTTTATGTAACCTTTATACTGTACCAGGTATTATAAGTCGTCTAGAGATTCTTTTGAGTATCTGGGATGAAGTGCGTAGATTGCATGCAAACACTACACTATTTTATATAAGGGGCTTGAGCATCTGTAGATTTTGGTATCGGCAAGGGTCCTAGAAACAATTTATTGCAGATCCTGAGGAATGGCTGCTTTTATCATCACTAATTTTTTTCCTAATGGGAAAGTTAAGACCACAATAACCATGTATCCCTCCTGCCATTGTAAGTATCAAATAAGCTAAAATCGTGACTGTCTTGTCACAGTGCCAACATTCTTATCTTGGGATCAACAGATGAGTTCAGAGGCGAATGACACACTAGCTTTGTGATTAACACACTACTTATTTTCAGAAAGAGTTCAAAAGCCCTCCTCAAATTACCTCATTTTCCTCAACTATAAAACGGAACTGTTTTGAATAGTAGATGAAAAGAGATGGCAAAAAAAGAGTTGTTAATATTTTCCTTTTGTCCTCCTCTGATCTGTGCTCTGTTCTGCAAGGCTGAATGACACAACTCTGTCCTGGATTCTTGATTTCCTGGCTCCCTTTGGGTGTGGTTGATGGGGGACCAGTCAGCAGCAGAGGCTGACAAGAGAAAGACAGGCATCCTCCCTTTCTCTATCCCTCCTTGTTTCAACTCAGCACCCTTGGTACTATTGGAGTCATCTGTGGCTGCAGCCTTGTTGAGCCTCTCTGACTGCAGGACTCGAGCTTTTTCTAGGCTCTGTAGCATTATCTTATTCACTTGCTACGTGAGTAGGTCAAAATTTATTCTTTACACTGTAAATTTCAAATGCTGTTGAAAATATAGATGTCAATAAAAACTATACATTAAAAAAAACAGAGCAATGGACTTAGGCTCAGAAATCAGACTTCTGGGACTCTTGTTTAAAGAAATAAGAGAGCCAGGAGTGGTCACTAATGCCTATAATCTCAGCATTTGGAAAGAAGGATCCAGGTTCAAGGCCAGCCTCAGTAACTAAGTGATACCCTGTTTCAAAATAAAATAAAGAGCTGGAGATGTAGCTCAGAGGTAGAACATCTCTAGGATCAATCAAAGTACAAGGAAAGGAAAGAAAAGAAAGGAAAAGAAAAGAAAAGGTAAAGAAAGAGAAAAGAAAAGTAAGCAGCAAAGTGTCGTGACCCATGCCTGGAATCTCAGTACTTGGGAGACTGAGATGAGAGGATCACAGTTTGGAGACCACCCTCAGCAACCAAGCCAGACTTCAGCAACCTAGCAAGACCTTGTTTCAAAAAGACAATCAATCAATCAATCAATCAATCAATAAAGGCTGGAGTGTATGTAGCACAGAAGTAGAATGCCCCTGGGTTCAATTCTCAGTACCAAAAAATTAAAAAATAAAGGGAGCCGGGCGTGGTGGCGCACGCTTGTAATCCCCGTGCTTGGGAGGCGGAGACAGGAGGATCGTGCAGGTTCAAAGCCAGCCGCACTGGCTTAAGAGACCCTGTTTCCAAATAAAAATATAAAATAGGTCTGGGAGTGTAGCCTGGAGGTAGAAGGGTTTCCAGAAACCCCAATACCACTAAAATAAAAAATAAAAAATAAAGGGAAAAAAATCCATGGAGATAAACATATTCATTTTCACATTACTACTGGAAAGTTAGAAGACAATTTATAAGTCTAACAATAAGAGATTTTATGAGTAGAGTGTGGGAAAAATCAATAGAGTGGCCTCTAGGTGTTGACCAATAGCAATATGAAAAATCTCAAGGTATATAAAGTTCACACAAAAAAAGAATACAAAATTCTACGTTCACTACAATTGTGACTATAAAAACCTGTGGTTATATCTCACAAGGGGACATGCAGAAACAAGAATCTCTGTATGATATTGATGAGATTAGAGGTAACATATTTTACAAAAAGAAAATCCTTTGTTATTGCTGTAAAATTGCTCTTTACAATTTGAAACAGAAGACTGAATGGAGAAGAAACACTTTGGTGATTCTCTGGCAGACAGGGCTCTGTGGAGTTGGAACGGCAAGTGAACACATCATTCCAACTTAGCTGAAGATTATCGGGCACGAGAAACAGAACTCTACTTGACCCAGCTTGAATCACAGTAAATTTATCTTAAATGAATATATACTTAGGAAGAGAGTCTTCCTGAGCAGAAGACTGGGGCTAGAACTACAGAAGCAGCCATTGACCCACCATGGCCCGGCTAGCCCCAACTCCATACAAACCAAATATCAAAGCCCTACATAAAAGCCAGACACAATCGTGCATTTATATGATCCTGACAGCAGATCCTTCTCTCTCTTTCCACAGCCCAGCAATGACCCAGGAGTTCTGTATTTAAAAATTTAACAATTGTTCATCATGAAGTTTTGTACTCATTTTTATTCTTTAAAACATTTTAATAAAGCCAGATATGGTGCTACCCTCCTGTAATCCCAGTACTTGAGAGGCTGAGACAGGAGGATCACAGGTTCGAGTCAACTTGGTGATACTCTCTGAAACTTAGACCCTGTTACCAAGTAAAATAAATAAAATTAAATTTAAAAAGCTGGGAATATAGCTTGGAGGTATAATACCCTAGGTTTAATATCTAGTATTAAAAATTCCTAATAAAATATTGTTCGTCTTAATTACAAAGATATTTTACTCTCCCTTAAATTCTGTACCCACCCTCATGCACCTCGCTACCATAAACCTGCCCTGCCTCTAACAGTGGGTGAAATTCCCCAATCCCAGGCTGCCCCATCAGGGTATTGTTTCCCAGATGTTCTGTTGAAGACTTAACCCTGGTCCTTGTACTATAGGTCAGTCCACTGGGAGACATGCTTGTGCCAGAGTTGGTTGTGTTGACCACATGAGCTAACTGTGTGATTGTGTTGACCACATAAGCTCAGAGTAAAAATAGTGCATAAAATGTTTGGTTAGGGAGAGGATAGAGGTAGGAAAAAGCATCAGGAAGCTCTGGGTCCTGGAGAAAGGGAGAAAATGAGCAGAAGATGTACTACCTTTTCCTGCCTTTTACAAAATAAGCCCCTGCTTTTCTTCTGACTTTCTTTGGGACTAGCTGCACGCTGGGGTAACAGGCCCTCAGCAATGGCCATGCCCTTGGCAGAGAGAGCTTTCACTGAAGAATCTGTCCATGTGGAAAACTTTAACAATGCATCACAACACTGGCTGCCCTACCTCTGGGCAGGCTCTCACCAGTCTCAGGGAACAACCAGCCTGGATACCCAGATCTGTGATCCCTGAGCCCAGACAACCCACTGCCTCTTGACTTAACTATCCCCCACAATCCCCACATGAATCAGGGGCACCATGATGCACAGTGGTAAGACACGTCGAGAAGAAAAATAACAGATACTGGTCACTTGGTTCTATTCAAAATATGCTTCTTATTAAAGATCAATGCTGCTTTGCCTTGAGCCATCTGAAGCATATTTGTTTTCAGATTAACAGAAGTGGATGCATCATTCTCCCTCCTTTTCCCTCTGCCCTGTTAAGTCTCCCTTTCCATCCCTCTCCACTTGCTACTCCTTCTCACCTTGTTCTCCCCCTCCTACCCTTGATATTTCTTTCTGAAATGTAGCTGAGCCATCTAGTTTGGGAATGCTCCTGTCCCAAATGGCCCTGATGAAGAATCCCTAGAGCATGAGGAGCCCAACTTTTCCCTACAAGGTAAACCACCCCGCTCCGACCCCAAGAAGGTTCCTTCGCCTCTCCTCCTTGCACGTGGAGACTTCCACCTGAGCAATGGGGTTAACCAAGTCTCCTACTTCCTCCAAAAGTGACCGAGACTAACTGTACAGCACACAGACCTCCTGGAGCCAGATGCAAGCATTCAGCCACAAGTCGCTGCTAAGCCACTCCCTCCGAGCACTGGGTGCCAAGTAAAATACCACCTGGGCTCAATTCCCAAGCCCACGAAAAGTTCTGGAAGCTCCCAGTTTCAGTGCTCGCTTCAGTTCATGGGTTTTGGTGGTTTGATTTAACTGTTTGTAAACAAGTCATGGTTTACATCCTGAACACTCTCGACTGTTCTATAAATTGTACAGACAAGACGATCATATTTGCCTTCCAATTTTCATTCTTTATTCCCTCTGCAAATAAATTGCCTTTGAAGAGAGTAACCAAATAGCTCAAACTGTGGTTATGGTCAGAAGGCTTTGTAGAGGCCCATTGAGCTGGTGTTACAAATCCTTCCCGCTTTCCCTTACACACAGAATCCAGCACAGAGCCTATTTGCAAGGTAATTCCAGAGCCTGAAAAAGAGCACATTAAGTGTGAATGGTTACTATTACCCCAGCGGTCTCGGGAGCCTAGTGTTACCCATTTGGGAGGATTGTCTAGCTTCCTTACTTTTCGTAGAAGAAAACCCCAAAGCATCATGCAAGTTCAACATAAAACAACCAGCAGAGATTTCAGGGCTTTGCATCCCAAGTAAAAGCCTCGACAACTTTAGCTAACCTGCTCAAGTCCGTTCTACATGATTTAACAGCTCACAGTTTGCAACGCCTAGCCAGGCATGGCACAACGTTTTATTACTGGCCATTGAAAATAATTAGTTGGTGACCCAGAAAACTGATATATAAAATCCCTTTAATCACCAGTATGGGTTTCAATTATACAGCATAAACTTATTAACCTTTTTACTGCTGAGACTTGATTTATGGAATTTATCTACATTACCATTATGAGCAGAGATAAAAAGTATATTATCCGAGGTGTTGACATTAACAATAAAGAATGGCTCTTTCCCACTGTACAGACTTAAGTGGCAATAGCAACCTCCTGCTAGGTTTCTGAAGAGTCACTTTATTCCTGCAACCTCTCAGTAAAAATTAGCTGAGCACCTAATGAGTGCCTATGTAGCTAAACAGGCTAAGTACAAATTCCTTAGAATGACCCCCAAATTTTTCCAGCTTCCTCTCTAAAATATCCCTCTTATAATTGAATTAAATATTCACAGAAAATCATAATTATAAGCTGCACTAAAGAGAGACTCTGGGTGTAACGAGGGTACTAACAGGGGTGCTGGTGTGTGTACAAGTAGAAGCCATTCCAGTAAGGATGTCACAGTTGAACTCCAAGCTGCAAAATATGTAGAAATTAATGATACATTTTTGTGATAGAAATCAGAAAAGATTTGGGGAAGGTTTTTGTTGATGGATTGGGGAGAGTTTTGTTGGTGGATTGGCTGGTTTCCTAATTCATCTTATCCAAAAAATTATAAATAAGAACCTTAAAGTGGTTTTTTGTGTGTTGAACACACAATCACACTTATTAGAAGTAAGGAAAAATGAGCCAGGAAATAGTGGGGATATAAAATGTGGTTAATCTCAGTCATGGGCCTTGGCGTCTCATACTTCAGTAAACCATCAGTCTGGGAATCCCCGTGCAAGGTAAAACTGATCAGCGACTGTTCCCAGTGCTCTTACACCCATAGCAGACCAATTGCTCTCATCCAGAGCTATGCATACCCTCCTATGTACTCTATATCCATGTATAGTGGACATCCAGAATTGTACATTAGCAGAAGCCTGAGGGACCAGCTAATCCAAAGGTTTCTCTCTCTCTCTCTTTTTTTTTTTCTTTTGGTGGTACTGGGGTTCCTGGGAGCCCTTCTACCTCCGGGGTACACTCCCAGACCTATTTTTACATTTTTATTTGGAAACAGGGTCTCCTAAGCCAGCACGTGCAGCTGGCTTCAAACCTGCGCAATCCTCCTGTCTGCCTCCCAAGCACGGGGATTACAAGCATGCGCCACCATGCTCGGCTAATCCAGAGGTTTCTAAAGACATCTAAGAGGGTCTCAGGGGATTTGTGCCACAATAGGGACCCAACAAGTCTCCAGCCCAGGATGAGAAGGGGCAGGACCTATTTCAACCATAGACTATCTGCCTCAATCTGTTCTTCATATTAAGAGTCCACGTTGAGTTCTTTTCGAGAAAGACTTACCAGGCCAATGGGTTTAAATTCAGCTCAACCCTTTGATTTTGCAGAGGAGAGAACTCAGCTAGCAACTGGTGAGTGTGAGCTGTGAGCAGCCCTTCCAGAGGGTCTCCCAGGACCGGTGCAACAGGCAGCATGAAGATTATGAACCACATAGACCTACCAGCCTCAACTCCAACAGACACATGGTCCAAACTTAGGGTTAACATACCACTGTGGTAAAACTGCTTTCCATGCAAATCAAGTCTGAGAAATCTGTTTGATTTACTAGTTATCACTTTATTAACTCAGTGTGTGTCTTGTTTTCAGGAAGATATTCTCCTAAATATCAGTTCTCTATCATGCCTACCTGAAAAGGGGGCAAAGCTACCTCTTAAATGACTTCTTGATTTGTCCTAACAAATATCTCCTTCTTGCAATAAACAGAAATCCTCACCAGTCCAGGAATGCCTATTTTTTTTTCCATACAGTTATTGAGAATTCCCTGCCAGTTAACCACACACAAGCTATCTGGTGTGGTGGCTAAAAATCAGACTTTGAAGCCTGAAGCAAGGCTGATATGAATTCAGACCCCAACTCTACTATCTAGCTAAATGATTTCATATAAACTCCTAAACCCCTGATGCTCAATTTACCTAACTATAATGTAAAATTGCAGTGGGAATTATCATGTTGTTTCAAGGTTCCAGTGGATTATACCTAAACAGAGTGTTTAGTATATAGTAAGCACTCCACATATTTTTGCTATCATTGTTGCTACACAAGTCACAATCCCTGAAATGAAAGGGTTGAACCTACTGGCACAGTAAGTCTTCCTTCAAAAGTACTAGAACACACAATCAATACATGAAGAACAGACCAAGGCAGACAATCTCTATTATAATCACACAATCCCTGTAAAAATTCTACAGTCATTAAAAATGACATGAGAAGTGGCGACTGAGAAAAGCAGCATTTACGAGTCCTGCTAACACTCGATCTCTATTGCCACAAAATCAGCGCTTTTCATAGCCAGAAAACACTATTAGCAGAGAAATAAAAAATGTAAACACAAGGGACAGAGAAAAAGAAGACTAGAAGAACAACCAGAAGCCAGAAAAGAAACCACCCTGCACTGCAGCAGCGGAGCCATGGAGGCGCCATCTTCCCTCACAGCACCAGGCTCCAGAGAAGAAAGGTAAACAAGGAGCTGAAGTGAGCAGCTGTGGATCATTCAGGTGTAATTCAGCAGTTCTTTCAGTGCAAAGAATGTCTAAAATTCCCAGTGGCCAAGCTCATTATGCTTTCCAGGGACTCAGCGTGGAGCTAAAAAACAGAAAAGAAATACGCCAGCCTCATGGCCGAGGGCATGGCAGCAGCGCCATATTGCCAGCAGCGGTGGCGAGTTCACCACACCTGCAACAGCTCTGGATCAATGCGCACAATAACCGTAAGTGAAATTGCGGCTCCTAAAGGAGAAATCCCAGCACTGCACCCCCAGGGACTTGCGCAGTTTTGATAATCTCCCTGGGTCTGAGATTTTGCAGTCAAACCCAGTGAAGGAGTAGCAGTGGCAGAGATACCACACCCTAGTCGCAGCTCTCCATGGGAAAACACCTAGCCCGGCACCCCCATGGTCTCGTGCAGCCTTGACTAAATCCCTGGGTCTGAGACTGCAACACAACTCAGTAAAGGAGTAGTGGCAGCTGAGATTATGACAAACCTGAAATCCAGAGCACCCTAAGTGAAGTCGTGGTGACCCAGGGAAGATCCCAGAGAAGCACAAACGTCTGAAATCATGGGAAAGAGGAACAACAATAGAGCAATGAATGCCCACAACCCCACAACATCAGAACCTGATAACACAGAAATTCAGAGATCTCCAGAAGATCAAATCAGGAATATAACTGTAGAAATAATACAGGACCTTCAGAAAGAATTTAGAGAGAGTCTAAAAGAAATAAGGGATGCAATCATTGAAGTAAAGGCATCAATTCAAACTATAAACAATCAATTAGACCACATGGAGAATAGAATCTCGCTCCTAAAAGATAATCACTCCAAAAATGAAACTTAATTTATAACTTAGAAAAAAAATCAGACAGCAGGAATCTGACATTGAAGAAATATGGGCCCATTTTAAGAGAGCTAACCTAAGAATAATGGGAATAGAGGAGGGAAAAGAAGGTGAAGCCAACGGGATCAATAATCACTTCAAAGAAATAGTAGCAGAAAATTTTCCAAACATAGAGCAAGAGGTCGATACACAGGTCCAGGAAACTTATAGAATTCCCTTTAGACAGGAACAGAGAAAAGGTTCCCCGTGCCACAAAATTGTCAAAATGACCAATGTAGAAGCCAAGCAGAGAATCTTAAAGGCAACAAAAACAAAGGGCCAAGTGACATTCAGAAGCAAACCAATTAGAATCACTCCAGACTTACCAAACCAAGTCATGAAAGCCAGAAGGGCTTGGAGTAACATATTTCAAACTCTGAAGGAAAACAACTTCCAGCCAAAAATTTCCTACCCAGCAAAACTACTATCAAATTAGATGGGGAAAAAAGAAGCTTCCATGACAGACAGAAACTGAAGGAATTTATGTCTTCAAAACCAGCACTAGAGAAAATACTCAAAGAGATTAACTACAAAGAAGAACTAGGTAATACACACTAGAACTAGAGAAACAAGATTTTCCATCCAGCAGACAATTAAGCAAAGAAGAATAAACAGTATATCAAACAAATAAAATCTTAACATGTTAGGAATTAAAAGTAATCTCTCAATAATCACACTGAATATAAATGGCCTCAATTCCCCAATAAAAAGATATAAAGTGGCAAAAGGGATTAAAAGCCAGAACCCACCCATCTGCTGCTTACAAGGAACACACTTCACAAGATAGTAACAAACTCAAGGTAAAGGGCTGGAGCAAGGTAATTCATGTTAAGTAGCCATCCTAACAAATGTGAAGTAGTATTTCACTACAGTTTTAATTTGTATTTCCTTAATAATTAGTTATATTATGATAATGATGAGTGATATTCATGTGTTTATTGGTCATATAAAAATCTTTGGAGATTCATTATCTATTTTAGTCTTTTACCTATTTCTAAATTGTATTGTTTGCTTTATTGTTGCTAATTTTTAGGATTTCTATTTGGAATATTAATATACCTTCAGATATAGCATTTGAAAATATTTTATCCCATTCTATCAGTAACTTTTAACTCTGTTTACATTATCTTCAGATATACAATTTTCTTAATTTTTATGAAGTTTGTTTATTTTTTTGTTGCCTGTGCCTTTGCAATCATATCCAAGAAATCCCTGCCAATTTCAATGTTGTGAAGTTTTATGACCCAGGTTTTCTTCTAAAAGTTTATAATCTTAAGATTTACATTTAGGTCTTTTATCTATTTTGAGTTAATATTTGTATATGGTGTTAGGGTCCAATTTTATTCTTTTTCATGTAATTATTATTTTTCAACAATATTTAGTAAAAATATTATTATTTCCTTCACCAAATGTTCTTGGAAACCTTGTCAAAAATAACTGGACCATATATGGAAGAATTTATTTCTAGGCTTTTTATTTTACTCCACTAGTTTATATATCTGTCTTTAATGTATTACTACACTGTTTCAATTATTGTAGCTTTATAGGATTTGAAATCAGAAAATGTACATCTTCTAGCTGTGTTCTTTTTCGAGATTGTTTTGGGTATTTAGAGTTCATATTTCATGTTAGGATAGATTTTTTCTAAAAAAAATGTATGATTGTTTCACCTTTAAAAAAATCCTCTGGTAAGAAAGAAAACAAAAAAGAAATATTGAAATGTTATCTCATTTAAGCCCTGGAGAACATTATGTTAAGTGAGATCAGCCAAGCACAGAAAGAGAAGGTACATATGTTTCCTCTAATATGCCCAAACTAGGAAACACAGAGGATACCAGTGGGACTCCAGATAATGGAGGGGAAATACCAGCAAAGTTTGAATGGAAAGATAGGAGAGGAGGAAGGCTGATCTTGATTAATGAGGGTCTACATCTGAACATGTGTGAAATTATGAATAAGACATGGTTAACCTGGACAACCATTGGTGGGAGGGGGGAAGGGAAAACGGGGGAGGGGGGAGAGGGCACCAAATATAGTTTAAATGTATACTATTTATGTTCAATAAAAAAATTGTTAAGAAAAAAATAAAAGACCTATCTAGTTTGGCTAAAATAAATAAATAAATAAATAAATAAATAAAATAGTTTGATTTAAAAAAAAGAAATGTTATCTCTAAGTGATCAAAAGTTTGATATCAGAGAAATGAATCTGTTATGTGAGATTATCATTGTTACTTTTGGATAAATTGCTATAATATTAAAAATAAAAAAGAAACAAGTTTCAGCAAAAAAAAAAAAGAGCTGGGGATGCATTTCAGTGGTAGAGCATTCCTAGGTCCCTTCTGTTCTGTCTCTTTCAGCTTTTTGGACTGAGCAGCTCCTGGTTTCTCCAGCCTGCAGATGGCCACTGTGGAACTATCCAGTCTCTGATCATGTAGCCAATCTAGTAAATCTCCATATAGACTCTGTTAGCCCCGTTCATCTGGAGAACCCTTACTAATAATACACATGAAACACTTGAAATTAGTCTCCCACTAAGTGTAGGCTCAGCCTGTCCCTGACTAGACAGCCCTCGACTTCGGTTTTCACCACCAGGATCCAGACAGGGACTCAGGACCAGAGTGCTCACTGGACATGAATGGGCAAAGTTGAAGGAAACCCTAAATAAAGTCTATGCTGTGCTATAAACCTGTCTACCCTCTGGGGAGCAGAGAAGCGATCATTAGAAGGTTTGTTTAGAAAAGATATTATAAAATGGTTAGGGGAACCAGCTCTAACTCCCACGCACATGGTGGTTTATTTTATCTGTGTGAGGCCTCTATTTCAAAATAAAAAAATTCATATATTAAAAGATCTGGATTTGATTTGTCGGGCATGGTGGCTCATGTTTGTAATCCCCACGCTTGGGAGGCGAGACAGAAGGATCGCACTGGTTCGAAGCCAGCCTCACTGGCTTGAGACCCTGTTTCCAAATAAAAACATAAAATAGGTCTGGGAGTGTAGCCCAGAGGTAGAAGGGTTTCCAGGAACCCCAGTACCACCAAAAAAAAATTCTGGGTTTGAGCTGGGCATGGTGGCACACGCTTGTAATCCCAGAATCTGAAAGGCAGAGACTGTAAGAAAGAAAGCAAAAAGAAACATTGAAATGTTATCTTTAAGTCATCAAAAGCTTGGTATCAGACAAATGAAACTGTTAGGTGAGATTATCATTTTTAATTTTGGATAAATTGCTATAATACTAGATTTCAACCACTAAGCCAAGCATGGGAAGGAGGGATGGGGAGGGAACGGGATGGGGATCGGGTAGGGGCTAACTGGGCGATGTGTGCATGTATGTATACAAAATTTTTTTTATCTCACTATGATGTATGAATACAGTGCACCAATAAAAAATTAAAAATTAAAAATAATTAAAAAATAGAATTGGAGGTGTCACTCAGAGGTAGATGCTCCTGGATTCCATTCCCAATACTGCAAAAAATAATAATAATAATAAATGGATTTGGGTCTCATTTTGTAAAACTGAGAGACTATTATGCTAAGTGAGATTGGCAAGTCTCAGAAAGTTAAGAGTTGTAATGTTTTCTCTCCTATGTAAAAGGTAAAGAGAAAATGGAAACAAAGGGAACTTCATATAAATGAGGAGAGAGACTAGTAGAAGAGTAGAAGGGGATTGCAGGAGGGAGGAGGGGAGGCAAAAAGGAAGACTGAAGAAGAAGACAATTTAAATAACACTGTGGCAATATACGAAGGTATCCTCACCAATCTCACTAACATGCAGGCAGAGGGCAGCGGGGAACAGGGTAGGACATGGAGGGGGACCCACCAAGAGCTGAGTGCATGTGTGTTCGTATCACAGCGAGCCTCACCTTGATGTAACATCGCCAATGCACTAATAAAATTGCTTTATTTTTTGCAGTACTGGGGATGGAAACCAGGGGAATTCTACCTTTGAGCTACACCCCCAGTGCTATTTTTTATTTTTATTTTGAAACAGAGCCTCACTGAGTTGCAAAGGGCCTCACTAAGTAGCTGAGGCTGTCTGCGAACCATGATCCTCCTGTCTCAGCCTCCTGAATCCTGGGATTACACGTGTGCACCATCACACCAAGCTGAATTTGCTTAAAAAAAAAAAAAAAAAAAAAAAACAAGAACGGGTTCCCACATAGCACAATCTGGTGGAGCTCAGATGAATCTGCCTGTCAAACAGAGTCTGACTTCTCCAAGTCCCCACGGGCCCCCCATTTGTCCCTCAGACCTGACTACCTCCATCTTCTGGACACTTTCCATCATGGAGGGGACCTCACACTGCCCACCTGGCCGGGCACGCTCTGGGATGGCCACTAATTCAGTCACACAAAGGTGTATTTGATATCGTCATGCACTTTCCTGCAAAGAATACGCTCACATCCAGCAAAGGGCTAAATCATGGTGTGCTATGCTCAGAGCAGTGGTTCCCAGCATGCGGCCCTCTGACCAGAAGCATCAGACTCACCTGGGCATTTGACCAGCCCCACCCCAACCCCGCTGATTCGGGAAATCAGGGGGACACGTTTGCATGATCTCACAGGCCTATGGGAGAACTCTGGTAGATGCCAGGATTGAGACCACTAGAGGAGAGAGAAACTAAAGCCCACAGAAGCACCCCAAATTCTCCGTAAAGAACAAAGTCACTGGGGCCAAATTCCACCGAACCCCACAGTGTGGCCCTGGGGCCTTAGAGGGTAGTCACGTGGTTACTTTCCAAATATTCAATCTCTGCATACTCTTCCCAGCACACGGAAACAAAAATGCAGCCAGATCCACAGAAACCTGACAAGGGAAAACCAGCCACGCTAAAGAAAAATGAAATATGTGTCAAGTCCCCAAAGAAGTTCATTACCTGAAGGACACATTATCCCCGGCCCTTCCCATGAGTCAGCACAGGCGGCCGTCATTCCTAATTGGTTTACAGCTTAGTATGAAATATTGGGATGCCACCGTACGTGATGACACAGCTGTATTCCTGAGGGACCGGCTGAGACGAATCTGTGCGCGGCACAGACCGGGGGAGACAAGGGGAGCAGGTGGAACTCAGCTGTAAATATACTCTAACTTAAAAAATAATGGGGTGTTGGTTCCCGGCAGGTTTCTGGCGCTTCGTCACTCATTAAATATTGAAACTACAGAAGGAGAAATAAAGTTCTGTGGCTGCTTGTATCTGGCACATAAATGTAAATATTTTGTACATTAACTGCAATTTCACTTGAAAAACACACGCCTGGCCTCGGAGCATTGGGTTGTAGGCAGAAGAGCTCCTGAGGAGGTGGGGATTTCAGGAAAAGATGAGCGAGCCAGCAGAAATGGTGATATCCATTTTACTTTGGGCCAGAGAATATCTGGACTGGGTGTTCCAGTGGGGTACTTTTCAATTTTTGAAAACTGACATGCCTTTTAAACAAAATAGTAGATTTCCTCATGGTAAGGATCTCAATCAAAAATCGTATTGCAGAGTGGAGAGCCCATTGCCAGACGGAGAAAGTCAACAGACCAATTGCTTGGAATTCTTGGGTGATTCACACCCGGGGGTGGTGGTGGAAGCATTTATGGTCTCCATCCTCCAGATAACAATGATGAGGTGCTGGGACTCTCAGGCTTGGACTTCTGGGTCTTGGCATTCTTGTAGGATGGCCTATAATTTTGTGGAAAAATTCTGGAACCACAGAAACCTAGGCACTTAGAATTGGGCTTCCACAGCTCAACTGGGCTCACTTCTGACATGATCGACTATACACAGCTTCTCCTTTTACCTGGCTCACACGGCATCTTAGGGGTGTGCTAGGGGTGGAAGTAGGGAGCAGAGTTTGAAGAACAGTTAGTATTAGTATTAGGGATATGTTCTTCTGTTTGCTTCCCCAAAAGAGAACCTCAGGGTTCTATTCTGCTAAGAGGAATACACATGAAAGCCCCTGCTCCCAGACGTGACACTCTGGTGCCTGAACTTGAAGTCTTATCAACCCACTTTATGTCCAGTTCTCTCAATCACAGCCAAGAAGCCTCGACTTCCTCATCTGTGAACACCTCCTGGGGCCCCGTTCTGAGGTCCTGGCTCAAGGCAGCATCCAAGTAGGATAATCCGCATGAGTATTTTGTCAAATGGGAGGGAGTGTGGGTTAGTGGGCAGGCCTGTGTCTTGGTGGCCAGAAGTCCTTGAAGATGCATAAGGAGCTCTGACATGTGAACTGGGGGAAACCCTAGCAGTAACACGGGACAGTTCACAGGAGAAGATCTTGTGAGAACCAACAGCGATAACAGAAAATCTCTGGTACACATTGGTGCTCAGTGAGTGTCAGTCCTTCCCATTCATTCATTCATTCATTCATTGAATGGTACTGGAAATTGAACCCCAGGCCCTCTATCATTGAATGACACCCTCAGCCTTTTTTATTATATTATTATTTTTGTGTGTGTGGTACTGGGGTTCCTGGAAGC
This sequence comes from Muscardinus avellanarius, assembly GCF_963383645.1. Classification (NCBI taxonomy): domain Eukaryota; kingdom Metazoa; phylum Chordata; class Mammalia; order Rodentia; family Gliridae; genus Muscardinus; species Muscardinus avellanarius. The sequence goes on from NC_137788.1 coordinate 157,930,146, forward strand.
TCTTCTACCTCTGGGCTACACTCCCAGACCTATTTTATACTTTTTTATTTGAAAACAGGGTCTCTTAAGCCAGCGCGGCTGGCTTCGAACCTGCGCGATCCTGCTGTCTCCACCTCCCAAGCGTGGGGATTACAAGCATGCGCCACCACTCCTGGCTAGATTATTTATTTTGAAACAGGGTCTTGCTAAGTTACCATGTATTGGCTTCTAACCTGTGATATTCCTGTCTAACCCTCCCAAGTACTGGGATTACAGGTGTCTAACACCATGACTTTCTTTGGTCCTTCCCTGGGCTAAGTATTACTAGTGAGCTAAGTCTGGCTGAGTGAACTGTCCTGAAAACAGGACCAGGAAAGTCACAGCTTCCTCTGTGCCTGTGGCTGTCATCTGTGCCCCAGGGAAGAAAATTAAGTGGGCCAGCACCATTGGTTTAGGACACTTAAGATGGAGTGGGGAATAAGCCCTGTGAAGGCTTCAGGCTCAGCCATTCACCCCTGAACTTCTGAACTGAGTTGTCTACACACCTGAGCACATGATAGCCATGGGGACTGGGCCAAAGTACGACTTCTGGAAAGAAATTCACTAGCCTTTGTAAGTTTGTCAGTCTATTTACCTTATTTCCCAAGATTGCACCTAATCTCTTTCCTACAGGAGAGTTTGCTGCCTGCAAGCCCAGAGAGGGGAGCCCCATTGTCTGAAAATAAAGCCTTTGTACACTAGACACACCCCTAGCCATGCCCCACACCATCTCCCCTTCCTTTCTCATCACCAGCTTCTTAGCATTCGATGTTAGGAAAGGAAAAGACAGTAGGTAACACAGCACAAATGCATTTCTGAGCGTCTGTCTGCCTGCCGGCTATGCAGCTGCATTGGACAGAGGGGACAGACAGTTCTCAGCTCAACTGCAGGACTGGCACCGGGCAGAAAACAAAGTTCTTTTTATTTTTTATACTTACATTGGTGCTTTGTAATTGCGCATCAGAGTGAGGTTCAAAATGATACCGACACACAGGCACACAGCACCGGGTATGTCTCCCTCCACCTCCTACCCTCTGCCCTCTCCTCCCTCCCACACGTGTTAGTGATGTCGGTAGTGAAGCCGTCAAATACGGACAGAGCATCACTTAAATGTTTCCCTCCTCAATCCTCCTTTTATTTTTTCTTTGCGGTACTGGGGATGGAACCCGGGGGCATTCTACTTCCGAGCTACACCCCCAGCTCTATTTTTTATTCTTTCTTTCTTTATTTTTATTTTTATACATATTTTTATTGAAAATAAAAAGCACATTTGAACTGTACTTGGGTTCCTCTTCCTCCACCCCCATTTTCCTTTCCCCTTCTCCCACCAATGGTTGTCCAGGGTAACCATGCCATATTCATACTTTTACACATATTTGGATATGGACCCTCATTAATCAAGTTCAGCCTTCGTCCTCTCCCATCTTTCCACTCAAACTTTGCTGAGATTTCCTTTCCATTATCTGGAGTCCCTCTGGTATCCCTATGCTCCCTAGTTTGGGCGTATTAGAGGAAACATATGTCCCTTCTCTTTCTGTGCTTGGCTGATCTCACTTAACATAATGCTCTCCAGGACTTTCCATCTTCTTGCAAATGACATGATTTTGTTCTTCTTTATAGCTGAATAGAATTCGATTGTGTGTATTTCCCATAATTTGCAATCTATTCATCTGTCGATGGGGACCTGGGTTGGTTCCATATTTTTGCTATTACGAATTGTGCTGCTATGAACATAGGTATGCATATATTACTGTAGTTATCTGATTTCAACCCCTTTGGAAAAAATACCCAGACTGTGATGCTACTAGAGGAGGGCAGAGGCTCAACACTACAACATATTGGCACAGGCAGTAACTTTCTCAACAAAACCTCCAAAGCTCAGGAAATTAAAGCGAGAATTAACAAGTGGGATGGCATCAAACTAAAAAGTTTCTTCTCATCAAAGGAAACCATCAATAACCTAAAGAGGAAGCCTACAGAATGGGAAAAGATTTTTACCAACCACCACTCAGATAGGGGGCTAATATCCAGAATATACAAAGAGCTCAAAAGACTCTACACTAGCAAAACAAACAACCCAGTCAAGAAATGGGCAACTGAACTAAATAGACACTTCACAAAGGAAGAGATACAAAGGGCCAATAGATACATGAAAAGATGTTCTTCATCACTGGCCATCAGGGAGATGCAAATCAAAACTACGCTGAGATTCCATCTAACCCCAGTCAGATTGGCAAGCATAAAGAAATCAAACAACAACAAATACTAGCGAGGATGTGGGAAAAGAGGAACTCTTTTACATTGTTGGTGGGAATGCAAACTAGTTCAGCCACTATGGAGATCAGTGTGGAGATTACTTAGAAAACTGGGAATAGATCCACCATATGATCCAGCTCTACCACTCCTGGGTATTGTTCCAAAGGGGTTGAAATCAGAGAAATACAGCAACATATGCGTACCTATGTTCATAGGAGCACAATTCATAATAGCCAAAATATTCTTTATTTTTGAGACAAGGTCTCACTGAGTTGCAGAGGGCCTCACTAAGTAGCTGAGGCTTCCTTCAAACCAGGATCCTCCTGTCTCAGCCTCCCCAGTGCTGGGATTACAGCGTGTGTCACCATGCCTGGCTCATCAATCTACCTTTTACCCTCCCTCACTCCCTCCCCCAGTCCCCTTCCACTCCTCTACGGGTCTCTATCCCATTTATCCGAGTCTCTTTTATTTCTTATTTCCTAGTTTCCATATGCCAGAGAAAACACACGACCCTTGAATTTCTGAGTCTGGCTGATCTCACTGAGCATAATACTCTCCAAGTCCATCCATTTTCCTGCAAATGACAGGATTTCACTCTTCTTTATGGCTGCGTAAAATTCCAATGTGTGTCCATAGCACACTTTCTTTCTCCATTGAGAATGAAGTTACTTTTATTTGTATCGGGGTCCCATGGCCATTCTCTTCCTTGCCTTCTTCAGAGAATGAATCCCACTGCCTAAAAAGTTTACTTTGGAGTTGTTTATTTGCACCAATCACTCACACACAGCAGTCTTCATAGGAATCGCCTCCTTATTTCTCGTAGGCATTGCAAACGTGCCAATCATTGAGAATACAGTCATCTTCTCTGCACTCATCATTGGCCCTTCCTGGCTCAGAGTCCATCTGCCTACAGTTGGTGACCCCACCAAGCACATGGGAAGGTAGAGGCTGTTCCCTCAAACACAGAGGTGCCCAATGAAGATCTGAGACGTTAAGGAACTTGGCCGAGTCCCACAGGTAGTAAGTGGCAGATCAGAGCCGGGTAAATCTCCAAGTACACCTCACCAGCACTCTCCACTCTCTTTCCTCTTTCAATTCATATCTCTCTCTCTCTCTCTCTCTCTCTCTCTCTCTCTCTCTCTCTCTCTCTCTCTCTGTCCCTCTGTCTCTCTCTCCTCTCTCTCTCTCTTTCCCTCCCTCCCCCTTTCCCCCTCCTCTGTTCCATCTCTTTCCACCATCTTTTTTGTTTTCAGTAATTCTCCTTCCTCCTCATCCAATTATAATTCCTTTGAGGAAAATGCCAGGCTTTGTACAAAGCCAGTTCACAAATTCCAACAGGAATGCAAATCCAAGCTATCCTCATTTGAGTTAAATATCCCCATCTGAGTTAAAAATCATGTTGTCAGTGCCTAATGCTGACTTTTATGCGCCAGGCAAACATCTATTTATGCAAAAAAATGCATTATCTCAAGGCCCTTGGGAGGAACTATTCCATGGTCTAATGTGTGTGTTCTAAATATTCAATATAAATTTCTTAAAACCTCCCTCCATTTTTTTCTACTTAATCCAAGTTTCCATCAGGCCAGGCTGGGAAAGGAATACCCTTCCTTTGTTGGTTTCTTTGTGTCTTTCAAAGTCTGGTGACTTATCACACGTTCCACGAGTCACCCGGCCGAGCTAAACTTTTAATGCACTCTAACACAGGAACAATCACCTGTACATCACACTTTGACTCTTAAGTTTCCTTAGTTACAGTGCGAATCCGTGTCTGCTGAAATTAGCATTTCTGACTTAACAAGTCTGGGAAAACTTGTAGTGAACATATGCTTTCCTTTTCCATGTTTCTATTATTTAACATTTTCGAATATAAAATAATATATGTAATATATCTGCATGTGCATGTGTGTTGGGAAGCGTAATGAAACAAATGTCTGCAAACTTGCCTCCATTACCCAGCCAGTCCAAATGCCCAAGAAGCACTATTTTCAATTCTGTAGGTATTTTTTCTTGCTTTTGTTATTTAATGAAGCTGTGTTTTTGCTTTTGTCTTGTTTTGAGCTTCATAGACATGCTACCATGCTGTCATTCGTTTCTGGAACTGGTTTTCTCAATTAGCACTCTATATCTAAACTTCAGTGTCTGAATAACTGCTGCTGCTTGTTTTCAGTGATGTGTAGTATTCCATTGTATAATCACATCAGGATTTAGTCATCCTTCTGCTGATGGGCATGTAGGTTGGTTACAATATTTGCCACTTTGGGCAGGCCAGATACTATCATATTTGCACATATTTCCCAGTGCACTTTGCACAATATTTCTAGGATATATTTAGGATTCAAGTGACTGGATCATTGTATACATAAACAATCTTTGCAATAGTAATTTAGTTTCCAAAGCAGTTATGCTGAGTCATACTTAAGCCAGTAGATGAGAGAAGTAATCGTTTTACATCTTCTCCAAATTTTTATTGTCTGCTTTTTAAATTTACCCCCACTTAGTTGGTACATTACATCTCACTGTATTTTTTTTATTTCCCTAAAGGCATATGGAGTTCATTTCTGCCCAACACACACGCCTGCTTTTGATGCATCATCAATCTTCCTTGGTCACCTGTGTCCCTAAATGGGTGGTAAGCCATAGGCCCTGCCCTTGGTCCTCCCTGGACCACAGGAATCGATACAGTCAGTGGCCACTCACTGAAGGAACCCAGGTCTATCAGGACAGACATCGCTCACAGCAGTCACCCACATAGGTAGGTTCCCCTGGAATTGACTCATAGACACTAGGGAAAGGAGTTCTCTTTTTGATGAACTGTGTGATTTTGGCAACCATCCTGCCTGGATACACAGAGGGAACTTATGCCCAAAGGACAGAAGATGCCATGAGTGAACAGAGGGTAACAGACTGAGAGATGGGGTCTCAGTGACAGGAGTCAAGCTTCTGGGCTGTGTTCAAGTTGGATTCCTACCACTTGTAACTAACATAAAGCAAAGCTCTTTGGAAATTAAGAAAAAAATTATCATAAAAGTTGTGTAAAACTTTTCACGCTTTAAGAAACACACAAGGAAAACATTAGCATGAAGGTTGTAATAAGTGACATTTTTATAGTATTTTGTAGTCTACAAGGCACCCTGACTTACATTGCCTAGGTAGATTCTCCTTGTAATTCTGGGAGATGATGGGTTTTATACTATCATTATCCACATGGCACAAACACAATTCAAGATTTGAGTCTTAAATCTGAAACTTCCGTCTTTAATCACTATCATTCCCAATACCCTCACTTAAAGAATAATAAATATACTCTACAGTGACAGACAGCAGAGATTGGGGTAGGGAGAGGGAATGAACACATGTAATAACCAATAGTCAGTCAATGTTTGGACTCAGTATTCTTTGAATGTTTTTCCTCTCAGTCCGTCTACTTGGAAATCTTGGGGAAAATTGAAACATTTGGCTCCTAAACATGAGAAAGAAAAGTGTTTCCTGATGTCCATGTCCCTCTTTGTCTACGTTGGAAGAACAATTCCCAAGAATGTTCTAGAATCATTTTCATCAACTACATTATGGACTCCTCGGGGTAGAAGCCATTTTATAGGCATGTTCACCACTTATCAATAATAGGCTCTGTGAGGGAGAGCAGAGGACGTGGAGCCTGCAAAGAACAGGCACCAGTCTTCAGAAGCCGATATGCAGCCCTAGTTTTTGAAGAAGAGGCCTGAATAAATGTCAGCATTTGCGTGGAGCTGTAAGTCTAGAGCTCAAAATGATAACTGATAAATCACTTGGGAGGAAAGAGTGGACGTGATCCAATGCTGATAGCAATTCTAAGGCTCTGAAATCAATACCAAAAAGTGCCTAATCAAAGGCTGGGCATGGTAGCGCATACTTGTATTCCCAGCATGCGGGAGGCTGAGACCGAAGGATCGCGGTTCTCAGACAGCCTCAGCTACTTAGTGAGGCCCTTCCCAAATCAGTGAGACCCTGTTTCAAAAATAAAGAATAAAAAAATTAGGCCTGGGGGTGTCTCTCAGAGGTAGAATGTTCTGGGTTCTATCCGCAGTACCTGAAAAAAAAAAAAAATGTGCCTAATCAAAGTAGCCATTTTCTCCAGCAACAGACACAGAACATAGAAAGCAAATGACACGCAGAGAAAAGACAGAGGAGAAAAATAAAGAGGATCTGAACTGGATATACTTGGCCAAGGATTGTAGTACTTTCTTCATGAAAAAAAGATTGCCCATAGTCTGCGGGTGGATGCACATGTCTTTGTTAAATTTAACTCTGTTTCCCAAGACTGTAAAACCTGGTGGAAACCTCACCGTGTTCTTTTTTCAAGGGACTCTTGTTTCGATTTTTTCTGTCCTATTCCATATAGCATCAGAATTCAACTGCCCTGCGGAAAAACCTGGCCGCCTGCGTAAGACCTTCCAAGACTCTTCCAGAAGCTCTCCTTTCCCCGCTAGCAGCCTACTGCTGGTACAGTCGGTACATTCAGTGAACTTGGTTTCTCAGAGCCTGGAGTCAGCTCACCTGTCCACAGTCTCGGCCCCTCTCCTCCTTTCTGCCTCAGCCATGCAGCTACCTTCAAACAGGAGAGGTGTCCATTTTATCTGGCATGAGAGGCTGACTGCTCAGTCCCACCCTGGTCACCGAGGTGATGGTATTAAAATTTTGGACCTAATCACCAAGGTGAAGGTGGTGTTAGGTAAAGTGGGGCCTTGGGAGGTGCTGAGGTCAGAAGGGCTCTGCCCTTGCAAGTGGCACTAATGTCCTTGCCAAAGAGGCTACAGAGAGCTAGACAGTCCCTGCCCCGGAAGAAGCAGCAGCAGGAGGGCGTCCTCCGTGGGAAAGTGGGTCCTCAGCAGGTGCTGAGTCTGGAGGCAGCTTGACCCTGGATTTCCTGTCCTCCAGAACTGTCTGAGATGACTCACAGTCCTTCATCAGCCACTCAGCTATTTGGGCATCTCAGTAAGTATCCCCAGTGGACTAAGACATCTAGCTTCCTTTCAGATGTTCCCCATAGAAACTGTCTCTGCCCCCAGCTACTCTATCCCAATAGGAAATGATTGCCTTTCGATGTGACCTTTAATCACCTCGGTTTATAAATTTAAGAATTTCCCTGCTTCAAACTTCTAAATGACTCCTGGAGTCAAAAGTAAATAAAATGACTAGCCACTTTCACCCTGTAGGTCTGACTTTACCTTTTCTGTTTAATTTCACATTTGTGTGCTCCACCCCACCCCCACCCCACTGTACTACAGCCGGGCCAGCTCACCCAGGATCTGGGCACACAGGCACTTCCTACCCATGCATGTGGTGTTCAAAACGGCTTCCTAGAGGAAGAGTTTGGCCTGGCAGTAGGCATCTTCAGTCTGGCCCTTGGTTTTAGGGTGGACAGAGAGGCAGATCTCTATTTCCTAGCTGTACAAGCTCAGAAAAAGTATCAAACTCTCTGAGCCTCTATGCCCTTGTCTGTAAAATGAGGAAGACACGCAAAGCTTTCTGTGAAGACATAATTAGAAACTGTACTTTTTAAATACATGTCTTTACATAATTCTGGCCTTTCCTCCTCTGTTCCAAAGGAAATCAACCCAGCCGGGCGTGGTGGCGCACACCTATAATCTCAGTATTTGGGAGACTGAGATGCTGAGACGAGAGGACCCCAGGTCCAAGGCCAACCTCCACAACTTCCCAAGAGCAAGACTCTCCGAAACTTAACAGAACCCTGCTTCCAAATAAAAAATAAAAAGGGCTCAGAGGTAGAATGTCCCTGAGTCCAATCCTCAGTACCAAAGTAAATACATAAAATTGTAAATCAAACCAGAGAAACATTCCTACTGGTAAGATCAGCTTCGGTTTCTATGGCGATGTTCCGTTTCCCTTTCTCTCTCCTCCTCAGCAGAGCCGGGCCTCAGCACTTGGATACGTGTGGAGACATTGCTATGACCCAAGCGGTCCGCTTTCACCAGCACCATGATCCCACTTGAGGCCAAGAAGACACTCCTGTCACCAGCCACTATTTCCTCAGCAAAGAGAAACAAAATCTCAGAAGCAAGAGTGTCTTGTAGTTTTGAAAATAGCCTAATCCTTGACTAACCATTTTATGTCTCTAATTGCTTCTTCCACATTTTATATCAGCTCTGTGGCCCTATTGTTTGAGCATCACTTCAAATGAAATTGTGCCCGCAGAGAGACGTGGCAACTTTGGATCCGCGTGGTCCAGCTGTGAATTTTAGACTTAATCCTTTAGGCCACTCTTGTCTGGCAAGGCTTAATTTATATTCAGTTTTCTAAAAAGGAAAGGCAGGCTGGTCAAAGCGAGATAGCAAGACCGACAACAGCCTGTCTTTCATAAATTAATAAGCATCACCCACCACCTCTCTTGACCCTTTAAACTCTGTGAAATTAATATAAGTAGACAACTAAAGTCTGTGCGGCCCCCGCAGAGCCCTACAAGTTCACTTAAGCAATCCGAGTTTCCTTAAAGTTTTATAAGCCGGCTTTTAGAGCAAGTCCTTTGTACTTATTACTGCTGACAGTAGGCATCACAGCCACCGATGAACCCTACTGACTTATGACCCCAATATGGTCAAGCACTGTTATCAAGGGAAATATCAGAATCAGAGCTTGTATATTACATTGAGGTCCTGACTTCTGAAAAAGCCCCCTCTAGACCCTTCAGAATATGTCAGAGAAATAAAAAGCTAATGCTCTGAGACGTACTCCTGACCATGGTCCCACGGCGCTGTTTATTTAAGCACTTTTCAAACATCGTAACCCTTCCAAAAGAAAGGAGAAAAAGCTTTCACATCCCTAATTCTTTTGTAGCAAAACCACGTCTATGCCCAAGTTCAGAAGAGATGATTGGGTGGTTCTGCTGGAGGAGGAGGGAATGCCATACAGTGTTCCTCCACAATTATTGGCCATGTGTCGTCGTTGTTGTTTTGCGGTACTGGGGATGGAACCCAGGAGCGTTCTACCTCTGAGCTCCATTTTTTATTCTTTATTCACCCCCCAGCCCCATTTTTTTATTCTTTATTTGGAAACAGGGTCTCACTAAGTTGCAGAAGGCCTCATTAGGTAGCTGAGGGTGTCTGCGAACCTGTGATCCTCCTGTCTCAGCCTCCCAAATGCTGAGATGACAAGCGTGCGCCACCACGCCCAGCTTGGACTTGCATTTTTAAGAGCTCCTGGTGCGAGGGGCTGTGGTACAACATCTCCTCTAGCGTGGTCCCCATTTGTGCGCTTTTATTGAGGCCGCCATTCACTGGAGGAAGGCAGGACTTAAAACCATAATTTGTTTTTGTTGTTTTCATTTGGTTTTTATTTTTGTTTTTATTTGGCTTGCTTTTGTGGTACTGGGGATTGAAGTCAGAGGCATTCTACCTCTGAGCTACACCTCCAGCTCTTTTTGATTTTTGTTTTGAACCAGTCTTCCTAGGTTGCGGCGAGTCTCACTATGTTGCCGAGGCCTCCTGTCTCAGACTCCCAAGTACTGGGATTATAGGCGTGCACTGCCATGCTTAGCTCACAACTACCTTTCTCTTAATGAAATTTATCATATTGCTGCTTCAATAGTAGCCTTTTACATATATAATCACCAAGTCCGTACATTCACTTTTTATGTAACTTTAAAAATTTTCCTTTTCTGTCATGCTTATTTTTTTTTTATTACTTAGCTGCTTCACCAGGCAGGAAGATAATAGATAATTATTCCATCATCAGAGAATACATTTTAAGGAATTTTCCCCTATATAGATAGTCAAAGAACTAGAAATCTTCCTGCAATATCAAAAATAAACACATGCCAGGCATGATGGCACACACCTGGAATCCTAGCGCTTGGGAGGCCACACCTGGAATCCTAGAGTTTGAGGCCAGCCTCCGCGATTTAGTGAGGAGACTCTCAGAAACTTATCAAGACCCTATTTCAAATTTAAAAAAAAAATCAAAGGGCTGGGGATGTAGTTCAGAGGTAGGACACTCCTGGGCTCAATCCTCAGTAGTTCCAAACATGGACACCTAAGATCCTTTATATATAAAGAATATATAAAGAATACATGCTTTTCTTTCCAGGTTACAGATTTCTGCAATCCTCTAATTCTGGGATTCTCTCTTCTGTTAGTTTTGATCTTTTCCCTCTGTTGATCATTGTGCACTGAGCCATTCAAATATTTCCACCTGGTAAAGTGCCAGTTTCTGAGGCTTGGCAGTATGCAAGCACACTGCTTATAACCTTCAGCCCCTGGGCATTGCACTCAAAGGATCTGAGTGAACCTGCCCAGAATCCAGTCCAAGCTATAGAATTGCCAGTGGGCACTCAGCAGAGGATCAAAAGGTCCAAGCTTCCCCATCTGCAAGTTGTATTTTTGGCAAAAAGGTAATTCCTATCAATTTAACTTTTTATTGGAAAGCGGGCATTATTTGATGCTCCTCAAAGGAACTTGTTTGGACCAATCAATTCCACAGCCAGCTTGTCTTAGGCATTCTCTAAAGAAATGCTGCCTTTTTGATGTCAAGGGTCACATCTGGGAGTGGGGTGTGAGCTCACTCCAGGGACAGGAGAGAGATCTGCCAACAGGCCTAGGAAGAGCACGGTGTCCTTCTCAAATGCCTATGTAGAACAGCCAGAAAAGGTGACCCCTTCGAGCAGTGCCAAGTGTCCAGGATGAAAATCTTCAGTGGCCAAGCCTCAGAACAATTAGGCAACAGTGGTAGAGAGAAGAGAGGAAAATCGAGAGCAAAACCAACAGGCCTGTCTAGTCTCCGAAGGCAAGACTTGAGCTCACGGTCATTATTCTTATCGATAGCTAAGTCTGAAGGTGATGGGGTAGGTTGGATGAAGGTACAGAATCAGAAGAACCTTCGTTACCGTGTAACGCACAGTCACCCTCTGTATCCGCAGCTTCCACATCCATGAATTTAGCTGATTGTGTTTATACAATGTTCAGGTGAGGAGAAAAAACAAGACAACAATAAAAACTTAACAAATAAAAACAATAGGAACCCGCCGGGCGTGGTGGCGCACACTTGTAATCCCCGCGCTTGGGAGGCAGAGACAGGAGGATCGCGCAGGTTCGAAGCCAGCCGCGTGCGCTGGCTTAGGAGACCCTGTTTCCAAAATGAAAATGTAAAAATAGGTCTGGAAGTGTAGCCCGAAGGTAGAAGGGCTTCCAGGAACCCCAGTACCACCAAAAAAAAAAAAAAAAAAAAACCAATAGGAACTCTATTACACTGTCCTGGGACTGCAAACTGGTACGGCTGCCATGGAGATCAGGGTGGAGGTTTCTCAAAAGATCGGGAATGGAACTAGCATAGGACGCAGGAATCATGCTCCTGGGCAGCCTCCCAAAGGAAGTGAAATCTGTATAATATAATGCTACCTACATTTCCATGTTCATAGCAGACAATATATAATAGCCAAATTATGGAAGCTGCCTAAGTATCTGTCAATAGATGAGTGGATCACAAAACTTTGGTATACACACAGTGGAATATATTGGAATATATTGGTATATATATACACAGTGGAATATATTTGGTATATATTAGTATATATATATACACAGTGGAATATATTTGGTATATACACAGTGGAATATATTGGTATATATTGGTATATATATACACAGTGGAATATATTTGGTATATACACAGTGGAATATTCAGCCATAAAAAGGAACAAAGCCATGTCATTTGCAGGAAAATGGATGGAACTCGAGTAGATCATACTAAGCAAGTGTAGCCATTCTCAAAAAACAAATAAGCATATGGTTTCTTTTTGTATGGGAAAGATAGAGAGAGATTCAGAAGTAAGGGCAACGTCAGATAGGTGAGCACAGACTTCAGGAGAGTGCCTGAGGGGATTAGGGAAGGGAGCTGAAGTCATAGAGTGTGAGAGTTGAAACAATGCTCTGAATATATACAAAGCTGCCAATTCCAATATCAAAGACATGCTGGAGGAAGGGGAAGGGAGAGGAAGGGGAGGGACCCAATAGGGAGGGTACCACGAGCCGTGTGCATTTATTTTCCTGATACTCTGCTCCCAATATGATATAAAATTACAATTCACTGCATTAAAAAAAACCAAAGCAAACATAAAATAATACCACACACCATCTCTTTACATGGCATTTACATTGTATTAGGGGTTATAAACAATCTAGAGATAATTTAAGTACACAGGAGGATGCGCATAGGTTCTATATGCATATAAGGGACTAGAGAAGCTGTGGGTTTGAGTGTGCACAGGGGTCCTAGAACTGATCCCCATCAGATGTCAAGGGGACAACTACCTAGCACTAAGCATCCTCTGTACTGTCCAAGGTCTTCTTCAGAAAGGAAAGAACTTACTGCATTATCACTAAGGCAGCCTCCTCTCCATAAGGAAGGTACAATGTCACTAAGTACAGTCAAGGTCATTCTAAAGCACAACACAGGCTTCACCAAGACAAGGATGACGAACCTGGGCCATACCTGGTGGCAGTGTGTGGTGGGGTGGGATTTCTGAAAAATCCCGGGGCCAGGCCCTCCCCCAAAACCAGATGAAACAGAGTCCCTACGGGTATGGTACAGGTATTGGTGTTTTCTAATTTTCCAGGATATTCTAATGCAAACCAAGGCTGAGCTCCACTGGCTTACTAGAATCCTAATTTAAAAGGAAAAGAAGCCAAGCAGATTCTAAGTCAATGCCATGAATCTTGCATGAATTATACCAATGCTGCTGCCACCCCAGCCCGTGCCTGGCACCTGCCTGAAGCCTTTCAGCTCAGCTGACATCCACTCTGCCTGCTTTTCATCAAGGAAGAAAAAAACACCTGTGCAAAATCAAGTCCACTCTGAACACCCACAATTCATGTGAGCGTCAGCGTGCCCCTCCTCAGAATGGTCTCTCGTGTATCCTGGACCACATCATCCTTTCTTTAATTTATTGAAGTATCCTGGGGTGGGGGAAGTTTAACACCTTCCTACACCCCACTTCACAAATCACAAGCCAAAATCATAAGGAGTAAGCCCCTTTCTATTTTGGGGGGAAGATCGGTCCTACCTTTATCTTTGGTTCTTCCATTCAGCCAAATAAACTACCCCATCACTTGTGTGGATGTCCCTGCCCTCTTACTGACACATCCTAGTTATCTTTTAGCTACACCAGGAAACAATAACCAGAAACATGATGACAGGTGACATGTTTAGACATCATTATTTTGTGTACACTCAGGGTTAAGCACTTTTGAGACACCACCTTGTTTAAAGATCACCATGCCCCTATGAACCTTCTATACCCATGTAAAGGTCTGAGCGAGGCCCCAGCTAGGATCAGAGATAAGGCAAGAACCCAGATCCAAAAAGCACCTTCCCAGGCTGACCTCTTTCCCCAGATGTTCCACACTTCTTTGAAGATTCAAATGCCATTGTCTTTATAATACCCACTCTATCAAAAGCCCAGAGAGGAGGCATCCATTCCTATAGAATCCCCACTTCCTCTACATCACGTTTCAAATGACAGTATCACCACAGGACTGACCACATGGATAGATGGATGTTCTATTTTATTTCTTTCTGTGTATCCTGCTGCCAGGATAGGGTCCGGCATACAATACAGTCTCGGTATCAGAGTGAATGAATGACTGTACACCATTCATTCTCAGGGAAGGGCTCCCTCCCTGCTAAAACCTCCGCAGTCTATTTAGCACAGAAGTCCCACACTCACTCCGAACCTCCTCCCTTCATCTCCTCCCAGTTTGGGTAAAATAAAGAAGAATGGGTTTTTACACCATTCCCCACATGCTTGCCCTTTTATCCTGCTTTGAAATAAGAGTGGATGTCTGTGGAGGCCTCTGAGGTCCAGGAGGACATCAATCACACGCCCAGCTGGAATCTTAGCACTTCGCTTAGAGGACGCTTTCTGCAGTAGGAAGGGAGTGCTTCCTCTCCCCAGGGTGGGCAGAGGAGTGAGCAAGAGGAAGAGCTAAGAGCCCCACCAGGCTCTGCACCCCTCTCTGGGCTTAGAGGCAAGCCAGTGAGTACTTACTCCTCTCAGCGTCCCTTCAAGATGCAGGGGAGTGAGGAAAGCCCCATAAAGCCACCTTGTAATAGAACAAGAACTGTCTCCAATGCTTCAAACCCAGGGACCCTGGGCTCAACGCGCTTGAGTTCAATTGTCCAAATGCAAGAACAGCTGGGCGTGATGGCGTGTGCCTATATGCCCAATTCTTGGGAGGCAGGGACAGGAGGATGGCAGGTTCAAAGGCAGCCTCAGCAACTGAGAAAGGCCCTCCTCAACTTAGGGAAATGCTGTTTCAAAATAAAAAGATAAAATAGAGCTGGGAGTATATATAGCTCAGAGGTAGAATGCCCCTGCAACACACACACACACACACACACACACACACACACACACACACACACACACCAGCTACTTATCAAGACTCTCAGAAACTTCGCTAGATCCTGTTTCCAAATAAAAAATAAAATAATACTGAGGGTATAACGCGAAGGTAGGATGCCCCTGGATTCAACCCCTATCACCACCACCACTACCCTCAGTGCAAAAAAAAGGAAATCATGAGCAATATAGATTTCAGTTTCCAAATTACTTAATATTCTAAAAGAAGATAAATCTTAAATTCAAATGTTCCTTGAAATCAGGAAAGATTCACAAAGAAAAAATGTCCCCTGGGGAACACTACCGCTTTGGACACTGAACTCATCATTACTATCTGAAGCCTATTTTATGCTAGACAAAATTCTGTCAGCTCCCCAGATTCCAATCGAAAGGTGATGGAGCTGCTGGCTTCCTCAGCGGATGCACGACCAACTTCTGTGCGGTAGGCACTGTGTCCTGGATGGCTGCCATCTACAGGCTCAGTCCACAGGTGAGAAAGAACCCACAGACCTGGCACAAGTCGCATGCACACAGCCCCAAGGAGAGGCTCTGTGGCCAGATGGACCTGGATTCAAATCCCAATCCTTCCCTTGCTAGCTAAGTCTCTTTTTCTGCACCTGGACCTCACATGGGTGGACCATAGAAGGAGGCACAATTGGAATTGAAATATCTATCTCATTATATGACTAAAGTAAGCTTTGATTGCCTTATTGAATAAAGCCCATTCGATCTGAAAGCAACCGTGAAAATGTTATGCCTACTGGCTTTATTCAATGTATCTTGACAATGTTGGTAGTCCTTAAAACAGGGGTGTGTGTGGGTGTGGGTGTGGGTGTGTGTGTGTGCGTGCGCGCGCTTCAACCGAGGATTCAACCGAGGGGCATTCCACCTCCAAGCTACACTCCCAACCCATTTTATTTTCTTATTTTTAAAACAAGATCTCACTAGGTTGCTAAGAGTCTCACTACTGAGGCTGTCCTCCAACCTGTAATCCTCCTGTCTCAACCTCCCAAGTACTAAGATTTCAGACATGTGCCACCACACCTAGCTAGTCCCGTTATTTTCCAAAGAATACTATTGCTACTTTCTATATCTTCTGAATATAAAACAGACTAATGTAGATTAAAAATGTCCTCTTTACTGATACTCAAAGGAATGTGCATAAAAAAAGTAGAGGGAGGGAAATATAGCTCAGTGGTGGAGTGCTTTCTGAGCACGCACAAGACTCTGTGTTTGATCCCCAGTACCAAAAACAAGAAAAGCAAGACAAAAAATGGGGGAAATCTGAAAGAAATACTGAGAGCAGTATGTGTTCCGATAACTAGAACCAGATTGCTTATCCTTTTATTTGCCTCAATGTAGTTTTTACACAGTGGTCTAATCGAAGTGAGATTCAAAAGAGGTGGGGAAAGTGTCTTTCAATTGGAAAGTGAAAAGCCACGGTGGACATGGACTCCTCAAGCAGAGCTACTTTAGGACAGCTGGAAGTTGTAGATCTGGGAATGGAGCCCTTAAAACTCTCTTTAGACATGGACTGAATCCACAGCTGCCAGGAGCACGCACCCGTTGAAAGGCGGCCACCAAAGACACCACGAGCCTTTATTAGCTTTGCGCTCGCCATTAAATATGCCTGAAATGGATTTTCCCCACATGTCTCCACACAGCCAGGCTCACCCACGGGACACAGTTCAGACAGTCCTCGGCCACAGTTGGTTTCTTCCCTTTCCTTCTGCTCCCAAAGCAACTCCCCACCCATCCACCACTTCAAAAGGTGCCTGGAGCTGATGTAGCTGCTTGTTCTCCTGTCTGAATCCCCCAGTAGATGTGAACCTGCGGACCCCTGCCCAGTACAGTGCCTACACTAACAGGGCGGTGAGGCTGAATGAAACTCTTGGCAGAAATCCCAGCTAAACATAATGGAGATTTGGACAACAGTGGTAATGGATATGGAGACAGCAGGATTTGCTCAGAGGCCCTGTGTCATATAAAGAAAAGTCTCAATGATTTGCTCCAAGACTCGTGTCCTGACTGTTGGGTGGCCAGTGGTACCATTTCTTGATGTGGGGAAGACTAAAAGAGGAGTCGATTTAAATGACAAAATCAGAGTTTGATTTGAAATGAGTTAAGATCAAAATACTCACAGACTTGCAAGTGGAGATTCTGAGCAGGCCGTTGGCTGAACTGGCATGGAGTCTGCCCTCCACACTGGCAGGGTTGAGATGAGAAATATGAAGAGTCACAGCATGCCAAGGGCATTGAAGGGCACAGACCAGGTAAGAGTTCCTGTAAACAGAAAGGAGGACTGAGGGCTGACTGCCCTGGAGAAATTTCTACCCCTTTAAAGAAAGGGACTTCAGATAAATGAGGAGAGTTGACAATAGAATGGTGGAAGGGGTTTGGGGGAGGGAAAAGGAGACTTAATGAGGAGAACAGTTCAGACATTGTTATTTGCATATATGAAATTAGCGATATCAATCTCAGTCTTATTGTTGGGAGGGGGCGGGAGCAGAGTGGGATCCTAGAGAAACACACCAAGTGCTGTGCACATGTGTTTTTTATCACTCTAAACTTCATTAGGATGCTTAATTACAATGCACCAATATAAAAAATATATATTTTTTGCAGCACAGGGGACGGAACCCAGGGTCATTCTACCTCCAAGCTACATTCCCTGCCCTATTTTTTTATTCTTTACTTTGAAACAGGGTCTCAGTAAGTTGCAGAGAGCTTCACTAAGTAACTGAGGCTGGCCACCAACCTGTGATCCTCCTGCCCCAGCCTCCCAAATACTGGGATTACAAGCGTGCGCCACCACACCCAGCTGGAATATTTTAAAAGAAAGAGAGAGTGCATACAGAGAATGACAGACTCTGGCCTATGAAGCATCCAATGAATACTGACGTGAAGCTTTTGGTGAATAAAATATCTGGAGTCTCTCTATCTGCAGATACAGATTTTTGTATTTTCTGTGTTTATTCTCTATTTTTATTACCATGTTGCTTAACACTTTACTCTTGAAATCAGCTCACAGTGGCTTTCCCAACGTCTTTTGAAAAGAAAGAACGTTCTCGTTCCAGGAAACATCCTTTTTCTCATTTATTGTCATCATTTAACCACAAAACCATCTTCTATTATGCAAACATGACAAATTCATGGACAGGAATAGGCCGTCGTGCTTCTAGCACCACCTGTGGACACATCATCAGGCCACTATTTTGACCACAACTACATTTACTCTCCCCTTCCCAAAGAACAGCATGAAATCCTTGGAATTTTACCAATTCCACTTTTTTTGGTTTGGGGTGGGTTTTTTTTTTTTTTTCTTCAGTTTATGGACCTAATTGTGCACGTTAATTTGAATGGCAAAGTCTTGCCAAAGGGATATTTTTCCATTTCCTCTGCACCCATGGAGATCTCATGGGCTCCAGGATTGATGAACGGCATTAGCTCCACAGCCATCTTCATTTCAGACAGCAACAGACCTCCACTCGCTTCCTCAGATGAGGAAAATTCACGGAGTCTGGGCGAGCCTCGGAATTTGGCTGCAGGAGACGAGGGTCTTACTCAGATGACATTTCATTCTACTGTCAGAAAGAAAAACTTATTTTATCAGCACCTCCCATGATTCATTCACATTGAGAAAAATCTATTCTTGGGCTTCCTTTTCAGATTTATGATTAGGAGACTGGATAAAGACCATTCAGGCTCACTCCACCACCACCAATTAAGAAATTAACATTATGGGAAACCTGTATTTCTATGATAACATGAGCACAGTTCGTTACTTAACTAACCTTCTTCACTGAGTGGTTAATACCAGGATGGAAACAGACATTCAGTAGTAAGGGGTTTTATGTAAAAAAATCAAGACCAAAAGCTGAAAATTAGTCATTGTTTATCAGGTGGGAAGTATTTGACTAGATGTTGATATAAGTTTGAATATTGTGTATCCATCAAAATTATTTAGATCTCCTAGCACCCAAATTGTAGTCTCTAAATACCTTTTTTAAAAAAAACAATTTCTAATTTCAAATCTGAAACAGGAAATAGACAGGCTGAACCTGATCTTTAAAAGAAATATCTCAGTTCTTCTCCATTTGGTATGATGTTTGTTGTGAGCTTTTATTTGACCTTTATTATGTTGAAGTGTATTTCTTTTATACCTAATTTTTCATTGTTTTTACCATGAAAGCATATTGAATTTTTTCAAATGGCTTTTCTGCATCTATAGAAATGATCATATGGTTTTGGCTTTTGATTCTCTTAACTGAGCATATCATGTTTATTGACTTGCATATGTTGAACCATCCTTGCATTCCTGAGATGAATCCCACTGAAACCTGGTAAATAATCCTTTCAATGTCCTATTGGATTCAGTTTGCTACTATTGTGTGTGTGTGTGTGTGTGTGTGTGTGTGTGTGTGTGTGTGGTGCCAGGGATTGAACCCAGGGCCTTCTACCTCTGAGCTATATCCCTAGCCTTATTTTTTATTCTTTATTTTGAAACAGGGTCTCACTAAGTTTTGGAGGACCTCACTAAGTATCTGTGGCTGGCCTTGAACCTGCAATCCTCCTTCTCAGCCTCCCAAGTACTGTGATTACAAGCATATGCCACCATACCTGGCTAGTTTGCTACTCTTTTGTTGAGTAGTTTTGTATCTATATTCATCAAGATTATTTTCATTCTTTTTTCTTTTTTTGTGTAGGTGTGTGTGTCCTTGTCTTGGTATCAACTTAAAAATTTTTTTATTTAATTAATCAAAAATATTTATGGAGCCAGGAATGGTGTCGCATGCTTGTAATCCCAGCATTCGGGAGGCTGAGACGGGAGGATCGCGGTTCGCGGACAGCCTCAGCTACTCAGTGAGGCCCTCAGCAACTTAGTGAGACCCTGTTTCAAAATAAGGAATAGAAAAAGGGGAAGAGGTGTAGCTTGGAGGTCAAATGCCCTTGGGTTCCATCCCAGACCCACAAAAAAAAATATTTATGGATAAAATTATAAAATATCCAAGATGTATTTCAACATAAGCACTAGGGATGGGGGTAGGAAGAAAGAGAACAAGTATAAGACAAGCAAAATTAGTCATGAGTAGTCATGGCTGACTGATGGGTAATAGATTCATGGAGGTTCAGTGTGTTCCCCCTCTTGTGTATGTTTCAGGTTTTTCTCAATAAAAAGTGTAAAGAAATTAGATCTACTCCAACAGACCAGGATGAAGGGGTTACATATGGTAATGCAGTGTGTGATGACCAAGATGTGTCCAGGAATACACACTCAGCAGGTCTTCTAGAAGAGTGTCTATCAGAGGCACTCCTGAGCAGACTGGAAGTAGCAGGAGGGAGGCAGGACTGCTCTGGAATAAACAGAAACCCAGATTCAGCAACAGAGTCTCTGAGTGAAGAAACCTTGCCCTGGGTCCTTGAAGCTCAGTGAAGGCCAAGATTCCCTGTCCCCAGTAGAGGATGAAGGGACCTTAGACTGCAGCTTTGTCCTGCCACATTGGCAGATATCGGCTAGGAGACTGACTATGCTTTATATAAAAATAAAACATACATAAATAAATAAGAGAGAAGTATGCAAAGAGCTGTGTTCATACATGTTTTAACACATCAGAGCCCACTGTGATGTATGATTGCAAAGCAACAATAAAATAAAATAATTAAAAAATATATATATACATATATATATATATATATATATATATATATATTTACAAAGACTAATTTGCTAACAGCTCTCATTTTTATAGAAAAAAGAAAGACTCTCCACCATTGGAGGTGAAATATACTGAATAATAGTGAGGCTCTGGACCCAGGGAGAGCTGAATTTGCATCTGCCCCTAGGTAAGTGACCCAGAACAGGCTGTTTTGACTTCTGGGATGCTTTTTTTCTTATTCGTTAATCATGTGTATTTTGGAGAATTGTGAGAATTAATAGCTTGGTGGATATAAATCTTTAGCACCTATTAAATGTTCAAAATAAAATACCCAGTACACAGTAGTGGGCAGTGCTTTTGCCATTCACAGGCTCATGAAGAAGCAAAACTGGTCTTGATATTGTATGAGCACATATTGGTGGTAATGGAATAATCTCCACCTTTTTATGATTATTTTATAATTATTATCCCTGGCTATTATAGTTAATCATATAATAGCAATAATAATATAATCATAAATTAGAAGGAAAGAGAAAATTCACACATGCATATACACAAACATCTACACACACACACACACACACACACACACACACACACACCATGAATAGCTTTATTGCCTGATTTTTTTTTTTTTGCTGCTTCCAAAACATGAATAATTTTTTAGATGTAATGCTTTCTCTCAAAAATAATCTTTAACCGTTTGACAGATGCTAATGCATGTTTGCTAACAAGGGCATATAATGGAAGACTAAATCGTCAATTAATTTAACAGAAAAGCTCAGAAATATTAATTCCTAGAGCGCGTTGGGAGTCACAGAGTCTCTCTGCATGCCGAGTAGAGGACCTGCTTCTCCTGCAGGACACTCTATCTGGCTGGAATGGCATCTTTGCATATGGGATGCAGGGGCTCCTCTGCTGAGCCCTCTGGGCAGGCTGTTCCTCCTCTTTCCACCTGTACCCTTGTGACCCCGTGGGAGGAGCTTACAGCTTACAGGAAAGTGCTGGAAGGAAGCAGAACTCTCTCCTCTTCTCCTCTTCTTTTCTCCCTCACCCCCGACCCTACCCTTCAGCCATCCAAGGGTGGGCAAAGAACGGGCATCCCAGATGAGTGGAAAGGGAAGCTGGGTCCTGGCTGGGGAGCCCCAGAGGATTTCCTGCAGCTGCCCAACACCAGGAACAGACTCAGGCCTGCCATATGCACCACCCAATCTTTGTTTTAGTTTATCTTCTACAGAATCGCCTGCTCTCAAATTTATGCCAGAGTCTCATATTGAATTTATAACCTAAGAAAATAAAATTCAGTCACTAAATGTGAAGCATCACCTGACTAAACTCTTCTAAACTGTTTAACCTAATGAGTAATATATCTTCATGAGAATAGGCAATATATTGAAATGACCTTAGAGGTTTAAAGGACATTAAAATAGAAGGGCTGTATCTAGTTGTTGTTGTTGTTGTTTTTCTTTTAATTTTTATTGGTGCAGTGTAGTCATACATCTTAATGGTCTACAAGATGGTCAGGCGTACATGCACACATCACCCAATTAGCCCTTACGCAGTTCCCACCCCATTCCCTCCCCCTCCCTCGTCCTCGTGTCTGGCTTAGTGATTGACACTGATATGTTTGTACATCGTGTGCATTAGAGAATTTTCCTCTTCCTCCCTCCCCTCCCCTCAGTTAGGTCGCCTTATTTGCTCATCTACAGTCTCTCCTTCTTGTCTGGAGTTCCTCCTATGACCCATTTCCTCCCTAGCTTACGCATATGAGGGAGAGCATCTGATTTCTTATTTTCTGTGACTGGCTAATCTCACTTAGCACAATGTTCTCCGCTTCCATCCATTTCCCTGTAAATGTGGGTTTTTTTTTTTAACTTCCCAATTACAATTGTGTTTGTTTGTTTAGCATACAGGATTTCAAAATGTATGAAAACTTTGAAGTTTAGCAGCTTCTTCTACAACTAAGAAGGGGAAGAGTTGAGGACCACTGAGAGTGGTCGGGGTACTGCTCTGGCCCCAGCACTTCCAGATCCAGGCTGGAGATGGACCCCATCAGCCCCAAATGTCGAAAATAAGAAGAAAGAACTTTGTACAAGACACTGAATAGTCTTCTCCTGTGGAGCAGACTACTGAGGTAGCAATACCTGCTCTGACAAGAGCTTGCTGTGCAAGTCTAGACAAAGTCTGACCTCTCTGAGCCGTTGCTTCCTCGTTTGTAAAAAAGAAGGAATTATTCCTAAGCCCACAATGCCAAGCATTGTGGCATCCTAGAGAAATTTAGCTGCCATTATTAATGAACGTCCTGGATCAGATACAAGTGATGAGAGCAGGTATCCTTGATTCATCCCAATCTCTTTAACTGTGTGTGTGTGTGTGTGTGTGTGTGTGTGTGTGTGTGTGTGTGTGTGTGTTGCCAGGGACTGAACCCAGGGGCCCTTCTACCTCTGAGCTATACTCAACACCTTTTTTATTTTTTTTTTAAACAATGGCGCTCTAAGTCACTGAGGGGCTTGCTAAGTTGATGGAGCTGGCCTCGGGTCTGTGATCCTCCTATTTCAGCTTCCCAAGAACTTGGATTACTGATGTGTGCCACCACACCCAGCTGTTTTATCCCACTATTAACAACATTAGCTGTATGATTCTGGGTTTTTTGTTTTTGTTTTTGGTTTTTTTTTTTTTGCTTTCTGTGTATTTTTGTTTGAGGTTTTTTTTTTTTCTGAGAGCCAACATCTCCCTCCCTTACAAGACTGTTTTGAAAACCATACCAATATTGTGTGACAACGTTTTATAAGCTACAGATTATTCTACTTAAACTACTGGTACTTATTCAATCCCAGAAATGAAATAAAGAAGCATACAGCATGGTCAGTGACAACATGGTGGCCTAAATAACTCCTCTCGACAGCACAATTTGAGGAAGTCCTTTGTTTTGTTTCTGTTTGTTTTGAAACTGGGTCTCACTAGGTTGCTGAGGACCTCCCTAAATTGCTGAGGCTGGCCTCGAACCTACAATCCTCCTGTCTCAGCATTCCCAGTACTGGGATTACAGGTGTGCACCACTACACCCAGTCACGATTACTATTTTTACTAATTAGGTTGTGAGTGTGTGTGTGTATAAAATCTCCATTTGTGGCTGTCGTTTTAGAAATCAATGATCCATTCAAAGCCAAAAGCTTTCTGTTTATCCAAGAATATTTTCATTTTTGAAGATCTCTTTTTATCAGTGCTCCTCTAGAGAATAAATTTGGACGCAAACTCAGAGTTTATCCGTTTGGGGGGGACCCAGCCCACCTTCTCTTTCCTCCACAGTGGATGAGATATAAGCCTCCAAGTGAACTCTGCTCAGAAGAAAATGGGTCCCTAGCCCTGGACCTAATTTTAACACTACGTATGTTCTCTCCTTATCAGTCACATTTTACCTGATCAGTGTAATATTTAGACTTGTCCACACATAGAAACTTGGTGCTTTCTACTCTCTCAACGGCCTCATGAAAATATACTTTCAAATCTACGTGTTTTTTTTTATCTCTCCCTTCTCATATCCTTGGAAAGAAAGAGCCCTTCTCCTCTCAGAGGCAGGGTAGACTCTCTTTGATGTTCACATTTTCATCTGAGATTCAGAAACCTCCCTGCCCCCGAGAGTAATTTTAAATTCAAAGAGAAACTTGTTTGATGGGGTTTTGCCTGTGTATACGTGTGTGTGTGTGTGTGTGTGTGTGTGTGTGTGTGTGTGTGTGGAGGAGGGGAAAAATTTTTTTTTAATAATGATCAAACAGAGATATAAAACCACTATAATTAGCTCATTCAACGCCATCCCATCCAAGTGGTACTTGCTTTGAATTTTCAAACTTCATGTGGCTGCATCTTTAAGCCTTTATAAGAAAATTATCCATTTTCACTCAAATATACTACTTAATAAGTATTTCTGTGTGACCAGGGAAATGGGTTGCGTGATCATCATTGCCATGATTATTAACAGTCACGTGTGCTAATTGGTTGTTGTGGTTCAAAACTTTGGAGTTCTCTTCGATGAGGAATAGGAGGGGGAAAGAGCCGCCCTCCTGCTGCCCCCAGGGATGTGACCAGGAAGAGGGGGAAGGTTTCTGGAGCCTGGTGCCCCCACACCAGCAGAGGCTTCAGCCACACTCGTCCAGGGAGATGTGTCTCCCTGAGCCAGCCTCAGTCTACACAGAAGCCCTCCCAGTACCTTGGCAGACCCCCAGGAGCAAACACTCCAGGCCAGCTCTAGGACACAGAGGACAGACATGTGCACAGAATGCAAAAGATGTGGTATGCCTGACGGATGCTCAGCAGAACCCCAACTCAGGAGGCAATTACTGCAAAACTACAGGCCCAGAGACAGGATCCCCTACCCAGGCACAGAAAGTAGCAGAGAAGCAGGGCTCATTCAAACCCAGAGTTGAGAAGCAAAACTGAAAGGCGTGAAGGATTGGAAATAGAGTTGGAAATGAGACCTGGACATCCCTAGAGCCTCTCTGGGGCCGGGAACTTGAGAGGGGCCTGCAGTTGGTAACAGAATCCGCCCATGTTGCCTGAGGCCTTGGGCACCCAATCTTCAACAGCTCTGCATTTAAGTGAGACTTGGCCTATTGTTGGGAATAATAATTAGGAAGCCCCGGTGGCTTTAGGTGTCACCAAAGCAACCACTGGGACATCCAACACAGAATCGGCATCCCAGTGTCCCTCAAAGCAGATCACCTTGCATTAGGGGTGTGTTGAACGAGGCCTAGGCCTCTCAAGAGACCTTATCCCATCCCTTCTGGCTCAAAGCTTCCACTGTATTCTTTTTTTGTTTGTTTGTTTGTTTTGCAGCACTACGGATTGAGCCCAGGGGCATTCTACCTCTAAGATACACCCCCAGCCCTATTTTGTTCTTTATTTTGAAACTGGGTCTCGCTAAGTTGTGGAGGGCCTCACTAAGCATCTGAGGCTGACCACGAACCTGCAATCCTCCTGTCTCAGCCTCCCAAGTGCTGGGATTAGAAGTGTGCGCCACCATGCCCAGTATTTCATTGTGTTCTTTTTTTTTAAATAAATTTTATTGGTGCATTGTAGTCATATATCTTTTTTTTGGCGCACTGTATTCATACATCATAGTGGGATACAAACTTTTGTAGACATACATGCACACATCGCCCAGTCAGCCCCCACCCGATCCCCACCCCATTCTCTCCCCATCCCTCCCTGCCATGCTTGGTTTAGTGGTTGACATCTAGTATTATAGCAGTTTATCCAAAATTAAAAATGATAATCTCACATAACAGTTTCATTTGTCTGATACCAAGCTTTTAATGACTTAAAGATAACATTTCAATATTTCTTTTTACTCTCTTTCTTACCAGAGAATATTTTTTTCATTGTGTTCTTGATGGTGGCAGCCCCGGTATCATTTGGACTGATTTCACTCTGAACCAAGAATTAGCCAGGAAATGACAGGAAATTATCTCTCATAAGCTCCATGGGAAAAGACCGTGTAAGAGATCTGCAAAGGAACCAATGCTTGTGTTTCCCCCAAAGTCAAATGGCAAAATCCTAGCCCCCCAAGACACATTTAAAAGGTGGGTCTTTGGGGAGGAAATTAGGTCACGATGGTCGTGCCACCCATGGGATTAATGCCTTATAAAAATGACCCCAAGCCAAGCACAGTGGTGCAGGCCTGTATGAGGCTGAGATAGGAGGACCGCAGGTTTCGAGGCCAGCCTTAGCAACTAAGCAAGACCTCATCAACTTAGAGAGACCTTGTTTTCAAACAATGAAAAGGGCTGGTAGTATAGTTCAGAGGTAGAATGCCCCTGGGTTGAAATCCCAGTACCTAATAATAATAATAATAATAATAATAATAATAATAACAACAACTACTACTACTACTACTACTACTACTACTACTGAGAAATCTCTGGATCTTTCTACCATGTGGTTCCAATCTGCAATCCAGATGAGAGATAGACTCCCCTCTCCCAGAAAGTGAGCATGCAAGGGCCCCCACCCTCCAGCATTCAGAACTGTGGGAAATCAAGGTCTGTTGCTTGTCAGTTACCCAGTCCAAGGTCATGTGGACTAAGAAAGGACCTAAGTGTTCTGTGCAGAGACCACCACACTCTACAGCTCACGGGCCAGCAGAGCTCTGGCTGGGGTGGGCTAAGTAGCCTGGGTCCTAGGTGTCCCCCAAAGGTCCACAGGGAAAGGCCTGGTCCCCAGGGTGGCATATTGGGAGCTGGTAGAACAGGAAAGAGGGAGGGCCTCAGCATCATGGCGCAGACACAGGCTAGAAAAGAATTTCCAAGACAAAGAATAGGACCACGGATAGATTTATTTAGGAAAGCAAGAAATATACATTCTGGAAAGAATGCAGGCCATTTCCAAAGTGTGTGTGTGTGTGTGTGTGTGTGTGTGTGTGTGTGTGTACGAGAGAGAGAGAGAGAGAGAGAGAGAGAGAGAGAGAGAGAGAGAGAGGGAGGGAGGGAGGAGGGGAGAGGGGAGAAAGAAAGAAGAGAGAGAAGACAAGGGAGAGGAGAGGAGAGGAGACAAGGGAGGAGAGGGGAGGGGAGGGGAGGGGAGGGGAGGGGAGGGGAGAGGAGAGGAGAGGAGAGGGATGCTCTTGGGGGAGCGTGGCTTTTCTTGGGCAGGAGATCCTTAGAGGTGTGTGGCGTCAGTCCAGTGAGCTTGGGTCCTGTAATTTTGGGGCACAGAGCAGGCTGCAGGGGTTCGGTTCTTCCCAGAATCCTCTGGCTGACATCACCTGGTTGTAGCTAGCCCCTAGGCTGTGCCCATATCCTCTAGACATCTCCTGATCTGTCGGAAATATATACTGTAAGCTAACAAAATACACATGCACCAATTAATGGACTTGGAGTGCTCTAAGATTTACTGGGCCTTTTCAGAATTCAGACTGAGGAAAAAAGTCTTCAGAGTGAAGGGAAGGTGACCGTGACATTTTATTATTATTATTATTTAAAGCTACAGTCGCCCTTTCCTCCACTGCTTGTCTCCTTTCTACCTATTTCTTGTAATTTTTTCTATCCTACCTCATTACCCCTAGTGACACCTGGCCCACAGTGCCCTTTTCCCATCCTAGGCAAGGCCTCTGGCCCTTGGAGGGGCCGGGGCCCAGCCCCTCTGCTTCTCTCTCATTCATTCCACCAAGGGTCCCTGCCGTGCCGGGCCACTGGGCCCAAAGCAAGGGGGCCATGGACAGAAACCTCCAAAACTCTGAGACAAAATGAACGTTTTCTCTCAATAAGTTCTGCACCTTCTAGGATAATGGCAAGGGAGAAACAGGCGGGCTGGTGTTGGAATGAGGAGGAGGAGTCGCGAGAAGTTTAAACAGGAACCCAAGGCATGCCCGTGAGGGATGCGGATCAGCAGGCAGTCTGGAGGGCAGTGCCATAAGGCTCTGCAAAGCTCGAGCCCTCAGCAAGCCCAGAATGAGCTGCAGGAGACACACTTAGCAAAGGTGAGCAGAGCTGGGAGGGAGAACACACAGATCAAAGGACAGAGTAAAAAACCCACACATGCGTGTCCAAATAGACTGCTGTGATTGCGTGCTTTAAAAACGTGGGTAAGCACAACACACTTACATAGAATACGAACATCCCAGGCACGTCACAGGAAAGGAGCGGGGAGGACTGGGACTCCCCAGGGGGACACGTGGAACAGTCACGGCGCTTCTACGGCCAGCTAGAAATCCAGTCAGGACACTCCCTGCTTACGAGGGCCTTCCCAGGCGCCGGCCAAAGGCGGAACCCTGTCTAGACACCCAGGCTGTCACCATCTACACTCTGCCTGGCTCCCACCTGGGTCCCCTCGCTTTTCTCTAGGACATCTGTCCCCTACCACATGCCACATACCCTTCCTCACTGCTGGGCCTTTGCATGGCCCTCTTTTCTCTAAAACATTCAAAATACCATGCTTGCCATTCCTGCTTCTCCAGCAAGTGTCTACACAATCTGCGGGACTTGGCTTGGCGGCTTCTTCAAGGGGATTTTACTCCCACTAAACCCAATTGATAACCCCTAAAAAAAATCCCAGGGTCCCTCCACCTGCATGGGTTTGCATCAACACCCTATGAAGTCCAGATAAGCAGGGGGTCACATCTGTCCTGCACACACACACACACACACACACACACACACACACACCTCAAACCCAGTGTCTGGCACATCACAAGATGACCTCAATGCATTAAAAGGAGTCGCTGTTGTATGACAAAGAACGAAGGAGGTGATGGACATTCCCTTTGTGCACCAGGCACCTGCCAGGGTCCTTCTTGGCTGCCACACAAGACAATACCCAAAGCGGAACTAAAAAACATGTTCTCCTAGGAATGCTGAAAGGACCTGGGTACATTCAGGCTGGGGACAAGATGAGAGGAGTTTGCCTGCAGGTGCTAACGTCTGAGGAGCTCATACATCTTACGAGGAGGTCTATTCTGCAGAGAGACTATTCTGACTGTGACATCCCGCAAGGCCCCTTGTCACTGGAAGTGTTCAACCCGACCCTACCAGTCACTTGACAAGGGTCCCTGTGTCGGCCATACTCAGGGACATTTTTTCCGTTTTGCAACTTGAAAGGCCCATTGCTCTCGGCCTCACTGACACTGTGAGGATCTCAGACCCAGTGGCCGCTTCAAGTCCTCAGCGCTCCCAGGCCAGGCAGACAAGGACTAGAGACCCGGCTCCCAGCCTACCAGACTGAAATATGAACTGGCCATTCATATCCATCCCTACACCTAACGAACCACTTTTTAACCCATCTGGTTCTGGTTCTTGGGAATTCATACTCCAGAAAACAAAAAAAGGACAACTGAAATCTAACCTCTAGCCCAAAACAAAAATGGTTCCACATGCAAGGTCTGATCTTGCAAGAAAATGGGTCAGCCTCAGTTCCCTGCTGGCCAGTGAGGATGTGGTCCCAAGGTGGCATCCTTGGAATCCTGCCAGGACCCGGCGTCCGGGGACACAGGTTAGAGTACCAAAACGGAAGCCGAGAGACGTGCCTGTGTTCAGGTCAAAGGCTAGGAGCTCTAGAAATCAGTTTCATGTTCGAGCCACATTTCCTATTCGATGTCCAGTATATTTCTTCCCCAGAACATCAGCCCCCACTTAAACCCCACGATTTTCTATCCAGTTCCCCAGTTAGGGGAACTTGACAAGGCCGCCCTTCCTAGAAGGCCACGCGCTGGACTCTGGACGCTGCCTTACTCTCCTCTCTCCCTAAAGGGTTGAAAGAGCGTGTTCTGCTCCGACATTTATTTCTGCCTCTCCCTCTGAGTACTCATGTCCCTCTTGTAACAGCCCCGAATGTGCCCCTGATTTCGATTTCCCTTACCCAGCTTAAACTCTCCCCATTCTAATTACTGTTTCGGTTTTCTTCTCTTCCTCCCCTGAGATGTCTCAATTAGTGTACTTTTTCATGCCGCCTGTCACCTCTGTGCTGGAAGGTGGGTCTGACTCCAACGGAAACCCGCAGAAAATAAATGAGGAGCCGTCGTGGGCGGCTGGGCCGAAGGTGGGGTTACTTTACAAACTAGCGCACCTTTAATTGATGATAAATGAACAAGAAAGTAGCCTTATTAATACAGCAGCCCCGATTCGGCTGGCACGTTGGTGTCCTTTCATTACTCAAAGGTGCAGAGGAGACAGCCGGGCTGGGTCCGGGTGAAGAGCTTCCATTCAGAGCCACAGAGAGGGAGGGAGATGGAGACAGCAGAGGCTAATTAACATAGTTCTGGTCAAAGTTGGAAATTAACTCGCTCTTTAAGACCACAGCTCAAGAAGCCATTTGTCGTCTCTGTAATTACACTTATAGGTAATTATACCCACAGAATTCAGCAAGTCAAATGAAGGTAAGACTTCCTCCCCCGTCACATAACTCTTTCCCTTCCAACCCTGCCAAAAGACTAAAGAAAAAAATAAAGGTGGCCGCCACCATCTCTTTCTTCCATTAATGAGTGCTTTGTTGTCTATAGACTTCTCTAGGAAGCTGCAACCCTGTCGTATCTGTTCTCGGGGTCCCCTGGGAATCCAGAGTCTCTATTTGAACCTCTCAGAATGTATAAATGCACTGAAGGCGCATTGGACTTAAAAAGGCCTCTCCCGGCCGTTCCTGTCTGCTTTGAACCATCCAGGCAGGGGTTAAGGAGAAGGAGAGGAAGGTCAGTATCCCCTCTTCTTCTTGACAATGCAATATTTAGATCTCACTATCATGGTCTGTCACCAGCCCGTGACCCCTTCCGATCACCTTCACTCGCTTTTATTACCGGTGTCTTTCTAAGGATATTCAGAAACCAAAGAAATAAGTGCGTGCACACAGAGGAAGAGCCCCACCCCCCCAGAAATATGCGTGTGTCCCCTGGACCCAAGACACCCGCTAAGGCTCATTAGCTGCAGCCGCCTCAACTGCACTGTGCCCTGTGGGCACCGCTGGCCGGGGTCCCCTCTCTGCTTGCACCCGGCAGAGGCCAGGAAAACCCCCTTAGAATTCTACTCTTCCCTGGAGGATCCAGCGAGACTCTCAACTGGACCAGTAAATTAGTCCCTCAAGAAAGCAAAAGGGAGATGTTCCGATGGTGAATTCCCAGAAGGCACTGGGAATGAGCCTACATGACACTTGGGTCCACGCGTGTGTCCATTTCCTCCGGTTTCACCCACACTGTCAGGATTTCCTTCTCCGGCCCACACACTTCCCCCAGTCCCGCTCAGCTTCCTGTTGGCCTCTCCTGAACCTTTTCTCTTCACATCCAGTCAATTGATAACGAAGTTTTCACTGAAAGATGAACTTGGGCTTATCTAAGTCTCCACCCGCCGTGACGTGAACACCGAAGCCACTTGATGGTCCCCAGGTGGCCTCCTCCACCCGGTGGCCTCCAAAGGCCCCTGCCTTCTATCTCCCCGAGCTGAGAGATTCCCACGGAGACATCCAAATTAAAAAGTAAACATCTCTAGTCGTGTATTCACCAGATCATTCCATACACAGCTCTCTCTAAAGCAATTTGGCAACGTGTATGCAGACCAATAAAAATATTGGCTGTAAAACTTTCATGAGGAAATCATCTTAAATTCAGAAAAATGTTCAGTATGGTGTAATAATATTATACCAACCCATCGTGACAAAAGAAAGAAGAGCCCAAATATTCAAAACAGAAAAATATTTGAGTTAATAAGGGATACATTTGCTTAGTGGAATTTTATGTGGCCATTAACAAGGATGGTTATGGAGACTATGCAGAACATGAACAATTGTTTATGATATTAGTGTCTGTCTATCTGTTTGTTTGTTTGTTTGTTTGTTTTGGATACTGGGAATTAAACCCAGGGTTATTCTACCTCTGAATTAACTCCCAGCCCCTTTTTAATATTTTTTTTATTTTGAAATAGGGTCTCCTCTATTTTGAAATTGCAGGTTTGTGTGCCAAGCCTGGCCTCTAACCTGCAATGCTCCTGTCTCAGCCTCCCAAGTACTAGGGTTACAGGTATAAACCACCACACCTAGTACAGTATTAGAATTTTTCTAGAAATCAGAATACAAATCAGAAAAATGATCACCAATGCCAAAAAAAAAACTACTAACAGTGACTGGGTTAAAAGGTGGGGATTATAGTTAACGTTTTTTCCATACCTCTACTTTCCCAATTTTCTCCAGTGCATTTACACTCTTTCTAATAAAGTATGTGTATTATGTTAATAGGGTATTTTTAAAAATACAACTCTTGGGAACATGATTCTTTAGAGACTGTAGAGTGGATCTAAACCAAGAGGCGTGGTTAATGGACTTGCCCCCACACTGGGGTTGCCAATGCCCGCCGTGCGCCCACTCTGCCACTGACTGGTGAGGTGACCTGCTGGAAGCTCTCTGAGCTTCAATCTCAGAAGCCATTTTTCATCAGTGTCCACAGCCATTTTCCATTTTCCATCAGTGTCCAAGGCCACATTCCCGTTGATTCTCTCTGGGCCTCCCAGCCACCCTTCCCAGAGCGCTCTTACTCTGCACCACCCATGAGACCGTGGGGCCCCACACCACCCCAGGGATTCCACCCTCTGCTCCCTCGCCCTCCTCCCATGCGCAGGGCATCA
Source organism: Muscardinus avellanarius (assembly GCF_963383645.1). Taxonomy (NCBI): domain Eukaryota; kingdom Metazoa; phylum Chordata; class Mammalia; order Rodentia; family Gliridae; genus Muscardinus; species Muscardinus avellanarius. Next base: position 157,962,557 of record NC_137788.1, read on the forward strand.
CAGACACTGCTCACAACGCAGATCCTCTGTCACCAGCTCTGTCTCTGGATCCTGGAGCCTCAGACCTGACTCTCCAGCAGCTGCCTGGATTTCTGCCTTCAGCATCCTCAAAACTCCCCACCTGGTCCTCCTGCATCCTCTACCTGAGGACAGAAGGAACCACCGTCCCCTTTCTCATCCCATGTCTCAAAGCTAGGAGGCCACCTAGTGCTGACTGCAACACCTCTGATGTGGCCTGCACACTGTCCAGAACCTGTCTGTCCCTCATCGTCCCCATGGCTCTCCCAGAGGTATCTACAGCAAACCCTCCTGGGGCACAAATCCACTGCACCACTCAACAACCAAAGCCACGCCCGTCTCCTGATCGCCTGCAGGGGAAACCCCAGGTCTGGGTCCTGACTTGACCCCGGGCTCCACTTCACCTTACAGCCTCCCCCACTCACACGGTCACCTCATAAGCCTGGTCCCTTCACCAATGACAAGGCCACCGTGGGTATTGGAGACAATTCTAGAAGATTGCTGACCATCTCCCATGGGGCTCTCCCTGGGCACTGAGCCCCCTCTCCCCCTCTCCTCTGAGATGAGCTGCCAGACACCAGCAAACAGCTGCTCTGGGCAGAGCAGGTCAGTGTCTGCTCAGTGGTGTCACACCTGTAGTGAATCTTCCGAATTGTGCCTTGATCAGAGAGGCCACCTGAGTCCTTCAAGATGCTCAGCGGGTCCCACTGTGGGGCAGGTGCTCCAGAGAGCTGTCCAGGGGCTGACCACAGAGGGAAGACGTCCTCACCCCCTAATGACAGCAAAGAAGATGGAGAAGCAGGAGACCTTGGCCTTCCCCATCGTTCTCCCTGTTCCCTGGGAACCTCAGCCATGACGGTGGGCTTCATGGGATCAAACGCTGGTCCAGGAGAAGACAAAAGTCTAAATCTGAAAGTCTCAGGTCACATAACTGGCTCGTGCTAGTCACTCAGTTCTTGATTCGAATGTTGTCTCTTTTCCGATCCTCCCTTCTCCATCACAGGACCCTGTTTTGTTTTTGCCAGCACTCAAAATGCTCTGCTAATGCCTTAGGTATGGTCTCTGTCATCCATTACTGTTTCCGATGCATAACACGCGGTCAGGGCTCACGCATTTGTCTATGACTATACGTGATCCTTTGAAAATTATACACTTTCCTTTGCCACGGACTTCCACCAACATTGTTCTCATTCTCTAACACTCCGTTATCCCCATATCCGTTCAAGAGACTTCTACTCACCCTCCAAAACGCAGACGAGCCACTGTTCTCCAAGAACACAGCCCCTGCTCTTATTCTCCAAACAGGACTCTGTCTTCACCACGGTCCACTATCGCTTGATCCGTGTCTAAGCTATGACACGTCATACAGTGTAGCATGTGGGGTTTTATTTTTTTTCAGTCTGTCTTTGAATAGACTGTGAACTTTGGCCAGGGTGTCTTATGAACGTGTCCCCAGGACCTTTGGGTGGTATCAGCCACAAAGCAAGCATTTAGTAAACACCCATTGAAGGTGCTAATGGATGACCAAGACCAGGAAGGCACCTCTTTCTCAATGCAGAGTACTGGGGGCTTGGTTAACTTTCCAGGTCATGCTATCAAGTAATAGAGAAGCGCTTACCATCTGAGGTCCTGCAATGGTTAGACCAACAATTACTGCCTTTATGATATTGAGCCTGTAAAAGAATGTTTATGAGCTGGGTGTGGTAGTATACGCCTGTAATCCCAGTACTTGGGAGGCTGAGACAGGATGGCTGGTTCAAGGCCAGCCTCAGCAAATTAGTGAGACTCTACTTCACAATAAAAATAAATAAAAATGTCTGGGGTATATCTCAAAGGTACAATGTCCCTAGGATCAATCCCCAGTTCAAGAAGAAAAGGAAGAGGAGAATGAGCAAGAGGAAAAGGAAGAGGAGGAGGAGGAGGAGGAAGAGGAGGAGGAGGAGGAAGAGGAGGAGGAGGAGGAAGAGGAAGAGGAGGAGGAGGAGGAAGAGGAGGAGGAGGAAGAGGAGGAGGAGGAGGAGGAGGAAGAGGAGGAAGAGGAGGAGGAAGAGGAGGAGGAGGAGGAGGAGAAGGAGGAGAAGGAGGAGGAGGAGGAAGAGGAGGAGGAGGAGGAGGAGGACTCACCGTGTCCACCCTGCACGCTCATTTACACAGTGCAAACCTCTTCGTCAATAATGCAAAGGGAATCTTCAGCATCAGCCTCGTCAGCTTTCATAGTCCACATGAACGAAGTCTTCAAATGCAGCAGCTTAACTGTATTCTCCCAAAGACATTCTCCTTTGTCCGCTGGGCTTCCTTAGCAAGCGATGGACATCTACCCCCTGCAGGACTCAGTGCATCTAGTGGGAAGAGTGTGGGCTTTGAAACAAGGCAGACTTGTGTTCAAATAAGCTCCTCGTGTAGCTTTGGGCAAGTCGCTTGGCACCTCAGCTTGTCATCTACAAGATGGGGCTGATGAGATCCAACTCAAAGGTGCAGTATAAACTAAGACGCTCATCCATCTCTGAAGGCGTTAACTCGGAGCCCGCTTCCTCCATTGTCAATAAAAGTCAATCCCCCTCGCGTCCCTTCCTGTGTTGTCTTTTCCCACACTCCCTTCTAAGAAGATAACAAGAAAGAGAAGAGTGTTTCAATTCCAGCACTACGGGCATGCTGAGCCAGAACGTTCTCTGTTATGGGGGCTGTCCTATGGACTGTAGGGTGTCCAGCAGCACCTCTGGCCTCTGCTCTCTCGATATCAACAGCCAGCCCCCTCCCCAGTCATCTCTACACACCACCAAATGAGGGCCAAAGAGCCACCAGTTGAAAACAGCGGCCTACTGTTCTAGAAGGTCCCTTGGTTAGAAAGGCTGCCTGATTCTCCTTCAGGACCTGTTCTGAATGATGCTAAGGCCGCTGTGACCGGGTCCACGCCAGTCAGGAGGCCACATTCAGGACAGGCAAGCATGTGAGGGCTTTTGTTTGACTGATTCTTTGGTTTGGGTACTGGAGATTGAGCCCAGGGTCATTCTACATACAAGTTACATTCCTAGCCCTTTCTATATGTATATATATTGAAACAGGGTCTTGCTAAGTTTCTGAGACTGGCCTCAAAACTTTGATCCCCCTGTCTCAGCCTCCCAAGCACTAGGATTACAAGTGTGCGTCAGTGCGCCCTAAAAGGGTTCACTCTTGACCACTGCTGTCAATAGCAGCCTCATTCTTTGACCCTGAAAACTGGACCACTCTTTCTCATAGCAATCAACACTCCCAGCACATTCATTTCGTCAGTGACTTTTAAATGAGCACCTACCACGTGTCCAGCCTCTGTGCTGGTGCTGAGGGAGAAGGCAGTGAGTTCCACCTGCTTCAATGGACCATAAACCAGACAATAACCAATAGCTCAAAAACAAAACGTCAGGAAGAGAGAAACGCTACGCAGACGTCGAAAGCAGGGCCAAGGACACCTTTGGTGGTGAAGGATGGTAATTTCTAAAGGACTGCACCTGTCTTTCCCTACCTGAATCAGGACAGCAGTAGAGAGAAAACCCAGCCACATCTTGATCATGACAATCACCCCCACTCACAGGAGAATCGCCTAAGAGAGTCAGAAGCACCTTTCATAGAATTTAAAAGCGAGCATGTCCCCACACCCATGCTGCAACAGCTCAGTGGCAAAAAGCCACCAACATAGCCAGGCATGGCGGTGCACACCCGTAGTACTAGTACTTGGGAGGATGAGAACCACAGGATCGCGAGTTCAAGGCCAGCCTCAGCAACTCAGTGAGGCCCTCAGCAACTTAGCGAGATGCTGTTTCTAAAGTAAAAAATAGGGCTAGGGTTGTAGCTCAGAGATAGAGCATCCCTGGGTTCAATCCCCAGTACTACACACACACATACACACACACACACACACACACACACACATACACAAACACACACCCACTCACACATACACACAAAAAGCTATCAACATTTCATAAGGTAAAAAACTAAAAAACAATAAACAAGTTCCATCCCCAGCTCCCAAAAAAAAAGCTTAGAATCCATGGACCTTGGTTCACTCCAGTATATTCACTATGAAGAAAGGCATAATCATAACTACACAATTATTTTTGTTTTGTTTTATATTAATAGTTGAGCTGCCCTTGAGTGGAGGGATTATATAGGTGATTGTTACCAATTCACTGTGCCTTTACAAGGAGCATGACTTCTTGTAATTAAGAGGTCTCATAAACTTTGCTCAGAAGCGGGGCTGCCCCTGTGTCTGGTTTGATCCTGATTTATAAGCCAGGCTTCTCCCCGATGGAGGAGGTTTCCACAGGAGGTAGAATGCGTGATGTCGAAACCCACAACGTAGACCTGGGGAGTTTTAAAGCCTGAATTATTGGGTCTGCGCCAGTGGCGCTGTTTGAAGCAGGCGGTGTGAACCGGCTGTCCCTTGCAAAGGCCCTTTGATCTGAAGGCTCGAGCCTCTCCCTCTGGACCCAGGACAAGCACAACTTATCATGGAAATCCCTCTCTGTTCAACAGTGATCTGCCCCAAAGCAGGGCCGGCACACACATGGTCCCCTGTGCCGGCGTGCAGCTGCAGGACCCTCCCAGGAGCGGGATCCCACCTGTTACCCCTCTTCAGTCCAGAGCCCGACGAGGAAAGGGCCTCCTGCAGTCTCTGCACCCTGAGATTGTGGGTGCATTTCTCTTAGGAAACAACACCAGTCTGCGCGGCCACTAGGCAGGGGACTCGGGAGAACTACTCAGTGACCGCGTGTCCATTCAGCGGCAGGGTGATATTCGATTTCACAACAGACTGACGGGCCCAAAGGTACTGTCTGAAATACAGAAAGCAGAGGAGAGAGGAGAAAACACCTGCAGCCTTAGCTCCCCCTGCCAGTTTTCCTGCTGTGGCTACCATCTATGCCTTCGGTGGTGGCCCCAGGACCCCGGTCCCTGTGGGAGTCCTGGGACATCCCATACTCCTCCTGCACCAGGCACAGCCTCGGGCTCACAGACCCTCGTGCCGGCAGCCTTGGATGGCGTCCCCTCTGCCCCCGTTCTCTGCGAGGATGCTGTTCTCTCCCCACAGGTGGGACGCCTAAAGGTCCTTTGGGGACGTCAGAATTGAGAAGCAAGGAACCTCGGCTCTCTGACTCTGGCCCGGCTTCCAGCCCGCACGGGGCTGCTCCGAGAATGATTATTTCAAGAAGCGTTATCTCCATAAACTTCACAGGAGAATATCAGTACAAATTATGTCAAGCTTAGCAAACGCTGCTGGCAGGAAAAGAGGAAAAATCAATTGTTTTTATTATGGCCTCCCATTTGCTTCCATCTTCCCCCTCATTTTAGCTCATGGGCCAAAAAAAAAAAAGAAGAATCCAAATAAGCTTGCTTTTTTTATAGTTGTAAATGTTTTAGGATTCATTGCTGTTTTTATTTTTCTGTTAGTTTTCCAAAAGAATCCTCCTTTCCCACAGTTACTCTGTATCTGGTAGGAATCTTCCATTCTTTTTCTTTCTTTCTTTTTTCTTTTTTCTTTCTTTTTTTTTTTTTTTGGTACTGGGGATTTAACCTAGAGGCTTTTTATCTCCAAGCTACAGCCCCAGCCCATTTTATTTTTTATTTTGCAATAGGGTCTTGCTAAGTTGCTTGAGAGCCTCGCTTTCGCTGAGGCTGGACTCCAGCCTGTGAACCTCCTGTCTCAGCCTCCCAAGTACTGGGATTACGAGCGTGTGCCTCCACACCCAGCTAGGAGAAATAATTTCTTAGAGTCAATCAATTATCTCTTCGTCTAATGCCCAGTGTGTTTTACTCCTCAAGCGATCGTCTTTCTGCTTCAGAAAATAGCGGGTCATTTCCCAGTCCTCCCCACTAAACCAAGAGACCCTTGGGAAAGATACTTTTTCCTCATGCCCCCTGGATTCTCTGCACCAGGAACAAGGCTTGATATGTAGAAAAGTCTCACAAGCAACCAAACAAGCAAATGATCCAGGGAGACTTTGCATTACTTATTTGAGATTCACAATGTCATGGAATCCAGTTTGCTAAAAACAGCAAAAATATCAACAGAAGTCTCTTTTATCATTAGAACGAGTAAAGTAAGGTTCTTGCCACCAGATGCAACTTGGCGAAGTGCTGCCCGAGGGAGATCACTCACGCAAGTACTTGGGTTACAAGTATGCGCCACCATGCCCAGCCTATTTTACTTTAGATTAGGAAACAGGGTCTCCCAAAGTTACTGAGAGTCTTCCTAAGTTGCTGACGGCCTCGCTAAGTTCTGAGGCTGGTCTTGAATTTGTGATCCTCCTATCTCGGCCTCCCAAGTCCTGGGATTACAGATGCATGCCACCATGCCCGGCTCTGATCTAAACTCTTAAAGGTGCCATCTCTCAACACTGTTGAGGATTGAGTTTCCAACACATGAACTTTGAGGGGCAGATTCAAACCGTAACACTCCGTACATAAAAGAACACTGTATATGTTCACTTTACATAGTCATCAAACACTTAATCATAACAGATACATAAAGTTATATGACAAAAACTGTGAACCAGCATATAAAATATGGCCTCAATTTTGTTAACATATATGATATTTGCCTGCATTTCCAGATAAAGAATACAGTGTGCTTTTCTTTTCAATGGTTTCCTTCAGAAGCAATCGTTGCGGGTTCCAGCTGGGCGCATGGCACATGCCCGTGATCCCAGTACTTGGGAGGCTGAGACAGGAGAATCGAAGGTTCGAAACCAGCCTCAGCTACTTAGTAAGGTCCTCTGCGATTAAGTGAGACCCTGTTTCAAATAAAAGTAAAAAAAATAGAAAATAGGGCTGGGGGTGTAGCTTGGAGGTAGAATGGCCCTGGGTTCAATCCCCACTGCCATAAATAAATAAATAAATAAATAAATAAATAAATAAATATTAAAAATGAAAAAGAAAGTAAAATACAACTAGAGGTATAGCTTGGAAGTAGAATGTCCTGAGTTCAAGCCCCATACCAAATATTTTAAAAAATTAAAAATTGTAGTCATTTACCTTCCCTGAGCTTCCTCTCCTCACCGTGAGCAAGGGGTTATAGCTGTCCCTATTCCACAGAGGGTCTGATTAGCATGTTAATAGGGCCATGGTTCTGGATCGGTGGTGAACACCATCTAGTCTATGAGTTATTATCAGCAGTGGGGTTTCTGGTCATTTCCGTTCTCCCTTTCATTCTTCTGTATATTTTCAACAGGAAGCATTATGCCTTTTCTACTCATGGAAAAGAAATAATTTTTTAATCCATCGCAATCCAGGAAATGAATTCGATGAAGAGATTAGTCAGAACTGCTTTGCTGTCATTTCCCACAGCATTAGAAATTTTCAGATTAGAACTATCCATGTGCAAATGTCATTTGCCGCTATTTCTAGAGTTAAATCAAATAAAATCCAGCCCGCTCTCGATCCTCCGGGAGGCGCGGTCATTTTTCTGTGGCTAAGCTGGCCTCCCTGTTTTTACCGGCCTCATTAAGCATGGGCTGTAACATCATATGTTATGGCTCTATCAAGCTTCTGTTTACCTTCTCTCCCACAGCCAGCGGCTCAGCAAGAGCCGTGTAAACCAATTCTCTTAATGATCTATCCAGTCAGGGAAAGCTCAAATCGATGATTCAGGGAACTTGGAGAACAGGCTAACAGCTCTAGCTTCGAGACGGGATACGCTGGCACCAGGACCACAATGGATGACTGAATGAGATGCTGTGCGTCTGCCCAGGGCCCTTCTGGGTCCCCCGATCCTTTAGAATCCATGTCTACCTGGCCGGATATAACTAACAGGGGCTGGGGGCGGGCTTGTGAACACAATGCTCTATGCCAATAAGACTTATGAAAAATCACTGGCCTCACGACCCATGAAAAAGATTCATATTTTGTTATTATGCATGAGCTACACGATGCTTGTATTATAATGGGCAATCTCTAGTGAGTTTCTCGTGTCCGTTCCCTGTACTTCTGCCCTAATTGCACAGGTCCCTGCTCATAGTGGAGACTGGAGCCAATGCCACTTTGCATCCCAGAGGCTCTGTTACTGGATATTCTGTCTTGGTGTCATCCACAGTCAACACTCCCTTCGGGAAGAGTCTGCTGGACGCTTTGCTTGTCTCTCTTCTCTGACGCTCAGCTCCCTGGCAGGGTCCCCTGTGCTGCCCCTCTCTGGATATCTCTCCCTGATGTAAGCCTGGCCCCATGCCCCGGCCAGCTGAATGCTCCCGGGGCCATTGCTGTTCTGTGTGCTGTGGAAGGAAGGCGGTACTTCAAGACTCTGGATAGTAGACATGCCACGTCCCACCTGGGGTTGCTGGGGGCGCTGGGGCTTTCACTGTCCACTACCCCTGGCTGCAACAGCTTAGCTGGGTTTGCTGTCACACGTAGCAGGTGTCAGGCTCCAGCATCTTCACTGACAAGCAACAGATAGTTAGTAAAACAATCCTAAGAAGGGTCATGGTCTCTGGAGGTATATAAAACTTATTAAACGTTAAAAAAAAAAAGTTGGGTTTTTGTTATGGTTTTGTTTTGTTAAAATACTGAAGATTAAACTGAAGGGCATTCTACCTCCAAGCTACACCCCTAACTCCATTTTTATGTTTTATTTTGAAACAGTGTTAATTGCAGATGCTGGCCACAAACCTGTGATCCTCCCGTCTCAGCCTTCCAAGTATAGGGATTACAAGTGTGCATCACCATGCCCAGCTTAAATTTTTTTTTATATACTGGGGCTAACAGGGACAGTCTACCTCCAAGCTGCACCCCCCAGCCCTTTTTTATTAACTTTTATTTTGACACAGGGTCTCACTAAATTGCTGAGATCGGTCTCAAACCTGCCATCATCCTGTCTTGGTCCCCTAAAGTCCTGGGGTTTTCACTGGAAATGTGACTTTTGCATTTCATAATTTGTTCTTCACAAGTAACTTCTTGTGTGAATGAAGGGAAGACATCCAATCTCAACTTTCTCAATTAAAAATGACTACAATGACACTGATGTCATTGGCCCTGCTTGAAACCTCGCATGTGAAAGTCCATCTTGTAGATACCACAAGGAATTTATTCTTCTTCCGATTTTTCTCTTCTTCAGTTTTTCACTGGGATGTTTCTTCTGAAAATGTTTTGTTATGAATTATTTACCTATGTTGCTAGCAGTAGCTTACACAAATGGAGCTTTCTTTCCCCCCACAATAGAAATGTCTGGAGGTACGTCACCATGGGAGATGGCCTGCTCAGAATTTAGCCTTGTCCTCTGAATTTCAAGATAGCTATGTGCATTTCACAGATCACACCTACATTCAAAACAAGAAGGGAGAAGTGGGTGGTGTCCTTCATATCTCTTTTAATGCGAAAGAAAAAACAGAGAAAAGTCTTTCCCCGGAAACATTCAACAGTGGACTTTTCCTCTCATTCTATTGACTCGCTTTGTGTCACGTGGTCACCCCCCGCATTACGAAAGACTAGTGAAGTCCTGGGAAACGTACTTAGTTTCTCTGACCTTTAGCAGAAGTTTAGAAAGGAGAGGAAGGCTGGGAATGGCTACTAGGCCTGGCAAACTTCAATGTCTTCCCACAGCATTAGAAATTTTCAGATTAGAACTATCCATGTGCAAATATCATGCAAAAACTAATAAACACATAAATATTAATCTAAGCCAGATATGGTGGCACACATGCCTATAATTTCAGCTTCTGAGAGACCAAGGTAAGAAAATGACAACTTCAAGGCCAACCTAGGCAACTTAACAAGACGCTGTCTCAAAATTAAAATTTCTTTCAAGGGGGCTAGGGTCTGACCTCAGTGTGAGAGTGCTTACCTGGCATACATGAAGCCCTGTATTCAATTCCTAGTACTGTAAATAATAATAATAATAATAATAATAATAATAATAATAATAAATGTATCGCAAAGCCAAACATAAATGGTTTAACACCTATCACATGGGGCTCTGTTTTTCCTTGGTTTATATTAAACACTCTCCAGCCTGGCTGCACACTAGAAAGTGTGTTAATGATACCAACACCGGCGTGATGGCACGCACCTGTAATCTCAGGACATGGGAGGCTGAGACAGGAGGATCACATGTTCACCTCCAGCCTCAACAATCAAGTGATAGGTATCCTGTTTCAAAATTTAAAAAATAAGAAAAACTAGGGTGTAGCTCAGAGGTAAAATTCTCCCTAGATACCTCTCCCAAAAAATATCAACGATTGGGCCTTTCTGCAGCCCACTGAAACCGTGCAGGTGGTCCAAGGGAGCTCCAAGATCCCAAAGCTGGGTGTCCACAGAAATTGTCACATGAACCACTAGAGGGCGCAAAAAATCCCTCGGCAGAGGCAAACCCTTGGCCAGGGAGCTGTAAAGGAAACTCCCTGATGGCGCTCCAGGTACCCCTGAAAAGTACCAAGGGCATAAAAGACGTTTGAATTTACCGCAATGCACCCACATTCCGGAACCTCACGAGGTCTTCCGGATTCCGGGCCACTCAGAGCACGCTGCACTGCTATTCTGTACTTTTGGTCATTTTGTAAATTTATGTACACCAAGACAGACTCAGAAACCTGCCTAAAATGAGCAGAGGGTCTGCAAACGCTAGGCTTCTCCTTCCCTCTGTTACACAAAAAGCAGCTGTGTCCTGGACTCAAAGCTGAGCCTAGAGCCCCCAGCGACCTGCACAGAGGTGCACCCCACTCCTGAGCCCCATTCACACAGCTCCGGGCTCAGGTCCCGCCTGGCACCACATCTCGGCAGGACAATTGGAGGCTTTCTTTTCTGCAGAAACCACCCTCGCTTCCATCTATCTCCTCTCCTTCAGAGGCAGCTAGTTAGCTCAAGCAGCCAGGAAACTCTCCTCCCAGTTTCTGGCCGTGACTTCAGCCAAAAGAGAACCTCGGTGGTCTTTAGCTTTGCACAAAACACGGCACTAATTCTGATCCACAGCAGTTCCAGACTCTCATGGCCTCATGGTTTATGTAGAGCCACAAAGCCAACATGAGAAGATCTAATTACCACTTGAGTTACTAAAAAATAAAAGGCACAGATGCAAGGGTTCCAGCAACGCTCATGAGCGTCTGGTAAATGGCCACGATGGATAGGGGCACTGCAAAGACCTGCTGGGCCAAAAGCTGGCTGGACAAGGTCCCGACCCAAAAAGTGCCGTCAGCAGTTGCTCTCCCACCCCCTGCCTCGGCTCTATTAGGCAGAACAGCTGGAAGATAGTATACAGGTAGCCACTTAATAGCCTTGTACTCCTGAACCACAATTATCAACAACAAGCGCCACCCACAGACTCCACGGGCATGCGTTCGTGGTTAATCAATTCGATTGATCACTGTTTATTAAGTAAAAACCTGCTTTCTAAACAGTTCCTCCGTAAATGGTGTTTTTGCAGGCTGCTAGAAAACAGGAGACTAATTGGGGCTTTTAATTTAAATCCAAGAGGGGAACGCAAGTATGCACGTTCGTAAAAGCATTAGGAGCAGAAAAGAGGATACAATGAACCCCTTCCTCCCCCAGTGGCAGCAGCTGAAGCTGACCTGCTCCTCTGATAAGGACCTCCCGAGCCCTCTTATCAATTTCTCCAATCCAGAAGCCCCCGCAGCCAGGTCAGAGGAGGACATCGGAAGGAAGCCCACTGATAATATAGATTATGGGAATGTTTGAGCCACATCGTGCTATTAAATTGATCGGCTCCACTCAGAACCTTGCAAACCCAGATGGGAAATCAATGGTTGGCAGACAAGTTAAGGGCCAAGATAAGTGACCACAGCAAATTTTTTTTATCTCCTTAAAGAGAGTAATGATCTCAACCTTCTTAAGCACTCTAAAACCAAATAAACGATGCACTGAAAATCCAGTCCAGCCCAGGGTACAACGCAGAAGGGACCGGGCGGCTGTGTGACCGCGTGGCAGTCCACAGAGGGCGCTGTCTCATCTGGGTAGCCCCTCGCTAAAGTCTTCCTAAACTCGGCCACACCTGGGTCATGAATCAGATCCTGGAGCAGCATTCAGCTGCCTGAAGCTTAGCAGAGCAGCCAGGAAACCACGGGTCCTGACCAGCTAAGATTTTCAAGGATCTCAACTGGTGACATGAGACTGCTCTACAGAGAAGAGAACCTTGTGTTGTCTGTTCATCACCGACCTCCGCTGCAAATTTCTCATCCCTGCCTCATGAACCTACAGCAGAGAGAGATAAGCTTCCACTCTCTTCAATATCTTTCATTAAGTTTGGTGTTTCGATCTTTTATGCCTGGAAGAGACCCAGAAGATGCCCCTCTTAGGCCCCACCAATCACAGACAAAACACCAACGGATAGGAGGAAATGAAGCACACATTCCTTGCCTGCAATTATATATGCAATTCCTGCAAGTGCAAATATTCAGAGCCTCAGGAAAAACATTACTTGGAAGGGCAACTGGTGGGAGAAAACTGAAATCTTCCAGGAAGGATGCTGAGGAGTTGTTTTTCCAGCTGATGAACCCTTTGAGGGTTCCGATCCTCACTAGATGCAAAAAACTATCCCATACACTGGGTGCAGAGCTAGTTTTATGTGTTCAAAGAGGGGGGAAAATCTGAAAATATTTGACACGTCTGGTCCTCTGCCTGTGGTCTCTGTATCTGCATCTGCAAACGTGTGTTAAATCTCTATCTATCTATCTATCTGTCTAATAAAGACAGACAGACCAAGTGACTACCATGTGGTACTCAAGCAATAGACGCTCTACCCCATCTGGATAATGAACTTCAAAACTCTGCAACACAGTGAGCTCTGCGCTCTTGGTCACAGGACCTAAAACGCCCCTGCTTAGCTGAGAAATATTAGGGCTGGCTGGGGATTCTTTAAGTCACAACAGTGCTGTTGGAAAGAGAGAAACTTTTAATAGGAGCGAGGCTGCATCAAAGCAACCCGTAATTAGGTACAAATTTGGCTCATGGTTCAGCAATTTATACAGATTAGCTGTGCTGACCTCCGGGAGCCCCAAGGCACTTGCTTCTTATTTGTGGTCGGAGAGTGACCTCTAGTGTTGAAATTGAGAAGAATTTTTTTAAATAATAATACTGTCCAAAAAAAAAATCTTTTATCTAGCCATTCCACTCAAAGTGTGGGTTGTGGCCTTTAGGGAAAAAAGTGAAAATTTTCTTAGGAAAATCTGTGTAAGGTTACCAGATACCAGCATGTACTCTTTTTTCAACATTTAAATCACCATGAGGTACAGAATGTCGTAAGCCTTCTGTCATGGGAATTTCTAAAGGGGGTTGCACAGTTGAAAGGAAATCTGTTTTTGTTTCCTTTTCATTCTGTGCTAAGGTTGTGTGCAATTTTATTCTTTTAAAAATATATATGTGCTCTAGTCCATGGGTGGCACATGCCTGTGATCCCATCGCTTGAGACACGGAGATGGGAAGGTCGCAGCTTCAGGATCAGCCTCCGCGAGATTCTCCGCAACCTAGTGAGACCCCATTTCAAACAAAAGATTTAGGAGGTTGTAGGGTTATAGCTCAGAGGTTGAAGGCCTCTGAGATCAACCCCAGTACCAAAAAGTGTGTGTGTGTGTGTGTGTGTGTGTGTGTGTGTGTGTGTGTATTCATGCATGCATGCCCATGCACAACTTGTGGTACTTTCTGGCCTGTAGACAACTAATGCCTTATTATTCCACTTAAGGAAAACAGGTACTGGTTAGGAAAACTGAATGCAACAGAACCTGAAGGTTGAGGACCGTTCTGTTTTCTCTTAGTGCTTTAAAAATGAAAGTGGGAAACTCACAGGGAAACTCTTTGGGCCCAAGGCCAAATCCATGGTGCTGGCGGGAGGTGGATCTCACGGGACTCAGAATGGGGTGAGCAGCATTCAGTGGTCACGGTGCTCCAGTTGGGCGGCCGTGGTTGAAGACGAATTTTATAGGCCCAATGCAAAATGAAACCGCAGGGGACCTTGTTCAAAAATCAAAAGGGAAGCCGGGCGTGGCGGTGCACGCATGTAATCACCCCCCACCCCGCTTGGGAGGCGGAGACAGGAGGATCGCGCTGGTTCAGAGCCAGCCTCATTGGCTTAAGAGACCCTGTTTCCAAATTAAAAATATATAAAATAGGTCTAGGAGTGTAGCCCAGAGGTAGAAGGGCTTCCAGGAACCCCAGTACCACACACAAAAAAAAAAGTAATGGGAAGCTGACTAGAACACCTATGAATGTATGTATGTATGTATGTATGTATGCATAGATAAATAGAAAGATAGATCTTCCCCATGCCAGGAAAAATGGGATTAGCATCCTTGTTAATGACCCCCAGAGAGCTCTCTGTCCCTTTTCTCAGAATAGGGTGCAGAGGGAAAACAGCCACGCATGAACAGAAAGAAGGCAGGTAGCAGACATCCAATCTGCTTTGAGCGTGGCCATCCAGCCTGCAGAACTCTGAGACACAAGAGCTGTGTGCTGTGTATAGAACACCCTGTCTATGGTATTTTCTTAAAGCAAAACCAAAGCTGAACATGGGGCTCCTTGAGAAATATCTCCAGAGTAACATTTTTCTCCATTCCCAACAAAGTAACCCCTGATTCTTTCAAGAAGAATAAGAAATCTGGGCATGGTAGTGAACACCTGTAATCCCAGCACTTGGGAGGCTGAGACAGGAGGGTGGCAGGTTTGAAACCAGACTCAACAATTTAGTGAGACACTCGGCAACTTAGCAAGACCTTTTCTATGCGGAGTGAGATTTTTCAGCCTAATTCTCCAAGGCAGGCAGCAGGACCCAGAACAGGAGTGATATTCCTGCATCATCTTTCTTGGGTAGTAGAGGAAGCCACAAACCCAGAGGGTATTGCTGACCATATTTCTTTTTCCAAACAAGCCCTGATTTTAAATATTCAAACCAAGGAACAGATGTTCAACATACAGGCTAGGTGAAGATGTTTAAATACTACAAAAGCAAGAGACATCGGCTAGCTATTTGCTTTTATGTTGGGAGAAATGGAAAGCAACCCATCTCTATATTAAAATTACAGAAGGTTGCCTAAGGCCTCACACCACTATTGTGTCTATGAATGTATTTGCATTCACTTTATTTTGGGGGTCTGGCTAATCATAATGGCTAAAAAAACTGCCAGCAAGCAAACAAAAACAACTAATACAAAATATTGAATATAGCCACCAATTCTATATATATATAGCAGAATGCTATCAAAATATGTTTATCTTTTGCTTATTCTCTTCAGTTTGAGATGAAATCCCAAACATTTTCCTAAGTATATAAGTAATATTTTCTTCATCCTTATCAGTGGCTCTTCTGGTTCACCATATTTTCTATAGCCAATTCCCTTAAGTTGCATGTGTCAGTTGTTTCCATTAGGTTTATTCCCCTCTCCCTCTCTGTAGCAGTATTACAATCCTATAATGAACATTCTTTGTTTATTTTTTTTATTGGTGGTACTGGGGTTCCTGGAAACCCTTCTACCTCCGGGCTACACTCCCAGACCCATCTATATACATATATACATATATACATATATAATTATATATAATTATATATCTATGTATGTATACATATATATGTATACATATATATATATTTTTTTTGAAACAGGGTCTCTTAAGCCAGAGAGACTGGCTTTGAACCTACGCAATCCTCCTGTCTCCGCCTCCCAAGCCTGGGGATTACAAGCATGCGCCACCACGCCCGGCAATGAACATTCTTGAAAACACTTATTTGGTGAAATTTGATTAATCCTATAAGAACATGTTCCTAGAAATTAAATTGCTGGATAAAACAATACTACAATATAGCTTGGTACAGTAGCACACACTGCAATTCCAGTACTTGAGAGGCTGAGACAAGAGGATTGCAGGTTTGAAGCTAGCCTCAGCAATCTGGTGAAGCTCTCAGCAACTTAGTGAGACCCTGTTTCAAAATAAAGAATAAAATAGGGCCGGGAGTGGTGGCGCACGTTTGTAATTCCAGCATTCAGGAGGCAGAGACCGGGGATTGCGGTTCTCATACAGCCTCACCTACTTAGTGAGACCCTATTTAAAAAACATAAAGACTGCCGGGCGTGGTGGCGCACGCTTGTAATCCCTGCGCTTGGGAGGCAGAGACAGGAGGATCGCGCAGGTTCAAAGCCAGCCTCGCTGGCTTAAGAGACCCTGTTTCCAAATAAGAAAAGTATAAAAATAGGTCTGGGAGTGTAGCCAGAGGTAGAAGGGTTTCTAGGAACCCCAGTACCACCAAAAAAAAAAAAAAAAAAAAAAAAAAAAACATAAAGACTAAAATATAGGCCCGGTTCCATCCCCAGTTATATCTGGAGGTATAGCTCAGAGGTAGAATGCCCCTGGATTCGTTTCTTAGTATCACAAAAAAAAGAAAAGAAGGCAGGCAGGCAGGTGGGCTTCCTAGGGTCAAGGATGCTGCAAGCAGCCTGGCTCAGTGGTGCACACCTGTACTCCCAGCAACTCAGAAAACTGAATCAAAAAGATTGCAAGTTTGAGGGCAGCCTTGGCTAGTTAGCAAAACCCAAAATAAAATGCTAAAAATGGGGCCGGGAATTCTTCAGTGGTACAGCACCCTGAGTCCAACCCTCGGTACAAAATTAAAGAAAAAGACAGAGGAAGATGCTGCAAACAGGAAAACAGAAGGTATTCCTCCAGTTGTTTATAATACCAAAAACCTGGAAACAGACCGTTCACTGTCCAACCACAATGAGATCTATACAGAACATCCAGAAAATAACAAACTAGCATCACTCAAAAAAAAGAGAGAGAGAGAATGAGGTAGGCCTGGCAGCATACAGCTCGGATTCTAGTCACTGGGAGACTGAGGCAGGGAGATCACAGGTTCGAGGCCAGCCTCAGCAATCTGGTGAAGCTCTCAGCAACTCAGTAAGATCCTGGTTCAAAATAAAAAGGGCTGGGTTGGCGCTCAGAGGTAGAATACCCGGGGCTCGATCCCGCAGCACCAGAATGAATGAATGAATGAATGAATGAATGAATGAGTAGAATGACTTGGAGACGCTCAAGAGGCTGTGTTACATGAGCAAGGTAGGTGGCAGATTCAGCTGGCCAGACGAGAAGAATATTTCTTTCTTCCATGAGATGAAAAGCAACCTGTGCTTCTGCTTCGCTCCTCTGTACAGTCTACATTTTCGGCTGCTCCAGCGAGTGCTTCTGTGTGCTTTGCTCCGTGTGTGTGTTCATCTTCCTTTGGCCACAGAGCAGCAGAGGATTCTGGGAGCCAAAACCCTGACCTTGTAGCCTGCAGGGGTCGGAGCCCAGAGCTGCAGTGCAGGCAGGTTATTAATAAGTCATTAGTGGCTAGCATTTCTCAGAGCACCTCAGGAGGAAGCTAATACCTCCTTCTAATTCACCCCCAAAACACTTCAGAACTGGGACTTTTGTGTGTGTGTGTGGTACAGGGGGTGGAATCCAGGGGCTTTTCTACCTCCGAGCTGCACTCTCAGACCTATTTTATACTTTATTTGGAAACAGGGTCTCACTAAGTTGCTGAGAACCTCACTCAGTAGCTGAGGCTGGCTTTGACCTGTGCGATCCTCCTGTCTCAGCCTCCCAAGCGGGGATTGCATGTGTGCGCCACCACGCCCAGCCAGACCTGGAGCTTTGATCAAGCTCCAGCCCAGAGTTACAACCCGCTTCCATCTGGAACAAAATAAAACCCTGCAAACGGATCCGCAGAGCTGGGGCTGGAGAAAACACAGGGCCAGCTCAGTGTCTTCCTCTGGGAGAGACTCTCCGGGGTGTTTTAGTGAGGAGGAGCCTCGCGCCTTCACTGGACCCTATGCACCGCACAGGACGTCCGTCCTACGGAGACATCAAACGCACCGGGTTGTTGCAGACAGGCGGACCTGCCTAAAACAGGTAAATTCTGCCTCAAGTTCCAGAGGGTGCAGAGCCAGCACAGAGGGCCCTCCAAGCCTGCCGCTTCAGAAAACAATCATTTCTCTCTAGATATATGATCACTCACCGCATACTGAGAGTGCCAACAAGGACAGACCACCCATTTAACAGTGGTCCCACAGGATTTTATTGCGCAGTGATATCGCGACATGGCAGCCATCCTGGTTTTTGTAGATAGACTCTACGATGCTCACACAAGGATGAAACCACCTAAGACAGATTTCTCAGAACATGTCCCCGTTTAAGCAACATATGTCTGTGATATCCCTTACCAAAACATTTTGTTACACAAAATACTGATTCTATGCTTATCTTGTGTGTGTTTTACCTGTATTTTCTATTTCTAGAAAGGTCTGGATTTGGCCATTGATTCTGTGCTTCTTAGAAGGGAAAAGAGGGGTCCTCCACGACTGGTCAGGCCTGGGACCTGGACTCCTCGCCACCAGGGGGCCGCTCTTCCCTGCAGGTCAGTGTGACATTTTGGAAAGATGCTCTCTATGTGATGTGCTTTGTGGGAGGGGGCAACATCTTAGCTCACCAGGCAGACAGACCAGGTATCTCTTACTGGTTCTCCACCCCACCACCCAGGAGATTGGGGTCCTACCACATGATTGACATAAATAAAGGCAAAATGATAAAAAAAAAAAAGAAAGGGAAGGATGAGAGAAAGAGAGAGAGAGAGAGAGAGAATTTTTAGTTAGAGCTTAAGCCTCCATAAAATTTCATCGACCCAGGGGGAACCAGATGCTGGTGAAGCTTCTGCTCTCTGACTCTTCTTGGGAAAAGAAGAGACACTATTATCACCACTTCACAAGCCGGCAGCCGGAGCCCCAGTTCCTTGACTCAGCTAAGGAGCCTCTCTGAGCTCAGAGAAGGGGTACACTGATGCCTTGGTCTCTAAGACCCCGGAGCCTGGCTGCCCAAGAGCCACACACACACAAACAAAAGAACTCTCCGAGAAAGCTCCGTGTTTTCCACTCTATCCAGTGGACTTCTGACAGTGTTCTATGAAGAGACAGCCCCCATGCGCTGCAAACAGTAGACACTTGACCTAAAGCCTCAAGAGAAATGTTCAGATTCAAATCGCTTTATCATTCTACACCTTGGGGGTTTTTTATGTTACAACCACCCATTAACTGATTCTGGAAACCTTATCAGGCCACTTAACCTCTTTCTCTGAGTTTCTTTATATGTAATAAAATCCTTCAGTGGCCACTCACACAGAAGCTGTGTGGTGTAGACAAATGGCTGCTCTCAGACTGGGGGTTCTAAACTCCCTGGAAAATTGGCCCCAACATGAGGATTCCACTTCCCAGAATTTCTGTTCCACAGGTGTACGTGAGGCCAGCTGTGCTGTGCCTTCATCATGAACATCCCTGAAAATGTGAACACAGTGTCACCCCTTAATATTCTCTGATCCAGTCCCCATCCACATTGAGTCTCCATGTATTTACATGATTTATGTGTGTGTGTGTGTGTGTGTGTGTGTGTGTAGTACTGGAGATTGAACCCAGGGGCATTCTACCTCTGAGCTACGCCCCTAGCCCTATTTTTATTCTTTATTTTGAAACAGGGTCTCACTAAGTTGCAGAGGGCCTCACTAAGTAGCTGAGGCTGTTCTTCAACCGCGATCCTCCTGTCTCAGCCTCCCAAATGCTGGGATTACAAGCGTGCGCCACCACGCCCGGCTTACTTATATGATTTCTTTTGGTCATCCTGTTGTGGATTTCTACTTTCATTTCATTATGATCTGAAAATATGCAGAAAATTATATGACTTTTTAATACGCTGGCACTTGCTTTGTGGCCCAGAATGTGGTCTATTTTAGAGGAGGTTCCGTGAGCAGCTTGAGAAGAATGCTTATATGGCTGTTGTTGGGTGTCAGAGAGACTCACACAAAACAAAAAAAAAAGCAAACAGCAACAAAGAGAAACGGTGGTCCATGCCTTTTTTGCACCCAACATTCCACCAATCAACAAATTTATAATAAACCACTGAGAAGAGAAAGTAAACAGCAAGCACTAAGAAGAACCTGCACTTTCATAGAAGTGATAATAGCCTGTTTTGATCTCAAGTCATGAGCCTGGCAATCAGTAGGAGTTCAATAAGTGCTGAATCAATGAGTGGTCCTTCTTCTTTTTTAGTATGTAAGTTTTCTAATTTCCACATTGCTCAGTGTTGAGTGCTTTATTTTTTTTTTTATGTCAGGACTTTCTTTTTATTTATTTTTTTTTTATTTTTTTTAACAATTTTTTAATTGAACATAAATAGTATACATTTACACTATATTTGGTGCCCTCTCCCCCCCCGCCCCCATTTTCCCTTCCCCCCTCCCACCAATGGTTGTCCAGGTTAACCATATCTTATTCATAATTTTACATATGTTCAAGTGTAGACCCTTATTAATCAAGACCGGCCTTCCTCCTCTCCTATCTTACCATCTAAACTTAGCTAGTATTTCCCCTTCAATATCTGGAGACCCACTGGTATTCTTTGTGTTTCCTAGTTTGGGCATATTAGAGGAAACATATGTATCTTCTTCTTCTGTGCTTGGCTGATCTCACTTAACATTATGTTCTCCAGGGCTTTCCATCTTCTTTCAAATGATATAATTTTGTTCTTCTTTATGGCTGAATAGAATTCCATTGTGTGTATTTCCCACAGTTTTGCTATCCATTCATCTGTTGATGGTGATCTGGGTTGGTTCCATATTTTGGCTATTACAAATTGTGCTGCTATGAACATAGGTATGCATATGTTGCTGTAGTTCTCTGAATTCAACCCCTTTGGAAAGATACCCAGGAGTGGTATAGCTGGGTCATATGGTGGATCTATTCCCACCTTTCTTAGGAATCTCCACACAGATCTCCATAGTGGTTGAACTAGTTTGCATTCCCACCAACAGTGTAAAAGAGTTCCTCTTTCCCCACATCCTCGCCAGCATTTGTTGTTGTTTGATTTTTTTATGCTTGCTACTCTGACTGGGGTTAGATGGAATCTCAGTGTAGTTTTGATTTGCATCTCCCTGATGGCCAGTGATGAAGAACATCTTTTCATGTATCTATTAGCCCTTTGTATCTCTTCTTTTGTGAAGTGTCTATTTAGTTCATTTGCCCATTTCTTGATTGGGTTGTTTGTTTTGCTAGTGTAGAGTCTTTTGAGCTCTTTGTATACTCTGGATATTAGCCCCCTATCAGAATGGTGGCTGGTAAAGATCCTTTCCCATTCTGTAGGCTTCCTCTTTAGGTTATTGATAGTTTCCTTTGATGAGAAGAAACTTTTTAGTTTGATGTTATCCCACTTGTTTATTCTTGCTTTAATTTCCTGAGCTTTGGAGGTTTTGTTGAGAAAGTTACTGCCTGTGCCAATATGTTGTAGTGTTGAACCTATGCTCTCCTCTACTAGCTTCACAGTCTCAGGTCTAATTTCTAAGTCTTTGATCCATCTTGAGTTGATTCCTGTGTTTGGTGAGATATAGGGGTTTAGATTCATCTTTTTACAAATGGTTAGCCAGTTCTCCCAACACCACTTGTTGAAAAGGCTGTCTTTTCTCCAGCGTATGTGTTTGGCCCCTTTGTCAAAGATTAATTGACTAAAGATGTGTGGGTTTGTTTCTGTGTCTTCTATTCTAATCCACTGGTCAGTATATCTGTTTTTGTGCCAGTACCATGCTGTTTTTACTACTATTGCTCTATAGTATAGTTTGAAGTCTGGGATTGTAATGCCTCCTGCATGTTTCTTGTTATTGAGAATTGCTTTGGCTATTCTAGGTCTTTTCTTTCTCCATATGAAATTCGTGATTGATTTTTCTAGGTCTCTGAAGAATGCCACTGGTATTTTAATGGGAATTGCATTGAACCTATAGATCAGTTTTGGCAGAATGGCCATTTTGATGATATTTATTCTGCCTATCCATGAGCACGGGAGATCTTTCCATCTTCCAAGGTCTTCCTCAATTTCTTTCTTTAATGTTTTATAGTTTTTGTTGTAGAGGTCTTTTACATCTTGGGTTAGGTTTATTCCTAGGTATTTTATTGGTTTTGAGGTTATAGTGAATGGAATTGTTGTTTTTATTTCTTTCATTGTGGATTCGTTGTTGGCATAAAGAAAAGCCACTGATTTCTTTAGGTTGATTTTATAACCTGCGACTTTGCTGAATTTGTCAATCAGGTCCAGAAGTCTTTTGGTTGAGTTCTTTGGGTCTTCCAGATAGAGGATCATGTCATCTGCGAATAAGGATAATTTTAATTCCTCTCTTCCTATGTGAATTCCTTTGATTTCCTTCTCTTGTCTGATTGCTGCAGCAAGAGTCTCAAGGACTATGTTGAAAAGGAGTGGTGATAGTGGGCATCCTTGTCTTGTTCCTGACTGTAGCGGAAATTCTTGCAGTTTTTTCCCATTCAATATAATGTTGGCTTTGGGTTTGCAGTATATTGCCTTAATGATGTTGAGGTACTTTCCTTCTATCCCAATTTTTTGCAGTGTTTTTAACATAAATGGGTGTTGGATTTTGTCGAATGCTTTTTCAGCATCTATTGCTATGATGATGTGGTTTTTGTTCTTGATTCTATTTATGTGGTGAATAACATGTATTGATTTGCGTATGTTGAACCAGCCTTGTTTTTCTGGGATGAAACCGACTTGGTCATGATGTATTATTCTCTTGATATAGTTTTGAATGCGTATAGCTAGTATTTTGTTTAGAATTTTTGCATCTATGTTCATTAAGGATATTGGTCTGTAATTTTCCTTTCTTGAAGTATCTTTATTTGGTTTGGGGATTAATGTGATACTGGCCTCATAGAAGGAATTTGGGAGAGTTCCATCTCTTTCAATTTCCCGGAACACGTTATGCAGTATTGGTATTAGTTGTTCACTGAAGGTTTTGTAAAATTCAGCTGGGAACCCATCTGGGCCTGGGCTTTTCTTTGGTGGAAGAATTTTTATTGCCATTTCTATTTCTTTGGTTGTTATTGGTTGGTTTAGGCTTGCTATGTCCTCTTGGCTAAGTGTAGGAAGGTTAACTGTGCTTAGAAATCTATCAATTTCTTCCAGGTTTTCAAGTCTATTGGAGTATAAATTTTTAAAGTAGTTTCTGATAATATTTTGAATTTCTTCACTATCTGTGGTGATATCTCCTTTTTCATTTCTAATTTTGATAATTTGAGTTGATTCTCTTTTTCTTTTGATTAGGTTGGCCAGGGGTTTATCAATTCTATTAATCTTTTCAAAGAACCAACTTTTTGTTTTATTGATTCTCTGAATTGTTTTTTTGTTCTCTATTTCATTTATTTCTGCTCTAATTTTGATGATTTCTTGCCTTCTGCTGGCTTTGGGAGTAGACTGTTGCAGAATTTCTAGATCCTTGAGTTGTGTCATTAGGTTCTTTACTTGGTGGTTCTCCGTCCTTTTTATGTGGGCACTCAATGCAATAAACTTTCCTCTTAGTACTGCCTTCATGGTGTCCCATAGGTTTTGGTAGGTTGTGTCTCTGTTTTCGTTTGTTTCCATAAATTTCTTTATTTCTTCCCTAATTTCTGCTCTTACCCATTCGTCATTCAATAGAGTATCATTCATTCTCCATGAATTTGAATACTTTCTTTCAAGTTTCCTGTTGTTGATTTCTACTTTTATTCCGTTGTGATCTGAAAAGATGCAAGGAATTATATTACATTTTTTGAATTTGCTGGTATTTTCTTTGTGTCCCAGGATGTGATCAATTTTGGAGAAGGTTCCATGGGCTGCTGAGAAGAAAGTGTATTCTGTAGTTCCTGGTTGAAATACTCTGAAAATGTCTATTAGGTCCATTTGGTTTATGGTTTCCTTTAGTTCTAACACGTCTTTACTCAACTTTTGCCTTGAAGATCGGTCCAGTGGTATGAGAGGCGTATTAAAGTCTCCCAGAATTATTGTATTTGGGTCTACTTGGGATCTTATGTCCAGAAGGGTTTGTTTTACAAATGTGGTTGCACCCATATTTGGGGCATAAATATTTACTATCATTATATCTTCTTGGTATATTGTTCCTTTTAGTAAAAGGAGGTGCCCTGATTTGTCTCTTTTGATGTGTTTTAGTTTAAAGTCTGTTTTGTTGGATATTAGGGTTGCTACCCCTGCTCTTTTTTGGTCACTGGTGGCATGGTATATCTTTTTCCATCCTTTCACCTTCAGCCTGTGAATGTCTTTGGCTGTGAGGTGTGTTTCTTGCAGACAGCATATATTTGGATTATGTTTCCTAATCCACATTGCCAGTCTATGTCTTTTGATTGGTGAGTTAAGTCCTTTGACATTAAGAGATATTATTGAAATATGATTTTTGTTTTCTGCCATTTTGTGTTTTGTCTACTCTTGGGTGGTGTGATCTTTCTTCTTTACTTAAGTGGCCCACTTATTAACTTCCTCTCTTCTCTGATTCTGAAGTCTGTTTCTTTTTTCTTCCTTATGGTTTATTTCTTTAAGAATTTTCTCTAGTGTTGGCTTTGAATTCATGAATTTTTTGAGATTCTGTTTATCGTGAAAGACTTTGGATTCGCCATTGATCTTGAATAGTAGTTTTGCTGGATAGATTAGTTTGGGCTGGAAGTTATTTTCTTCCAGGGTCTGAATCACGTCGTACCAGTCTCTCCTAGCATTCCTAACCTGGGTTGTATAGTCTGGGGTGATTCTTATTGTTTTGCCTCTATATGTTACCCGACCTTTTTTTCTCGCTGCTTTTAAGATTCCTTCCTTAGCCTCTATATTGGTCATTTTGGTTATTATATGGCGTGGAGTGGTCATTCTTTGGTTTTGTCTCAGTGGAGTTCTGTATGCCTCCTGGACTTGAAGATCGAAGTCTCTTTCCATATTTGGAAAATTCTCTGAGATTATTTCCTTGAAGATATTACAGATGCCCTTGGTCTGTACCTCTATCCCTTCCTCAATGCCTATTATCCGTAAATTAGGGCGCTTCATATTATCCCATAATTGCTGGATGTTTAGGTTTGTTGCTGTAAAGATTTCTGTATATCGCTGACTGTGTTTTCGGTTTGGGATGTACTGTCTTCTAATTGAGTGCTTTATTTATCAGCAGCAAAGGCAATGCTGGAGAAAGATCACCCAAGTCCGAGTCAACTGGACTGCGTTCCGTACGCACCTGCTCTCAGAGAGGATTTTTACTCAAGTCTGATGATTTTGTCCAGAACTACAATTTTCCAACCCCAGATGACAAAATTAACTCTAAATATACATCTAAATACACTACCAGCAGGGAAAGTTACACACAAGTATTTTCTTCAGTCCGGGAACATCATACCTCTGAGCTACACCCCCAGTCCTTTTATATATTTTGTTTTGAAAGAGGGTCTCACTAAGTGGCTCAGGCTGGCCTCAAACCTGCGATCCTCCTGTCTCAGCCTCCCAAGTACTGGGATCATAGGCGTGCACCGCCACACCCAGCTTCAATTCATGTGAATTTTATATTTCACAAGTATGTTCTTTCTTCTGTCATTATTGATAACATTTCGGACAACCAAAAGCAAGATTCAAAGGTCGGGAACGGGTGTGTCTCGAGGATGTGGGGGCGGGACCTTTGCACCCCCGGGTTCCTCTGGCTTCTCGCCTTTTTTCTGGAAATTTCAGTGGCCATGAAGAAGGTTATTACTCTTAAATGTGGAAATAAGCAAAAATCAACCAAATGGGGACAGACAACAGCTAGAGCATCCCTCTTCATCCACAGGGAGCATCCAAGATCCCTGCGGATGCTGGACCCTCAGTTGTACCTAGCCTGCACATGCTCAGGCTTTTCCCTCCGGCCCTGCAGCTCTGCCCGGGCTCAAGAACTCACACGTCCTTCCCAGTGTCATGCCCGGTGTCTCCCTTGCTTCATTATTAAGTAAAATCGGGTCACCTGAACACAAGCACTAAGATGGCCCACATGGTTACTAAGCAACAGTGGCTCGTGTTATGTGTTGATTCTAGGGCCCCTGGGCTGAAGGCTTAGTCCCCACCTTGGCTCTGAAGAGACATGGAGGAAATTCTAAGGAGTGAAGACTAGTGAGAGTCTTCTGCTCATGAAGGTTTACCCTTGAAGGGGAGAGTGGGATCCTGGCTCCTTCCTCTCCCTCTCTTTATCCCGTCCCATCCATAAAATGAACCACATCCTCTTGCAATGATGTGCTTACCTCCAGTAGGCCCAAAAGCAACAGGCCAACTGACCATGAACATAGATGGAAACCTCCCAAACTTTGAACCAAAATAAACCTTTTCTCTTTGTAATTTTTTTTTGTAATTGTGTCAGGTACTTTGTTACAGTCATGGACAGCTGACTAACACAGGCGGGTGCCTTATACAGTGTAGATATGCTGGATAAAGGAACAAGTCACATCCCAGACAATATCGCGCCCGATGATGCAAGTTCATCATGTGACTTAGAATCATGAGCAACTTAAAACTGACAGATTGGTTGTTTCTAGAATTTTCTATTTGATATTTTCCAGACTGCTGTTGACCTCAGTTTGTATGACCATGAACACAGATGGAAACCTCCCAAACTTTGAACCAAAATAAACCTTTTCTCTTTGTAATTTTTTTGTAATTGTGTCAGGTACTTTGTTACAGTCATGGACAGCTGACTAACACAGGCGGGTGCCTTATACAGTGTAGATATGATGGATAAAGGAACAAGTCACATCCCAGACAATATCGCTCCCGGTGATGCAAGTTCATCATGTGACTTAGAATCATGAGCAACTTAAAACTGACAGATTGGTTGTTTCTAGAATTTTCTATTTGATATTTTCCAGACTGCTGTTGACCTCAGTTTGTATGGCAACTGTGGAAAGGGAAACTGCAGGGAAGAGAGGACTTCTGTGTACATTTTGGAGCTTAGAAGTCACTTTCCCTGGATCTTGGCAGAGTCTCAAATGAGGCAGAAGGAAAGGACCAGGTCAGCCCTTTGAGACTGCAGGCTGTGCACTAGAAGCAGGGCTCCCTAGGAGGCTGCTCGGGGGCCATATTTAGCTTTTGCTGGTTGGTCCTAAATTGGAAGTAGGGACAAGAATGAGGGAAGTTGCCACTTATTAATCCAGCCCTGGACAATTGGGGCAAATTGTTGCAGAAGCCAGAGTTTGGCTTTCTGAATTGTTACTAGAGATTCCAATCTGCAGTCATACAAGTCTGGCTTACAGTGTGCTGGCTTCCCAGCTGGCTATTGTAAACAAGGGGGTTGATTTCCTCTGCCGGTGGCTTTGGATTGTGGCAACACTTATTTTTATACATGGAACTGTCCATTGTCCGTTTGTACATCAAGTCTCTGCTGCACAAAGCATTCCAGGCTGGAGCAAAGGTCCCTGGATGAAACCACAGGACCTTAGAATCTGCTCCACAAACAAATTCTGTTGTTACATGCAGGAACTGAGACATGGGGAACTTTAAAGCTGGAAGGAAAAAGGGCCCAGTCTCCACTGACTCCTGTCATGGGTAAGGTCTCTGGCCACACAGCTGGTGTGACTATGCAGAGATGCACGGCGATCTCCAAGCCCAGCTCAGTGCTCTCCCAACATCCCAAGGAGTTTGGCGGCCAGGGTTCTGCAGAGAGATGCATTGTTTACTAAACGCATGCATGGCTTATCTTCAACTTCAAGTTCATGAAGGTACTTTGTCCCAGAACTCTAAGCTCGCCATGTGCAGGAGGGCAAGTTGTGCTACCTCATGAACATGTACCACTCTGAACCCCATCTCCTCATCCGGAAAATGACAGGACTGAATAATCCCATTCCTATAGAGCTCTGCGGGCCACTGTGAAGAAGGCATTGAAATGTTGACTCGTTCCGTTTCCTTGGACATCTGCCATACTATGAGTTCATGGGGCTTGAAATTATAGTATTCCTTTAGATAGTTAGAGAGAGAGAGAAGGAGAAAAATGAAGAGCAGAGAAGGAGAGAAAGAAAGAAAAGATTGAGTAGGAGGAAGAAGGGAGAGAGAGAATTACAGACAAATTGGAAAAGTGAGAGAGAGGAAGACCGCCGCCCTTCCTTCCTTTCTCTGGTCTGCATGAGTTTGACATTTTCCCTTCTATTTTTCATTTTAGCTCTTGTGTGTTTTCTGAATGCAATATAATCCTAAATCATTTGTTTGTTCAATCAGATATGAATGCCTATGTTTTTGGTTAGCTAGTTTTAATTCATTTGCACATCTTGTAGTTCCCATTATGGGGGCAGTGGTTCTTCTGTTTTGTACTTTAATTTTCATCCAATGTACCTTTGTATATGTTTTCTTCTTTTCTAATTTTTATGGGAAAAAATTCTACATTTTTTCTCTTATTTCAAATGCATATATTTATTCTTAACAATCATTCTTTTTTTCTTGTTAACTTATTAAATCTGCCCATGTTGTATAGCTCCCTCTGAACAATCCATGGGTTTTCTCACGCTCTCACTTCCGTCTAATCTACAAAGAGACACACGTACCTGGTGATGTTGGGATCATCTAGAGTTGTCATCTGGGCAGCTCCGTACTTTGTTCCTTTTTATTTTCTTTTTATGGGTATGAAGAAGGCCTTTTTGTTATTGGTGCCCTATAGTCCCACATCATGTGGATCATGTTGGCAATGACATATGTTCACACACTACTTGGTGCCCTACGCAGAGCTCCAGGGCTCCTGTCCTCTGCCTTGAAGATTGCCTGCTTCAACGTGGGATTCTTCTTACAATTAAAAGTCAACTCTTGGGCCAGGTGCACTCTTGTAATCCTAGCATTTGGGAGGCTGAGACAGGAGGATCGTGGTTCAAAGACAGCCTCGGCTACTACTTTGTGAGGCCCTTTGCAACTCAGTGAGACCTTGTTTCAAAATAAAGAATAAAAAACAGGACTGGGGGTTTAGCTCAAAGGTAGATTGCCCCTGGGTTCCATCCCCAGTACTCCCCACAAAAAGTCAACTCTTTAGAGCACAGATTCTCGGTGAACAGAAAGAACTGAGTGTTGTGGGGAGAACTCACAAGCCAGGCAGAACTTTGGTCTAGACTATTTCAGATCAGGAATGTTGTCTGGAATTCTAAAATTTGGTATAAAATAACTATCACAATACTGCTACTTGTTGGCTAAAAAAAAAAAAGTACTAGGATAAATCCCCCTCAAAATGAAGTCTTCAAATTTTTACAATTTAATTACACATAGTTACTATGCATATCTGTAGGGTATAAAGTGACGTTTAAGTACATATACACATTGTGTTATGTTCACATCAGGGTAGTTGACATATCTATCACCTTAGACATTTGTCATTTCTTTGTACTGGGAACATTCAAAATCGTCTTTGCTAGCTAGTTTGAGATTTTTAAATTTTTATTTGTATGATACCAGAGGTTGAACCCAAGGGCATCCTACCTCTGAGCTACACCCCCATAGCCTCTTTTTATTTTTATTTTGAAACATAGTATTTGTTAAATTACTGATGGTTTCTCTAAGTTGCTGAGGCTGGCCTCAAACCTGCCATCCTTCTGTCTCAGCCTTCCAAGTACTGGAATTATAGGCATGTGCTACCACGCCTGGCTCATTTTGAGATATTCATTAATTGCTGCCAACCATAGTATATTTATTGTCAAATAGCACTACAATTTACCATAATCTAACGACTCGGAAGATGGAAATTTAGGTGATCCTGATGTCTAGAGAAAAATGGATTGATATCAAGGACTTATGAAAATATTCAAAATTCAGTGGAAGGGGTAGAATCAACACAATTGAAGTCTAGCTGTACCTTACAAACCTGAAGACCTCTCCGTGTAAATTAAAATGGAGACCAGGCCTAGAAAGTCCCAACACAAGAGCAGCTAGGCTTCACAAGTGACCAGAGTCTTGCTGGCTCTGTAAGCATAAGCAGAATGTAACCTGAGCCACTGCTGGTGAACATTAATAAGAATAAAAATAGAACTGAAGCCCAGCCCATCAGAAGTAGCAAACAAATTTATAATTATAAAACTAGAGACTTTCCGCCGGGCGTGGTGGGCACGCTTGTAATCCCCGCACTTGGGAGGCGGAGACAGGAGGATCGCGCAGGTTCGAAGCCAGCCACGCTGGCTTAAGAGACCCTGTTTCCAAATTTTAAAAGTATAAAAATAGGTCTGGGAGTGTAGCCCAGAGGTAGAAGGGTTTCCAGGAACCCCAGTACCACCCCCCCAAAAAAAAAGCCCAAACAAAACAAAACAAAATCTAATAAATTGAACTTTGTCAAAATTTAAACTTTGAAGCCGGGCGTGGTGGCGCACGCTTGTAATCCCTGAGCTTGGGAGGCTGAGACAGGAGGATGGCGCAGGTTCGGAGCCAGCCGCGCTGGCTTGAGAGACCCTGTTTCCAAATAAAAATATAAAATAGGTCTGGGAGTGTAGCCTGGAGGTAGAAGGGTTCCATCCCCCATACCACCAATAAAATAAATAAATAAATAAATAAATAAATAAATAAATAAATAAAAAACTAGAGACTTTCAAGAAAGATCGATCAAATAAGACAGATACCAATCAAATGTTTTCCCCTGTATCATTCCCCCATTCATCCTATAAAAGCCTTTCCACTTTTTCAGTGAAGTCTCTGAAACGTCACTGAAAACTTCTGACTTGGAGATTTCTGATTCCTGAATCATTATTCGCTTAAACAAACTCTTTAATAAAAATTGTATTGTGCCTCAGAGGTCTATCACTTAACACCACTTAGTGCTTATAACTTAGGGACCACAAAGTAATCAAAGCCAAGAAACATGTTTTATGTGCCTTCCTTAGTTCACCACTGGAAAAAGATAATGGTATTTTATATTTTCTATTTGACATAAAGTGACACCAAGGTCTCTTTCTTGGCTGATGGATGCAAGAGGCCCACCATGCCCAGGTTCACAATATTTCTGAGATTCTACAAAAAATGTTTTGATTTCCATTAAAACTCAAAGAAAAAAGAGATAAACTTTTAGGTAGATGGAAAGTTTAAATGTATAATATTAATAACTACTATGTGTATACCAATGTGTAGCAAAATGTAATTGATATTTTTATGACAAAAGGAATCCATGAAGGCAAAATTGCCAAGTACCTAAAGTCACCCTCATCCCTTCTCTTCTTCTATCCTTACTTTCTCCATAGCCCAGGCGTTTTTGTTTAGTTTATTTCTGTTTTACCAGTCTGAGTCATGCTGTTCTGGGCAGGAAGAAATCTGAGACCAAAAAGGGAGGCCACTTCTACTCCCTGTGCCCAGCACCCTGACTGGCATCATACGGTCAGTCTCTTATGCTGAACAGACGGATGGTTCCCTAAGATGCATCAGTGTGCCCAGCTGCAATTTTAGTCACTGGTCCAAAGCAAAATCGGCCTGAAAAACATAATGTCAACTAGTGGGAATGGCTCTACTCTGGGATATCTTGATTTGGGTGTGAATCAAGGTACCTCCACAGGATCGGGGACCCTGTGGCCCCCCACGATGACCGGCCACTGCACAGATCCTTGGCACAAGACAGGCAGCGTGGACACAGAAATCCTGCATTACCCCCTCTTTGCACATACGCCTCTACTTTCTACTTTAAGAGAGCATCCGAGCTTCTCCCTGGTTGCTTTGTCTGCCTGACGTTCCCACGTCGACCTGAGACTCTACTCTGTGGTCTACCTGCTGAACACCAAACCCCAGGTCCCAGCGCAGCCTCACCCAGACACTCACCCCCAGCCCACGCACGCCCCTCGGAGCGTCTGCCGTGCGTGCCACCAGCCACATCAATCCCCTGCCGCTCAAAACAGTTAGCGAGCAAGACTAATAAATCATTTGCCCCTCTCAGTCCACAGATGGTAAGTGTGGTTCAATGCAGGTAATTATAAAAAAAATGACTTTGGGAGCAAAAAATCAAAACATGAGAGTATGTGTCTAATAGAAAAGGCCTGCGAAGAGATTTGGGAGTTCTAATGACTCCAAGAAGCAGGTGAAAGGTCTCCGAGCCTGACAGTAGCGGGACAGGCTGATTGACGGAATCGATCCCTCCTTTCCTCCGACACAGCCAGGCCCTGTCTCTGCTCGCCCGCGGGTCCCCTGTGCCAGGCCACCGGGAGGCGGGGGCTAGAGTGTTCCCTCCTGCTTGAACATGTCTGCAGAAAAGAGCCCACCCCCCAGCCCATCAATTATCAAGACTGTCAGCCCAGGGAAGGTGTTGGGACAGTGACAGGGTTAGGTAAAAGCCTCAGGGGCTAAATTGAAAGGTTCCACTAGAAGTGTTAAACCACCCTTTCTATCCCGCCTCAAGTCCTCTGCGAGCCCTCCTCCCTCCCCAAGCACATATTTTTCTCTTCCCTTTAACTTTCACAAGGATGTTTGTTGTTTCGGCAATAAGTAGCGTGGATGACAGGTCTGTATGATTTCAGTTGTCATCCCTCAGAGAGCTGGGTCCTCCCCTGAGCCCGGAGCTCCCCCTGTCTCCAAGCACACATGAGCTGCTCGATACCTCGGTCCCTCCACCATCACATAAAGATGTCATCTTCTCACGGGGAATTTCAGGCATCCTCCTGCTATAATTGAGAGATGAAAGCCCCACCTGTCTTCTCAGATTCCCTGAACAGAACATACTGTCCATTCACTGCAGAAGGAGAAGTTCTGGATGTTGTTGAAGATGACGCTCTCACATCTAACACCCAAAAGTTCTTACCAGAAGAAAATGGCCTTACGCCCATGCAGGACTCAACCAGAGATCTTATATCTCACAGCAATCGCATGCTTCCAACAAACATTGTTAACCACAGTGGTTCCATGCTCTGCAGAAATATATAAACATCCTCTGATGACCAGAACGACCCATGATTAATCAGTGAGCGAAGGAAGTGTGTAGAAATCATTTAAGCATTAAATGATTAATCCTTTGATGGAACGGACCCATTGTGGCATCCTAAGATAACTCTTACTAAACGCTCCTCACTTCAGGCTAAGCGAGGAAGATGAGACACCAGGACACGGGAAGAAGAACGTTCTACCCAACTCACCGGAAGAGAGCTGTGACCAGAGTTTCACACCTGTGTAGACAGCTTGTGTGATTTAAAAAAAAAAAACCACCGAAAAAGGGGGAGGGAATTCATGTAAACAAATAAAAGTATCTCTGGGGGAAAAAAATAGCACTAGAGAAAGGTACATTCTCACTCCAGGTGAAAGAAGAAAAAAAAGTCCTATAAATTCATGGTGCAGAATTACCTTCAGCTGTGAAAGATAACAAGTATTGTACTTTGGAAATCTGCTGAAGCCTACAAATTATACAGAAAGGCGTGGGAGTGAGCTCAAAGTGCCTTAGCTTTGGAAAAAAATGCAGCTGGTGCCTTAAAACCAATCCCCAGGAGAACTCATGGGTACCGCATCCAGTGGTGGGTTAAACCAACAAGCCCACGAAGGGGTGTCCACTCACCTCGCAGTTTAGACACTGATGAAATAATGCTGTCTAGCGCTTCTGAATCAGTTACTCCTCATTCCTAATATCCACAGGGCACAGGGAGGGCGGAAGATAACAACGACCCTTCGACTGTACCTATTTCTCTTTAGATGCAGAAAAGATTCAGTCCCTGCATCAGCAGAATTACACTCGCCACCAACAGGACCTCAGTTAGCTGAACGTCCAAACTGTCTGTGGGTGGTGTTTAGGTCAATCCCAGAAGTGTTTCTAAGCTCTAAAACAATGCTTGCTATTAACAATTCAAAAAAAAATTTTTTTTAAACCCTGCAAACTGAATACTGAGGCACACACACCCACACGCGCTTGCACAAGCTAACAGAGGTCTTTTGCTTCCCAGAGCTCACACAGACAACAGGGCCAACAGCTTCAACTTAATTAGCACCTTCTCCTAACAACACCTCTCGAGGTGAGGCGCAGAGGCGCAGTAATCATTTGCTCCGTCGGCAGCACCAAGGTAACAGACGCAAAAAAAATAAAAAACAACGGAGTGAACACACAGAAAGACCCTGCTTTGGATGCACCAGAGCAAAACAGTGACACGCAGCCCGGTAGGTAACCTCGAGTGTCTGCACGCGTGCAAAGAAAGGAGCAGATTACCAAACAGCAGAAACAAAAGGACCTCGCATA
This sequence comes from Muscardinus avellanarius, assembly GCF_963383645.1. Classification (NCBI taxonomy): domain Eukaryota; kingdom Metazoa; phylum Chordata; class Mammalia; order Rodentia; family Gliridae; genus Muscardinus; species Muscardinus avellanarius. Next base: position 157,996,521 of record NC_137788.1, read on the forward strand.
CTGATCCGCTGACACACACGTAGGAAACTGCTATCAGAGAACTTTCCAGCACTCCTTCCTGTCCACCATCTGAATTCCCTTCCCCTGGGAGAGAACGAACCGTGAGAAAAGAGTTGAGGTTCGGCAGAAATAATTAAGAGGTGGCACAATGGCCCACGTTGTACGTCGCACCTCTGGGGTGGGCAGTTACCTGGTTCAAGACCCCAAGTGGGACACAAAGTCACACTCAGCGAGGGTCATTCTCTCACCTTCCTGACCATCCAGGTGGAAATTAAAGATCCCAGGATACTTTTCAAAATAGCCCAGGGGCTCACCCAGCTCCCTGGCCCAAGAGTCTCCAGTCTCAATAAAACCCAACTTAATGTCCCCAGCTGGGAACAAGCCTCTCTCGAACATAGAAGAGAGTTTGTGTTCGTGTATACAATTATCAAACTGCCCCTGAACACTGTAAATACTTTATAATCCACAGAGGATTTCAGATACTTAGAGAGAAGGATACTATGAAAAAGTCAATTCGATTGTAATTTATAACGGAATTTGTCTACAGAAAAACAGTTGGTCACTGAATGACTTCTAGGGAATACATGTACAAATATGGGAACTAGAAGCCCTAGGAATTTAGCTGCAAAAAATTCAAATTCCAAAATAATAACTTTCAATAACAATATAACTTGAGGGTTGAGTATTCATGTCTTTGGGAGAAAAAAAGGATTCTAAGCATTTAGTAGCCCAGTCCCTACTAATTCTCTTTAAACGATGAATAGTTGTGCTCTTTGTTTAGAAAGAATTCAGAAGTTAAGCACAGTGGCTCATGCCTGTAATGCCAGTACTTGGAAGGCTGAGATAGGAGGATCACAGGTCGGAGACCGGCCTCCAGAATTTAGTGAGAACCTCTTTCAAAAAAAAAAAGCTAGGGATATAGCTTGAAGGTGGAATGCCCCTGGGTTCAATCTCCAGTAGAGGGGAAAAAAATCACAAAAGTCAAAATGACAACATTTATCAATCTTGCATTAATTGATTTCATAGAAAATTGTAAGAACAAAAAGAAGAGATACAAAGGGCCAATAGATACATGAAAAGATGTTCTTCATCACTGGCCATCAGGGAGATGCAGATCAAAACTACACTGAGATTCCATCTAACCCCAGTCAGAGTGGCGAGCATAAAGAAATCAAACAACAACAAATGCTGGCGAGGATGTGGGGAAAGAGGAACTCTTTTACACTGTTGGTGGGAATGCAAACTAGTTCAGCCACTATGGAGATCTGTGTGGGGATTCCTAAGAAAGGTGGGAATAGATCCACCATATGATCCAGCTATACCACTCCTGGGTATCTTTCCAAAGGAGTTGAATTCAGAGAACTACAGCAACATATGCATACCTATGTTCATAGCAGCACAATCTGTAATAGCCAAAATATGGAACCAACCCAGATCACCATCAACAGATGAATGGATAGCAAAACTGTGGGAAATACACACAATGGAATTCTATTCAGCCATAAAAAAGAACAAAATTATATCATTTGCTAGAAGATGGAAAGCCCTGGAGAACATTATGTTAAGTGAGATCAGTCAAGCACAGAAGGAGAAGGTACATATGTTTTCTCTAATATGCCCAAACTAGGAAACACAGAGGATACCAGTGGGACTCCAGATAATGGAGGGGAAATATCAGCAAAGTTAGAATGGAAAGATAGGAGAGGAGGAAGGCTGATTTTGATTAATGAGGGTCTACATCAGAATATGTGTAAAATTATGAATATGACATGGTTAACCTGGACAACCATTGGTGGGAGGGGGAAGGGAAAATGGAGGCGGAGGGGGGGGAGAGGGCACCAAATATAGTTTAAATGTATACTATTTATGTTCAATAAAAAAATTGTTAAAAAATAAAATAAAAATGGAAAAAAAAGTTTAAACATTTAAGCTCCTAAAAAAAAGAAAGAAAATTGTAAGAACAAAATAAGACCATCTTTAAAGGGAAACAAAAAATGGCAATGTTTTATGCATCAAAACTCATATGAATAGCCATAAAGGACACATCTAAATTTAAATATTGCATCTATAGTCCATCTTTCAGGATGCTTGCTGGCTGTTGAACTGAGGGCCCAGTTCCTCCCGGATCACTGGCTAGGGCTCCCCTTACTTCCTTCCACAGGGGCCTCTCCCTGGAGCAGCTAAAACTTGGCAGGTGCCTTTGTCAACACAAGAGAAAAGGGGGTGAACAAAAGAGAGAGAATGCCATCTTTCCCGGGAAGCAATATCCCAATACACTTTGAGTATCTCTTTGCTAGACTAGGTAGGTCTAGAGAGACAAGGTCTAGCCTGGGAGAGGAGGGGGATACAGAGGTGTGAATACCAGCAGGTGAGGACCACCAGGGCCAGCTCAGAGACTGCCTGCCATAGGTGGGTACCTATGAAATTAAGAACCAACTTTACCCAGATAGGGTCTGGCCTTGGTTTGGGACCCTCTAAGCCCTTGGGATTCCCAGGGTGAGAGTAGTGGCTTCGTTATTCATGATGGGCTCCTCTCATAAAACGAGGTGACTGATGGTAGGCCCCTGAGGAGTTTAGCAAAAGATGACTCAGGCTAGGGGTCACCACTCCAGAAAGGTCAACCATGTCAGGTGATATCAGTGGGTGATTCACCTAAGCTTTCCTACTGGACAAGACTCCAGTGAAACTCTAGACACTGAGGCTTGGTGGCCCCTGTGATCTGAGTGTGACCGTGGTAAGAGGCAGGGCCTTCAGGAGGTGATTAAGGCAAAAGAGAGTTCACACTCTTCTGTTTTTCTTCTGTGTGAGACACCTAGACAGGAATATGCCCTTGCCAGACACTCAACATACTGAGGCCTTGATCCTGGAACTCCTAGCCTCCAGAATGGAGAGAAATTAATTTCTGTTCTTTATAAATTACCTAGCTTGTGGTGTTTTGTCATAGCAGCATAAACAGACTAAGACAGTGATCTCCTCAAGTCATCTCTAGGTCATCCTCTCTGCATGTTGTCACACATCAACAGGCGGGGAGTGTGTGTCTGAGGACCCTGGAGCTTTGTGTTCGGGGCACTCCCGGTCCCAAATATTGCCATACGCAGCTCTTCCTTTAGCTGGTTTTAATATGATAAATTGTGGCCATTAGGTATAGCACTTTGCTCAGTTCTCTGAGTCATTCTAGCAAATTTTCAAACCCGGAGCCCATGGGAACCACCAAATGTGTAGCTAGCTGGTCTCCTGTAAGTGTGGCCCTGACAACTCCCGAACCTGTCACTGGTGTCAAAGGTCCTGGGCAGACGTGGCGATCTTGGGGGAGGGGTCTGTAGCCTTCAGTGTGGCCAATTCCAAGGAGTACCTAAGAGAGTTTTCCATTCCATTTATTCCAAAAAGAATGACTGTGATCACACACATTTTTGGCAGTTATCGATCACATATGCTGGTGGCCCCATGGGATCATAATGGAGCTGAAAGATTCTTACACCTCGGGGCATCCTGACATAGAGCATCCTCATCGCGACTCATCACGCATGTGCTTCTGGTGCTGCTGGGGTAAACAAAGCCACGGAGGTACCAGTCACCTAAAAGTTCAGCACGGACAATTATATACAGTACCTAGTACGTGATAATTATAACAAATGACTAAGGTGATGTTTACACATTTACCCTACTATACTTTCTGTAATTATTTTATAGGATACTTCTACTTAGAGAAAAATGTTTATGGCACATGCTGTTTTAGTGTGTGTGTGCGTGTGTGTGTGTGTTACTGAGGATTAACCAGGGTTGTTCAACCTCCAAGCTACACCTCCAGCCACTTTTTTATTATTTTATTATTTTATTTTATTATTATTATTATTATTTTTATTTTGAAACAATATCTCACCAAGTAGCTGAGGGTCTTGCTAAATTGTGGACCCACAGTTCCAGGCTGGCCTTGAACCTACAAACCTCCTGTCTCAGCCTCCCACGTACAGGGATCACAGGCATGAGCCACCACACCTGGTTGAAGTTTGCTGTAAAACCTTCTGTCATGTTACAGGTCTTGTTTCACAGTATCTTGTTTCTTCCGGTCACACCATTTTCCCAGCGCACCTTCAATTACTCCACAAAAATCATTTCATGTGCTAGTTACCAATAAGCATAGTCACCTTATGACCTCAGTTTACAGACGAGGAAACTGAGGAACAGAGATATCAAGTTGGTAAAAAAAAATAACATTCCAAATTCATATTGAAAAGCAAGTTAGTAGATACTCCGCCAAAAGAAGGATCACTTTTACTTGGAATGAAAAATTGACAAGCATTAGCCTTAGGCTTCGCATAGCAATGGGTTGCCCACTGTAAATTTTATTTTTAATTGCTTTTCAGAAGCAATTGAACTTTTTTCTTTTTCTTTTATTTTTTTGGTACTGGGTACTGCAAATTGAACTCAGGGGCATTATATTTCTGAGCTACTACAATTCCAGTCCTATTCTATTTTTTTTATTTTGAAACAGGTTCTCATGAAGTTGCTGGGGGCCTTGCTACACTACTGAGTCTGGCTTCTAACCCGTAATCCTCCTTTCTCAGCCTAAGTACTGGGATTACAGACATGCGCCACCATGCCAGACCAAGTTTTTTCTTAGAATAGCAATTGTAAGCCGGGCATGGTGGCGCACGCTTGTAATCCCCGCACTTGGGAGCTGAGACAGGAGGATCGCACAGGTTCAAAGCCAGCCTCAGCTACTTAGTGAGGCTCTTGGCAACTTAGTGAGACCCTGTTTCCAAATAAAATGTAAAGTAAGTCTGGGAGTGTAGCCCGGAGGCAGAAAAGCTCCTGGGTTCCACCCCCAGTACCACCAAAAACAAAACAAACAACAACGACAACAAAAAAAAAATGAAGAATAGCGATTGCAAACCCAAAATATTTGGAAGCCAGGAAGACAGTATGAATGAATGAATGAATCAGTCAATGAATGAAGCAGTTGAGGGGACTCAGTAGACCCCAGGAATGCCACCCCCCCAGACAGGGCACCCCCCAGACAGAGAGCCCCCCAGACAGAGAGCCCCCCAGACAGAGCGCAATGGCCGCATGGTCCCCATTGCTGCCTCATCACTGCTTTTCCAGAAAAAACCAGAAACCTTGCATTTTCCATGAGAAACTAATGACTTTTTTTAATGTTGGTAACAAATTCATCTCTTTTAAACTCTGTAAACTACACAAACACACACACACACAAACACACATACACACACAAACACACACACACACACACACACACACACACGTCAGAACTTTACCTCAAAAAATTAAAAAGAACAACAACTATTTTTGCCCGTTTGATCTCTAAAAAGACTCAAACCCGATGATTTCAGCCCAAGATTAGGGTTGAAATCACTTGACTCCATGGTCTGGATCACTTAGAAGATTAGCTCTTCACCTTTAAACTTAGCAGACAGAGAAGACGAGGTGGGGACAGCTAAGAAAGTTACAAGGAAATCTTAAGCTCTTCATTGGGGGAGAATCTTAAAAGAGGAGCTAATCCGTTGAAGAACTCTCTTCTACTCGAGTTTCTAACAAATAATTATCCAGCTTCTTCTTGGATCTTGAGATTAATCTAAGGAGTTCTGCTCTGGTTTAGGTAAGTATCCCCTAAAGTCTAATTCATTGAAGGCTTGGTCCCCACCTCTGCATTACTGGGAGGTGGTGGAGCCTTTAAGAGGTGGGGCCTATTGGGAGTCATCCAGTCACATGGGGATATTAGGACCCTGGCCCCTCCTCTTTCTCTCTTTGGATTCTTGGCTGCAGTGAGGTAAGCAACTTGCTCTAACATGCTTCCTTCCGTGATACACACACAGCCTGGCCACAGGCCCAAAAGCCATGGGGCTAACCCACTATGGATGAAAACCTCCAAAACTGAGCCAAGGAAACCTTTACTCCTTTTAACTTGATTATATGGGGTACTTCTGTTACAGTCACAGAATGTCGACTAACACAGATGCTTCTTGAATAAAGGATTAATCCAAAGGAAACCTATTTCACTTTTTTTTTTCCAGTACTAGGGATTGAACCCAGGGGCATTCTACCTCGAAGCTACACCCCCAGCCCATTTTTTATTCCTTATTTTGAAGCAGGGTCTCACTAAATTTCTGAGGGCCTCATCAAATAGCTGGGGCTGGCCACGAACCTAACATCCTCTTCACAAGTACTGAGATTACAAGGATACACCACCACACCTAGCTCCCAGTTCGTGAGCTCCAATTGCTATGCTTTTTTTTTTTCCCAGTACAGGCTAGAACGTCAGCCTCTGCTCATCCACTCAATTCCTCTGCTCTGAAGCCACTTGTAATGTGCCACCTTCTTTACACATAACAGCCCTTCTAGACACAGGCAGCCTTTAGATTAAGTTTCCTCTTACCCAGTTTAGCACCCTTAGCCCTTCCCCCTACAAACACTCTTGGGGATTCCTAGTGCTCTGCTCACCCTCTCCTGGGGAGGCGTTCTGAGGGAAGTGTCTCTCTTACACCTAGAGCTGAACATGCAAGGAAGTAAGGCCATGCTACAAATCCCCATGCTACAAACCCTGCAACACATTGTCTGGCCAGCCTGGATGTATGCAGATGGGCTCTGACTTACAATGGCTCAACTTAGGATTCTTTTACTTTAGCAAGATACAAAAGTGATACGCATCCAGTAGATACGCATCCAGTCGATCCTGTACTTTGAGTTTTGAATCGTGATCTTTTCCAGGATAAATATGGAGTATGGTACTCTCTCAGGACACTGGGCAGCTGCAGTGGATCACAATGCCCCATGAGTCAAGCAATCACAAAAGAAAACAACAGGTACGCTGTACAGTGCTGTGTTGCCAAACGGTGACATTCAGCTGATTGCATGTATTAAATGCATTCTCAGCTTAACGTGTTTTCAGTTTACAATAGGTTTATGGGAAGGTAACCATGACGTAAGCCAAGGACAATCTATCCATCACTGAAGGATTAAGTAGAACTAGTCAAGTATCTACTTGAAACATTTAATTTTGTGCTTTAGGAATAAAATTACATGCTTAATTCCAAATCATACACTTGAGTATCAGGAATCAATTCGGGGATGTGGCATTTCTTTCCTGCCTACATTGCATCAAAAAAAAAAAAAAGGTTATCCTGATTTCTAACACAGTCAATTAGAGCTCCCTCTGTTTGACTTTTACTCTAAGGGTATTTGTGTCTAGATGCTGTGGTCAAAATCATGTGAGATTCTCCCACACTGCTTTGTATTGTAGCTGTAGCTCAAGGGATGTAATATGGTTTAAATCTGAGCGTGGTGTAGTTATTAAATTATTTTGCCAAGTCGTAAGCGCTCATTTGCATAACACTTAGCAGTAGCTTGTTTGTTTCTGCAGTGTTGGGGATCGAACCCAGGACCTGGCACACACCAGTTAATAACACTGTCTATACCCCTAGTTGGGTTTTTTAAGTTAATCTTAGAAGTTGACACATACGAAATTTCTACAATATAAGGCCCCTTCCTTTGTTGGTTTTGTCAAGCAATCTCTGAAAACCAGTAAGAGACTTGTTTAGACAACATTTAAAATTGTGAGGTCATGTATCTAAGAATAGTGATTAAGGTCATGTGAAATTCTTTGTCTTCTGGGTTTTGTTTTTGTTTTTAACTGATTTTATCAGAGGCCTCTGTAAGGGTCAAACTAGCAAGGACTGAGGTAACATGTCTTCTCTGAATGGTACATTATTGTTTCCTAAAATATGAAAACTTGTTGGACCTTGAATATAAAGCGGCAATTTTTTTCTGATAAGTAATTTTTTGAGAAAATACTTACCACATGTTCGGGTATAACTTGTACATTGTATCAACTTCTTATCACTTCTGTCTCTCTAGTGTCTCTTATTGAATTTGTGATGATCTAAAATACCCACATCTTTTGCATATAATTTCCTATCAAACTATTTATCCCCAAAGTATACTTATACTTACACTGTTACATAAATTTTACAATAAGATAATCATATACCTCTAAGTATCTAATGCTTATGATCTTCTAACTTACTTTCCAATACATTATCACAGAAATCAATGCTATATCCCAGGCATATGATTGTTGCACACATTTTCTAGGTCTGAGCATAGTCATCATTGATATGTTTCAACTTGTTTGAAGGGATAATGTATATATTTTATAAAGAACTGTATCTATCTTCTCTTGCTATAACAGAACACCTGAGATTGGCAGATTTATAAAGAAAAGGGGTTTGTGTTGGTTCACAGAGCAAGAGGCTGAGAAGTCCAAAATCAGGCTGTTGTATCTGATGAGTACTGCTTGCTGCTTCGACTCATGAGGAAAAGCAAAGGGACGATCGAAAGCCAAGGAAGACAAACTCTCTTTATAGCAACATCCTCTTGGGGTAACTCGATTTCCCTAGTCCACTCATGAGGATTAGAATGTGCTAATCCATTCCTAAGGGCTGAACCCCCATGACCCAAACACTTCTCACCAGTCCCCGGCCCCAACACTGCCACACTGCACTCTAAGTCTGTTTTGATGGGGACGACCATATTAATGAGGCAGGAGCCCAGGATGCTGCTACCCAATCTCAGTCGTGTGAAATCCAAGATGGCACCACCCAGTCCTGGCCAGGTGGAGCCAATACGGGAAATCTAAATTCAATAAGAATAAATGAAACCTGACCCAAGCCCCCACATTACTACCCCTGCCTGTTACTGATCCAATCAAAACTTGTCCCACTAGGGCCATATAATCTGTATGCTGATGCCCTTTGTCGCTTAGACTTGGGGCTCTGCCCTCTGGTCCTCACTGGTATGGAGACCTGCTATATGCTACTCAACTTATGGTTCTTGTTCTTTGTGGACCAAAAAAGGTTCCCGCAGCATTCAAACAACAGCAGTCTCATTTAGAGGACCAGGAGAAGGAGGAGATAAGAGAGAGGGGTAGTACTTGGTAATGAACTTGACCAATTTATGTATGTGCATGTCCAAATATGTAACAATGAATCTCACTATCATGTATAATAATAATGCTCCAATAAAAATGCAAAAAAGAGAAATTGCATTATCTAGCAAAATTGGTAAAAAAAAATTTGTGATATCCAAATATTCAGATACAAAACACAGTCAGAAAACACATGGGAAAATATCATGTGGCCATAAATAAAAATATCACTGCCATAAACAAAATAAATGCAAATTGAAATAATAATGAGTGTCATTTTAGACCAGGGAAGTGAACCAGGGACTGAGGCAGAATCCACTAGTGATAAAATTGCAGAGGAAACTGTTAAGATTATTTGCTGGTGGTGCTAAAAATTAGCATAATTCCTCTAGAAAAGTAAGTGGACAATATAGATATTTTCAAATTAAAAAACAATTCATACCCTTTGACCAAATATTCTGATGCATACAGCTTATTCTTGAAGAAATAATTTGGAAGAAGAAAAGAAGTTATCTACAGGAAGATATTCATGAAACATTATTTATAATAAGAAAAGGAGACAATGCAGGTTTGTTTCAAACTGAAAAAATAGATGAAATAATGGTTTGTTCAAATGACACACACTCTCTCTCTCTCCCTCCCTCCCTCCCTTCCTCCCTCCCTCTCTCCCTCCCTCCTTCCCTTCATCTCTCCCTCTTCCTCTCCCTCTCCTTGTGTCTTTGTCTTTCAACTATATTCTCAACATTCTCAAATTCTCTTTCTCACCCTCTCTCTCTCTCTCTCTCTCTCTCTCTCTCTCTCTCTCTCTCTCTCTCACACACACACACACACACACACACACACACACACGTAAAAGAGAAAGAAGTGACCATTTCTTCGTTTCCTATCACATCTCATTTACTCTGAATAGCTCCAAAATTATATTTATCTCATCTAACCATGCAGTTAAGTTTACATCTGCCCAAGATATAGCTTTGTGCATCCTCCAGCCTGAGAGAGAAGCTACTGAACACCTAACAGTTTTTTCAAACTCCAAAACCAAAGTCCTGAGCTGGGAGAGACGGTGGCTGTGTCGGTGGCTGTGTGGTGGCTGTGTCGGTGGCTGTGTGGTGGCTGTGTCGGTGGCTGTGTGGTGGCTGTGTCGGTGGCTGTGTGGTGGCTGTGTCGGTGGCTGTGTGGTGGCTGTGTCGGTGGCTGTGTGGTGGCTGTGTTGGTGGCTGTGTCGGTGGCTGTATGGTGGCTGTGTCGGTGGCTGTGTCGGTACAGTGTGTGTGTATCTTCATCCGCATCCATCTCCCAACAGCCTGAGTAGCTGCTGATCGGACAGTGTCACCATGCGATGGTGTCTCCAGCAGGTGTCTCTCCTACAGTGTACCCTGGACGGTGGACCACAGTTTGCACGTGGGAGGCAGGGCCCCTTCAGCAAGTATAACTCAAGTGGCTGCCCGGATAGTTAGCAAACAACATTGAGGTTTTAATTTTGAAAATTTGATTTTGTCCTCAAAGAGGAAATGTTGGCTTGGTCCATACATTTGCTGAGATGTGCAGAGAATAACCAGAGGTGAGAAGCAGGGTAGTCAGGTGGGGTTTACACCTTCAACAATCCAGGGCTTTAACTTTTACTCAGAGGGGGAAGGAGAAGCATCTGGGACCATCAAAACCACTGTGCTCTGTGCCAATGTTTGCCTTCCCAAACTCACACTTTCCTGGTCACTTCATGACATGTTTATTGGTCTTGATGGGCGAGGAATAGAACAGGAAACTGCAGCCCCGCAGACATCTGATGGGGCCGTGGACAGACCAGCCTTGGGCTCGGCTTTGCTCAGCTCCCCACGGTGGCTGAAACCCTCCTGCTATTAACCATCCTCATTCCCAATTCTCTGTAAAATGTGTCCCGGCAAGTCCAGGGCAGTAAAATATACTGCTGGGATAATTAAACAGGTTACAGATGAATATTATTTTGGTCTGCAAATAATTGCGTAAAAGCTTTCAGAGGTTTGTGTCTTGAGGGTCTTAGCTTAGTTTGTGGGGCTTTGGCAGGAAATGGCTAATTATAACACATGCGCACATTTCTCAGCAATTGGGCCCTGGGGACCCTCCACTCTGCACACAAGTCGACCTTGCCTCTGGGGTAAAAAGCCACACAGCAGAGGCCAGCATCGGACAGAGCCTGGTTAGCAGTGCCCTGCCTCAGCACACAGCATGAAGGTCTGGCATCTTACTTTAATGTTATTAATGCTATTTCCTCAGGCAACCAATCCTAGGGCATGTTGACATCAAAATTAGCCATTTTTAGGATCCTTATCCTCCTTGAACCTTCTGAAGATGAACTATTTCTTTAGGAATTAGTACTTCATAAACTGGACTGCAAGCAGAGAATAATTCCTCTCTCCTTCTAGATCATGGGCTTTATTGATGAAGTTCCTTAGCCTGTAGGCAGAATTGGCAATCAATAGGAGAATAGGGAGAGATTCCTAGTGCTCATCTGCTCTTCCCAGGCAGCAGATCTTGACTCTGTTCTGCTGTGATCTCAGAGCAGTGGGGATCTGTTGAAGGGTTTTCAGAACAAGGATGTAGCAACACTAAAGGCTACCCCGTGGGAGCCAGCTCCTTCTCTTCTTCCTGTGCACCCACCTGACCCCATTTCCCAGCCTCCCTTGCTGTAGGTGTGGCCATGTGACTGAGTCCCAGCCAATGGAATTTGAAAAGGAAGACAGTGCCGGTCCTGGCCAAGGTATTTAAAGGGGACACCTCTCACACTTCTTCTCCTGAGCTCAAGTAGAGAATGACCAGGACACAAGGGAAAGAGAAACCACGAGACTAAAGGAGCTTGAATCCTTCAACGACTGCAGGGAAGAAAGTTTCTTACCAACCAGTAACAGCTTCCTCAAACCATGGAGCGAAATGAACTTCTATCGTGCCGAACCATTACACGTGCTTATGATGTGAAGTGAAAATTAGCAGCCCATTGCTCTGGATTAGGTTCTGGCAGTAGAGCCCAGGAGACCAGCCTAAAAATCAAAATGGCGTCACTCACGCTAACATTCCAAGCCACTAAGCTGAAACTAAGCTGCTTTTTATTTTTTTCTGACCTTTGAGAATCTGAGATTAGTGAGCCATTGAGCCGTCAGCCAAATTTCCCAAATGGGCCAGCCTCAATTGGCTGGATAATGAAGCTCTTTCTGCTTTAATTCCTATGCAAAAGGAAGTTACTTGAAACAATCTTATGTTAACTGATAAGATATTTTATTGCTGTTCTACCTTTTTATCTCCACCTTACAAGAAAAATAACTCTTAAATGACCAATGGCACTTATTTTTCCCCCTTGCAGTACTGTGGACTGAATCCAGGGGCATTCTACCTCCACGCTACACCCCTAGCTGTATTTTATTTTTTGTTTTGAAACAGGGTCTTGCTAAGTTGCTAAGGCTATCCTGAGGCTGTGTTCCTCCTATCTCAGCCTCCCAAGTACTGGGATTACAGACATGTACCACCAAGTTCACCTGCAGTTTTGCTTTCTTAAAAGAAAAAAATCTCAGCCGGGCGAGGTGCCGCACGCTTGTAATCCCCGCACTTGGGAGGCGGAGACAGGAGGATCGCACAGGTTCGAAGCTGGCTTAAGAGACCCTGTTTCCAAATAAAAATATATTTTAAAAAAATTAGGTCTGGGAGTGTTACCTGGAAGTAGAAGGGTTTCCAGGAACCCCAGTACCACCAAAAAAAAAAAAAAAAATCTCTATATATAGAGCATGCATGTGGTGGCACACCCTTGCAATCCCGGTACTTTAGAGGCTGAGATGGGAGGATCGCAGGTTCGTGGCCAGTCTCAGCTACTTAGTGAGACCCTGTTCCAAAATAAAGAATAAAAAACAGGACTGAGGATATAGCCCCTGGGTTCCATCCCCAGTAGAAAAAAAAGCTTCTTCTCTCTATCTAGAGCATGGTGGTTTGTGCTTGCAATTCCAGTACTTGTTAGGCTGAGACAGAGGACTGTAGCTTCTAAGATAGCGTCAAAAGTAATGAGAGTCTCATCAACCTAGCAAGATCCTGTTTCAAATTTTTTTTAAAAAATCGGTCTGGAGGTGTAGCTTGGAAGTAGAATGCCTTTGGGCTCAATCCCAGTACCAGAAAAATAAACAAATATTTTTAAAACACGGCTGAGGGTGCAGTTCAGAGGGAGAATGCACCTGGGTTCCATCCCCAGAACCACAAAAAAAGAAAGGAAGAAAGAAATTAGGTTTATTCACTGGGACCATCAAATTCTTGCTATATTCTATGGAATGGCATTTTGCCCTGTTCTAGAGTGTACAAAAAGACATTTGAGACCTTTAAAGTAAATAGCCTTAATTTTGTCCTTTGACAAAGCAGGGAAGCCTAATCTGCATTAATTCAGAGTGAGTATGTCTCACATTTTGAGTAGTTTTGTTTTGTGACAGAGAGAAACATCCGGCCCTCTTTTTATTGCAGTTCTCTGCCTATTATCACTTTTCAAAGTGCCCGACGGCAGCTCGCCATTCCCAAAGCGCCCCAAATCTTAGACAACAAAAAAGCATTTTATTTATAGATTGGTTGCTGGGTCATCTCCTTCAGACTCAGACACAAGGGCAGAAAGTCTCCCAATACTATTTCCCTAAGTATCACATCCAATTTCCCCTTAAATATCTCTCTAGTTTCAGTGTCTTGACAGCTTCCTGAGTGAAATTATTCTACTACCTGATTGACCTTCATAGCCGGGAATTTTCCTTCTTATTTTTGTGTTTTTTAGCTTCAGCAAATAATTGGCCAGACCCTGCTAAATAAAATAGCTTCGGAGTGAAAACCAGAAACGGGAACATAAATAACTTAAATTAGACTTTATAATACTCTCCTTAGTTGCCATCTCATTTAATCTTCTTAATAAGGACAGGAAACATGATTTGCATTTGACAAGCTCTGAGATTTCAAATAACTCACCTAGAGTCACAACACAAGGGAGTGAGCCGCAGGGAGTCTTGGCCCTGGGCACACAGCCCAGCCCAGCCCATTCCCCTTGGCTGTCTGGGACTCAGTAAATGGAAGCCCGCGGCCATGGATCCATGCTCAAGTTCCTCGGCAGTTTAAAGAGTTTAGCTTTGATGGAGTCCACTTTCCAGGGCTGGAGCGATCTTGTTTTGGAAAATATTGACTAATCTCACTTAGCATAATGTCCTCCAATTCCATCCATTTCCCTGAAAATGATGTAATTGAGTTTTTTTTAATGGCTGAGTAAAATTCCATTGTGTACATATCCCACAGTTTTGTAATCCACTCATCTGTTGATGGACATCTTGGCTGCTTCCATAGTTTGGCTATGGTGAACTGTGCAGCTATGAACATAGATACTCATGCATTAGTTTGGTAGTTTGGTTTCCATTTGGATACCCGGAAGTGGTATCGCTGGATCATACGGTAGGTTCGTTCTCATTCTTCTGAGGATCCTCCACACTGTCTTCCAAAGTGGTTGCACTAATTTTCAATCCCACCAACAATGTTTAAGAAATCGGATGTTCTCCCTCATATGTGGAAACTAGGGAGAAAATGGGTCACAGGAGGAACTCTAGATGAAGAAGAGACTATAGATGAGCAAATAAGGCGACCTAGCTGAGGGGAGGAGAGAGGGAAACTCCATGATGCACATGACGCACATTAACAAACACCAAAGTCAATCACAGAGCCAAACGTGAGGAGGGGGAGGGAATGGGGAGCGACTTGAGGAAGGGCTAAATGAGTGGTGTGTGCCTGTGTGCCTCTACCATCTTGTGCGCTATTAAGATGTACCAATTAGAAAAAAGAAAAAAGAAAGTATTGTTATTCCCTTGGAAGTGACCCAGGAAATGTTTTTTTTTTTTTTTTTTTTTTTGTAGGCAGGAGGTATCCACAAAGGCAGTGAATGTAAGAAAAAAATCACCTTTTCATAGCTCCAAGTTATCTTCCAGACCTAGTAAGAAAATCTTCACTCTAGGAGAGTTGTGAAATGTTGGAAATTTGACATTGGTCCTGACTGAGTTTCTCTACTCCTGCAGAGCTGAGACGGGCTGGGCCTCTCTTCTTTCCCCTCTTGTCTTTATTGCGCAACCTTCCATGAGTGTGAGGGAAATGGTGCCCAGCTCCCCTTTCGCACCCTCCTTCTATAATCCTTAGTGATTTGCAGCTGGTCTTTACTGGAGAAAGCAGAGAGATCAGGCCTTTCTGAGCCAAGGGCGTTGCATTCACACCTGCCCCTCTGGCCTGGGTAGCGGCGCTGGGTCTGCAGGGGCCAGGGCTGCCCTGAGCTACAGCCTGTGTGGGCCAAGCTCAGCACCAGGGCTGGGTAATGAGGTCAACCTGAAAACAACCGGAGGCACGTTCCCCGGGAAACGCAAGCAGAGTGGAAACGGCCCGACCTTCTGTTGCAGAATCCAAACCCATTGAGTCAATTGCTGGGAAACACAGCCTGACCTTTCGGAGGCCGTGAGCATCGCTGGGCGAGCCAGCCGCCCTGCTCTTTCCACTTCACTGCTGCCCCCGAGGCGGCAAGTGGCTGGAAATAATAGCCCCGGCTCCAAATCAGCGCTCCTTTAATGAAACACACGGGCGCACCATCCAGCGTGACACCGGGGCAGATGTGCGGGTGCGTGTGTGCGTGTGCGTGCATGCGGCCACACGGATATATACAGGTACAACGTGTAAGCGTTCTTCATTTATATAAAAGTCCATTTCCACTTAACATTTCACATCCTGTGTTAGACGATTCATTCGAGCTTGTGTTTTGGACAGAAATCCTGAGGATCCGGTGCATGTTCCCGCGTGAGAAAATAACCCTCAGGGCCTCGACAGCAGCCCCCTGAGATGGACTCGCAAAGCCACTTCCCAGCCTGACACTGACGCAGCCCTGAAAAAGGCTGTTACATCCTGCCGTACGTTACTGTTCCTCCATTGTCTTCCCACCTTTTCTGCATCCTATCAGGACATGGACCCAGAGCATCTTCATGATGTGCAAGAGCGAGTTAAAGGAAGGGATGGATTCTCCTCAACCTTCAGAAACACTGCTACATCTAATAGCTCATGTTCAAACCTCAAGCCAAGGATGCTCTTCTTGGGAGCCCCAGCCAGGCACAAAGGAGACGCAGGTACAGAGCTCAACCGTCTCTGCTCAGAAGGGTCCTGGTGTGAAGAGCATTAGATCCGGGCCTGCTCTGAGGACTTTGCAAAGGATCTAGTCGCTTTTAATTTCTTAACAGAACTAAACAACTTTCTCACAGGAAAAAAAAATACTAACACTTAATTGGAATCTGAAAAATGTGCTATTTTTATAAAAAAAAATTATCTCGGGGAGAAGGGGGTATCCAACGTGTAATCTTTGTTGCCTAGGACAAAGAGCATATCACAAGCAGGCTGGTTACACCCGGGTTAATTACATGGGTATTGCATATATTAAGCTCCTGAAAGAATAATCTATGCCAATATTGTTCTAATGTTCTATCCTCTACTTAAAGCTTGGAATGATAAATAGGGAGAGCTTCAAGGGCTCCCAGGAGCCGTGAGATATATTCCCTATAGATTACAAAATACTTTGAGCAATCATTAGAAAATGTAATCAGTACTTTATCACAAAAAAACTGTTTCTCACTGTTGGAGGTTGATTTTTGTAGGTTTAATATAGCTCTGGGTCATGCTTTATGGATCACTCTGCACAGACTCATTGCTAGAAGTTTCCATCAGGCTTAGCCCAGCCACAAGGAAGTCAGGGAGCCAGGCAGGGCTGTGGGCCTCCTTCCTACCAAGCTGAAGAAAATCATAATTCTTGCCCTCCCCCCCAAAGAAAATGGAACTTTGGAGATGTGCCTGGTGAAGAAGTCTTACTGGGTCTGCTTTTTGTAGGTAAGCTTCGTGAAATTTATGAAGTCAGCAGGTAAAGGGAAAATCACGTGGCGTCCACGTTGCCCTTGAAAAATCCCTTAAATAGCTCATTAAGTAGAGCAACAATAACCACAATAATACCTGGCCTTTTGTAAAAGATTCCTCTGTGCCAGAGGAATTAAGATTCTCCATCCTTAAGAAGTAGATACGACCATTAGTCCCATTTCATAGATGTGGTAAACTGAGGTACAGAGCATTTAGTTTACATTCACTCTAGAATCATGGAGCTACTATGTGGTAGTGTTTTGTCCTCAATATGATGAGTCTTGTCTTAGGAATTCATGAGTTAGGGAGAGCGACCACCAGTCTCAAAGGCCTAGCCACCCGCCCTATCCCATCAGCCCATTCCACCGCTTTGCCCAGAGCTCTACCATGTTCAGGCAACCTCACCTCACTGACCAGGTCCCCTCCAGCAACATCACGGTGCTGTCAACCTGTACCATGTGGGCAGTACTAGAGAACGGGCATCTCCTCAGAGGATGCGCCTGGCAAGCATGCCAGTATTACCCCAGTCCTCGGAACAGCCTCCCCTGGACCTATCTGAATGTTTCTAAAGCAATGCTACTTACCCAAGGATCATCCTACCACTCCGACCTCCGAGACCCATGCTCCAACGAAGCCACAAGAGGCAAACATAGGTTTTACACTTCCAGGCAACTCCTTCTCTCTTTCTAGGGCCGTGAGTTTCCTGGTCTAGCCTGCCTGCATATTTAAGAACAATGTATAATTACAATGTACCAGCTAAAGTATTAAAAATAATTTTAAGATGCTAACAGTAGTAATCTGTGCTTTAAGATGGGCAGAACATAAAGAGGTAACCTAAATGCCTAAAGCTATCGAAAACAAAAGATAAACAAAGTTATCTGATGCCCTCAAACTTTGTTCAGGTTTCTCTAAAAAATTTGAAAAATCAGCCGGGCGTGGTGGCGCACGCTTGTAATCCCCGCACTTGGGAGGCAGAGACGGGAGGATCGCGCAGGTTCGAAGCCAGCCGTACGCGCTGGCTCCAGCCGTACGCGCTGGAGACCCTGTTTCCAAATAAAAATGTAAAAATAGATCTGGGAGTATAGCCCGGAGGTAGAAGGGCTTCCAGGGACCCCAGTACCACCAAAAACAACAACAACAAAAAAAAATTTTGGAAAATCCTTTTTCCTCTGACAATGTCAATAACATCAAAGCAAAGCCCAATTTGAAGATCAAAACTGAATGGTGGCTTAATCTAGGAGGCACTTTTTCTTCCCCCTAAATACTTGTAACCTGTGGCTCTGTGAGTGAGAAACCCAGAATTACAGAATAATAAATTACAGAATACAAAGGGAAGGTGCTCCTACACATCACAGTGCCATGCTTGGGTATTGTCTGCAGCTTAAATCTGTAGATCTGTCCCACTGGATCAGAGATCCCAGTGCAAGGCAAAGCAACTAAGACTTTCCTGAATCCTTTCCATGTAGCAGATGCTAAATGAGGCCCTTTGTGTCATTTCATTGAATTCACCAACAATCCTGAAAGACAGATATTTCTGTTGCCCATTTTATGAATGGAGGTGACTGCTAGATCACCCAAAATCTTACCTTTAATGAGTGGTAGATCTGAAACATGAGCCCAGGTCTATCTGTCTCTGTTATACGTGTTCTTTCCACCACATGAAGCTGCATCTTAATTCTACTCATTTCCTCTATCTTTTCTTCATGTTTCCAATAACCAAACAAGTAATGAAAGAAACAAGGCTGGCTCTGTTTGAACTTCTGGCCATTTCTGTGCTAGTCTGTTTTCTGTTGCTATAACAGAATACCTGAGAGTAGCTTTTTTATAAAGAAAAAAAGGTTTATCTAGCTCACAGGCTGGATATCCAAGATCAGGCAGTCCCAGGAGAGTTTTCTGGATGCATCACAGAAAGGGAACAAGCCATACACAGGAGGGCCAGTGACACATGAACAAGAAGGACTTGGGGAGAGGACAGTGGGTTTAGTCAACCTGTCCACTGATGTAACCAAAATACCTGACAGCAGCCTAGAGAAAGAAAAGCTTATTTGACTCATGATTTCTGAGGTATAGTCAATTGTCAGCTGACTCCAAGGTAGACATTATGGTGGCACGGTTTGGTAGAGGAAAGCTGAGCTCGATTCAGTGATGGTCAGCAGCAGAGAGAGCGAAGGGAAACGGCTAGGGAAATATCCCGTCCGGAGGCCACAGGCCCAGGGATGCTCCTCCAGCCACACCCACCTGCCTAGACTGCCACCCAGAAAACGCACTCACCTCTTTAACCCTCCAGTGGATCAACCCGCCGATGAAATTAGAGCCCCGATTTTCAGTGGTTTCACCTCTGAACATGGCTGTATCGTGGACATATTTTCAACACATGAGCAACTGGGGCTCATTGCAAATGCAAGCCATAACATCAGCTGACTTATAGCAATTAATTCTTAAAGGAGCTAATCAATCTAGTCCTGCAAAATCTGCCCCCATCCCTAGGGACACGAATCCACTCACGAGGGTGGAGCCTGTGATCCCACTGGTCCCCCTCTCTTAGAGAGTCCATCATCTCCACTCTGCACATGGGGAACTAAATCTCCAGCATATGAGCCTCTGGGAGACTAACCGCATCCAAACCACAACAATTTCCGACAGATCTGGTAGAGATACCAATTGTGGTCCAACATTTTGGGGGTCGAGGTTTCAAATCAGCACAGGTAACTGGCTGGTTCAATGCCCTATGTGTCCCTCTCTGCTGGAGTGCCAATGGCTTTGGGGGGCTCCGGCAGGGCTGACTTCCTCTAGTGCCCCCAGTGAACGGGCTGGAGGAAGTGGAACTCGTCGGGTTATTTTTCTGACGTACTCCCTCACCCTACAATGCACAGAAGCACCGTTCACAGAGGCCCATGGTTAACACATTCCTTCTGACAGAACAGCTTCTACAAATGAAGAGCCTGGAGAAGCCTCAGCACAGAGAGTTAATCTGTGGGAAATCGGAAAACTCGCCATAACGAAGAGGAAAATGAATTGGCATTTTCAGAAGTCTGAAACAGAACCCCTCTCCATATGGCAAGCAGAGTTCTTTATTGATCATAACCAGGCCCCCTGTCAGCCCAAATGCGATTCTTTGGATGTAAAAAGGCATGAGTTGGAGCATCTCTGTCGTAAAGTGTTATCTTGAGGGAAAGCGAAAGAAAAACACGCCAATACAAACCCAGGAAAACGGCCACCCAGTGGCTGCTCTTGTTATGAAACTCACATTTAAGTCATCTCTCCTGCTCTTCGTCTTTCCAGAACATGGATTTTAAAAGACACACTGTGTAGACTAAAATGAAAAGTGCTCTGAGCTGGGTGTGGTGGTGCATGCCTGCAATCCCAGTTCTTGGGAGGCTGAGACAAGAAGTTCACAGGTTCAAAGCCAGCCTCAGCAACTTAGCAAGATCCTGTTTCAAAATGAAAAAGTCAAAAGGGCTGGGGGTCAAGCTCCCAGGTAGAATGCCTCTAGGTTCAGTCCCCAGTACCCCCCATACACACACACACACACACACACACACACACACACACACACACACACAGAGCAATGCTCTGGCTGGAGAGTTCTGGTACCCAGGCAGGGAAACCCTCAGATGTGAGTAGGTTACACAGCAGCCCCGGTACAGGCGGCTGCTTAGGACACCCAGGCACTGTGTGGTTTGGGTTTTAGTTCTTGGCATTGAACCCAGAGGCATCTTTCTCCAACTATACCCTCTACCCTTTGTTTAGTTATCTTTTTTTTCTCTCATTAAATTGCAGAGGGTCTCACTAAGTTGCTGAGGCTGGTCTTGAACCCATGGTCCTCCTGTCTCACCTGCCCAAGTACTGGGATTACAGCTGTGCTCACTACAGCCAGCCCTTCAGGGGGTTGCCCAAGCCTCCTGGAGTGTCCTGTGATGTGCCCCTCCGTAGGTGTGCCTGCAGTCCTCAAACCATCGCCTGACTCCACTCCACGAGGTCTCTGTCCTAATGGCTTCATTTGCTCTGGGAATTAGGACATAAACATCTTTGGAAGCCATTTGTCATCATCCTATTAGATGCTTTTATACTTTTCTTTTTTTACTGGTGCATTGTAATCATACATCATGGTAAAGTTGAGAGTGCTAATCACATACACGCAGGCCATCCGCAGTGAGCTGCCCCAAGCTCCCGTGTATTGAGATTGGCACTGATGAATTCATATACCACGTCCACCGTGTCCGGTGAGGTGCCTCTGCAGTCTCCTCCCGCCTCTCTTCCTTAGGCCCCCTTCATCACTCCACCGTGGTTTCGCCTCCTTTGTCTAGAGACCCTTCTCTACCTCAGTTTCTTCCTCACTTCCACATATGGCGGAAAACATCTGACTTTTCATTTTTATGACTAATCTCACTTAGCATAATGTTCTCCAGTTCTACCCATTTCTCGGCAAATGACATAATTATGCTCTTCTTTATGGCTGAGTATGATTCCATTGTGTGTGTGTGTGTGTGTGTGTGTGTGTGTGTGTGTGTGTGTCTATAATTTTGCAGGCCATTCATCTGTTGATGGACACCAAGGCTGGTTCCATAGTATGGCTATTGTGCAGGGTACCGCTACAAACATAGGTACGCATGCACTGCCATGGCGGTCCGGTCTCAGTCCCTTTGAGTAGGTACCCAGGAGTGGAATAGGAGTGCTTCTGTATTTTTATGTATGGTTTGTTTATTTGTTTTCTGGAC
Organism: Muscardinus avellanarius; assembly: GCF_963383645.1. Classification (NCBI taxonomy): domain Eukaryota; kingdom Metazoa; phylum Chordata; class Mammalia; order Rodentia; family Gliridae; genus Muscardinus; species Muscardinus avellanarius. Next base: position 158,018,082 of record NC_137788.1, read on the forward strand.
AGCATATACAGCTGCTCACGTAAGTCCTCCCTATGGAGCTCTGTCACCAGCCAGGACTCCCTGTGGGGTGCGGCCTCTGAGACAGAGAGGTCGGGCTGGTCATTCATGAGGGGGTGATCCCAGCACCCAACCTGGGCCAGGGCTGGCTTCATGGGCACACGTCTCTTCACTCACGTCATCTCTCATACTCAGAAGGGCCCCGCCCGGGACCCTTTTGGAATTCTTAGTAATTTATGAACAAAGACTGTATTTTTAGTTTGCACTGCACCTTACAGATTTGATAGCCTATCTTGCCCCTGGGTAAGGACGGACACAGTATGAACGGAAAGAGGACCTGGGGTGCTGGGGGGGCAGTCACAGGGAAGGCCTGACTGATCAGAACCAGGTCGGCCAGCAGAGCTGCCTGAGTGGACAAGTGCCCCAGTCTTTACCCCAATGGCCAGTCAGTGAATGCTAGCCACCTGCAGGGAGGGACATAACCTTGTATCAGGGTGTTCTCTAAGGCCAAGGGCAAGTCCTGGAGTTAGACTCAGCTGAAAACTTTCTGATTCCAACATTTCTAGCATTCAGAGGCATGAGTACCTAGGTCCTAGATTGGGTAGACTGAATCTCACACACACACACACACACACACACACACACACACACACACACACACTACTTCAAGTTCAAAACATGAACACATGTCTCTATCTGCGTAATCACCACCAAGTTCAAGGATAGAATATCTGAGGCACCCCTGTGTGCTCGCTTGTGCCCCCGGTGGTCTGAAGCCACGCTCAAAGGGGTGAACACTGGTACAGCGCTGTGCATCCGCAGAGATCGGCTTTGCAGTCCTTGGTCATCAGGTCAATGGGATCATGCAGTAAGGATTCTTTGAGGTTTTGTGTCTTTTACTCTTTATCAATTCAATGAATCTGATGTGTATGTGATGCTCTGGTGTGCATCAAATATTCCGTTGCTGTTCTTGCTGGTCGTGTAGCATGTTACTTAGCCATTTTCCTGAGGATGGGCCTTGGGGACATGTCGTCATAAATATGTGGGGGGAGAGGGTCACTGAGGATTTAACCCAGGAGAATTAATTCTACCTCTGAGTTACGTCCCCAGCCCTTTTTACTTTTGTCTTCAAACAAGGTCTGGTTAGGGGACAGAGAGCCTCTGCAGGTTACTGAGGCTGCTGCTCTTGAACCTGCGGTCCTCCTGTCTCAGCCTCCCGAGCACTAGGATTACAAGTGTGTGCCACCACACCAAGTTAGGGGTATGTTTAATTTTGGATGATAGTGAGAACATTCTTATACCATCCTGTCAGTCATTCTTCTTGGGTACACTTAGGGCTGTGCACTCTAGGGCAGGCATAAGCCTTACTGGGTACTGCCAACCTGTTTTCCAATTTACATCCCCACATACATTCTATTTCAAGTAGATTTTGGCTGACTCAAAAATCAACTTAAAGAAAACATCATGGATTAATATAGAGAGAAAAGCTACCATCATCCCATTATAGATCTAAGCTTAGTTGTAGCTTATGGGCTTATAACATTTTTTGGCTAACTGGGTTAGCAAGAAGGTTAGAATGCAATGTTCCAGATGTACTCTGCATAAAACAGGCCATCAAAAAATATGGGCGTCAGACAATGTCCTGCTGGTAGCTTTATGCTGAGGTTTCAGGAAAATTTTAGGCAAGACCAAAGGGCTGGATTTGCTATGAGAATAATCTTAATAAAAATGCTTGGATTGAACTGATATAGGCAATTAGACCGATATTCACAAACCAGGGAGAGTTGGGGACAGCCTGCTTGTTCTCTGTAGACAACAGAGGGGACGCGATGAGAGGAAGCTGGGACTCTGGGACTGAATTCCTAATGCCAGTCTTCCTAAGAGGGACAGACCTCAGTTCATGCTTCTGCAAAATCAGAATAGGAAACACCCCTTCAGAAGATTTTCATAAAAATTCAATGACATGTTACTTATAAAAGGACTTATGAATGATAAAAATGTAATGTAATGCCAAATTATTATTATTTTTCTATGTCACTTTTCCTAATTTCCACATGTTTATCATTTTCTTTTTTTTAACCAAATTTAGGTTCTTCTCACAGGTAGACTCCCTAGTTGGTGAGATTTTTCCCTATAGAGTTACTAAGTCCTGCTCAATATGACAGGAGATGTCTCTGAGAAACACAGATGTTCCCTAGGTGAAGGAGACTAAATATTGCACATAAACCACTCCCTGACCCTTATGATGGTTTTTTGAGAAAAGTTTATTTTGAAAAATTTAAGTTTGCTTGCCATGAAAATGCATTCTTCCTAGCAGAACAATCTTAGAAATTGCATTTGGGTACCCGGGGGAGTCACAGAAACAACGGGCTTTCTTTCTGGCTTATTGATTCTTATTTAACATGTAATAACAACAGTATTGATTATGTACCTTTCCATCTTATAAAGTTCATATTATAAGTCTAGGGTTGGATGGAGGGGGACACTAGAGACAGAAACAGCAGAAAATGGAAAAAATTAATAGCTCAACAGTACAGGAGGAGACAGAACCATCCAAGAAGTTGAGGAGAGCAGCCTGGGAAACAGAAAGTGTGAGAACGCCGTCATTCCTGAAGACACTGCAACGTGCCACAGAGTCGGTGCATAACAGTTTTGGTCATGAAGAAAAGATGAGCCAGGCACAGTGGCACATGCTTCCCAGTACTCGGGAGGCTGAGAAAGGAGGATCGCAGGTTCAAGACCAGCCTTAGCAACTTAGCAAGATTCTCAGCAGCCAAATGAGACCCCCGTTGCAAAACAAAAAATAAAAAAAAGTAAGGACGTAGCTCAGAGATAGAATGTCTCTAGATTCAATCTCCATTCAATATCAAAAATAAAAAGATGACATCATGTGTCATCCCTTTGTAATATAGTGAGACATGTGTCATCCTTATAAAAATCTTTTTCATCCAAAATAATTTGCCTAAGGTTGAAAGAAAAAAAAACTCTCTATTCCAATCATCCCAAAATGGAAATAGGATAAAAGCTTTAAATCAAATAGCATTAGTAAATCTAAGGTAGCCTGGAACATCCATTGCTGTACAGTAAACAGCTCATCACCCAAACACTGCAACATTAAATAAAAATCATTCCAAAAACACAGCCCAGATTCTGTAGACTGCTAATCATGTTCTTCAGTTATTTCTCACACTGGTAAACTGATCAAAAATTGTTCAGGTGGGAAAAATACAGATGAGCCTAATCACATGCAGACATTTCACTCACCTCCTGTATTACTTTCTGAGCCATAAATGTATTTCCCATTTTATGCTGTTATCTGAACTCTTGGAGTTTAGAAAGAAATGGTTTTGAAGCTTGGGAATCTGGAGGAGACAGAAAAACAGACACAGTAATAACCATAAATCCTGAAGCACATGGGTAATGGAATGCTGATGCATTGAAATAAAAAGCCATGATAATGCGGTGTTAAAACAAATGCGCACTCCTCCATAATAGAAAAGAGGTCTCAAGGTTCCATCCGTGTGGAAAGATCAGCAGATTTCTGCTCCATAATCATAACTGTTATTATTATTTATTAAGCACCTATCGTGGAGTGGATGCCTCAGGCACCATCCATAAATGAAAGAGAAGAGATTTTAAAAAAAGAAATCAGTGCTTGAAGGCCTTATGAAATAAGAGGTTTCCGTATCCAATATCGCGGAGATAGTAATAGGAGCGATGCGTTTTTCCCATGTGTTTCATTTTATGATTCCAATCAACTCCAAAGGAAGCTTCTTGTCTTTCCGGCTTTGGCCTTAAGAAGGAAGATCAGCTACGTGCCTAAAGGGACATAGGACTACAGGGTCCACTGGAGCTTCATTAGTAACAAGCACGGGCTCATAATCATAAATATTAGGAAAAGCTCACATTTCAAAAATGGGATGAATGCTAGGACAGACTCTGTTCAATGCTTTTCTTGTTGTTCAAAATTAGGACAATGAGCCAGGCACAGTGATGCACACCTGTAATCCCAGGACGTGGGAGGCTGAGACAGGGGAGGCTGTCACAAGTTAGAGGTCACCCTCGGCAACTCCGTGAGACCCTGTCTCAAAATAAAAATATATAAGTATAAAGGGCTAGAGGTGTAGCTCGGTGGTAGACTGCCCCTGGGTTCAATCCCCAGTACCACCACACACACACCAAAAGAAAATCAGGACAATGTTAGTAGTTTAGTTTGTTCTATATGACAACTAAGATGATTGCTCTATTTGGATAATTTCACTAAAATCTAAAATGACCTTGCCAACTATTTGGAAAAGAATAATGACATAATGGGAAAATAGCGTGATACACTAGACTTTGGTAAAATTAGTATACTGGGCATGAGCCCAGCCATTTTTTATAGTGGTCCCATCCAAAGGATAAGCTCTAACTTGGAGATAGATGGATATTTGAAGAGTCCCAAACAAAATTTCAGCACATCCATTCCTGTTGCCAATATCCAGTTGTGGAAATGTGAAGAAACTATGACATTGTTATATGAGCAGCCCTGGGTATTTCCTTAGGATAAGCCAGCTCACCATCTCCCAAAGCCTGTGTTATTATTCCCAGTAAGGAAACAAATCATGTTGATGAAGATGTAAATGACTACACCCACCTCCCAAAACAATTTGGCAGTGTCATCATATCTTTAAATACCTTTACTGTTTCACCCAGAAATTTCACATGTAGAAATTTAACCTTGGGATAGAGAATAAACACATACATTGAATGTTATGTAATAGAATATGCGTTTAAAATCTGATGATAACTTGAATTTCCACCAATACGTCCAGTAATAGTTCAATAAACACTGGTCAACACTAAGGGCAATCTCAGAGCAGATGGAAAACAAGCCTGGATCTTCTCAAAGAGCACCTTGTTTAAAGTCTTTCCTCTGGGCTGCAGAAAGAGGCAGGCTGTCTCTGCATGGGTCTCTCCAGTTTATCCTGTTTTCTGGAGCACATTGTCCTCTACTTGTCTTCATCAAAGAGCTTGAACAGATGTGCAGCCTCCCTTGCCTTCATCATTACATTACTCCAAAGAGAAAGAAGGACCCAGCAATGTGTGCTCAAGATGTCACGTTCCCAGAATTCCCTGGGAGTGATAAAGGAGGAGCACACAGAGGACTCCAAATACAGGAGGGACACGAAGGGTGCTAGGGTTTGAACGTGGCCCTCAAAACCTCATTTGTTGGAAGTTATCTCCCAAAGTCATATGCTAATGATATTTGGAAGTAGGTATTTGGGAAGTAATTAGGATTAAATGAGGTCATGAGGGGTGGACCCATGATAGCATTAGAGGCTTTATAAGCTGGAGAAGAGAGACCCAAGCTGTCATGCTTGCTCTGTCTCGCTACACCATCCCCTCTGCCATGTTGTGATGCAGTGGGAAGGCTCACACCACATGCCAGCAGAAGCCAGCCCCAAGCCCCAGGACTTCACCCTCCAGAACCACAAGCCGACTGAACATCTACTCTTTTTTAAATTTCTCAGTGTATTTGTCAGATGTTCATTACTATAACAAATACCTAAGATAGTCAGCTTATAAAGGAGAAAGGTTTATCTTGGCTCACAGATTAGGAGGTTTCATTCCATAAAGGACAAGGAGGCATGCCTCATGTGGGAGGCAACCAGTTCACCTCATGTCTGGGAACCAAAGGGGAGAAGAAGAGACTGACATTCCACAATCCCCCTGGAGCGCATGCCCCAGTGATCTAAAAAGAGGTCCTTCCTCTTAAAGGTCCCACTACCTCCCTATGGCGCCAAGCCAGAGACCAAACCTTTAACACATGAGCCTTTGGAGAACACTCAAGAGTCAAGCGACAGTACCCAGCCTTGGGCATTTTGTCATAGCAACAGATAAAGGGAGGTTCTGGGGTCACCTAGGACAGATGTGAACACTGCCCAGTGTTAAAAAAAAAAAAAAACATCGATTAACTGACAGCCCTCTGGCTACCCTCCCTGCCAACAGGGCAGCACAGCCTTTAGTCTAACAAGATGAATCCCAATGACTAACTACTGTCATTTTGTGGAAATCTATACTCTCTCAAACTGTCACAATAGAATCAAAACTACGAGGGACCTCCTGGCCAGTTTCCTCCTCCCAAGAGTTCCGAATCCTTCACCTTCGCATCTGTCATGGAGTCTTGTCAGATAATGGGGAATCAAAAGTAGAACAAAATAAAGAAATAAAAGAAGCTGAAGCCCAACAGCAGTAGCATGTTCTTTCTCTTTGGTATTGACTGTGTGGCATTCATGGTAGAATTTTTTTTTTTTTACCTTTTCACTTCAAAAATATTCCAGGAAGAAATGAATATTTTCAGCAGCTGATGGAGATCAGCAAACAGACTTCTGAACTCTTCTAAAAAAGACAATTACTTTATGTTGCCTCAGGCTCCTTCCAACCTGCAGAATGTCGATGTCAAATTCTCCAATTAAAAGGGACATTTTGGAAAAAGAATAATAAAAATAAAAAACTTGAGAGAGGAGAGTTGGCTTAGCAACCAAGCCAGCAATAAGACCTTCCTGTGGACAAGCATGGAGCTGCTACCATGTCATCAGAACCACACAGGAGAACCAATCCTTGGGCTTGAGGCCCAAGTCTGCCCCATCTTGGACAAGTCATTTATCTCACTGGGCCTCAGTTTCTCCCAGATTTCAGAGAATGGATTTTCAAAATGTTCAGCAGAGAACTTCTCATCCATAAAATCTTAACCCAGAGCTCCAGTCTCTGAACAGCGTCTGTTAGGAGCTAAGTGCGTTCTCTCTGTAAAGATATGCTGGCTAGGCATGGTGGTGTACGACTGTCATCCCAGCCCTTGAGAGGCTGAGACAAGAGGATCATGAGGTTGAGGCCAGCTTCAGCAACTTGGCAAGAACTTGTGTCAAAATAAAAAATAAAAAGGGCTACAGATGTAGTTTGGAGGTAGGATGCCCCCGGGTTCAGTACCACAACATTAAACACACACACACACACACACACACACACACACACACACACACACACATAGGATTCCAGTACCTCTGAATGTGATTTGACTTGGAAATTGACTGTTCACAAAAGTAATCAAGTAGGTCCTTAGGTCATTGTCTATAATGGACAATGGCTGTTGTCCATTTAAAAGGAGAGATTTGGGCACAGAACATATGTACTTAAATGGAGAAACAGTGTGAAGAAACACCGGGAAAGATACCACCTGAAGCCAGAAGCCAGGCCAGGATCAGACCCTACACACACACACACACACACACACACACACACACACACACACACACGCACACATCCTCCATCCCTTCAGAGAGTGCATGTCCCTGCTGGTGCCTTGATTTCAGACTCCAGGCACAGAGAATTCTGAGACAATGGATTTCTCTTACTCTAAGCCACTCAGTTTGTGGTACTTTGTTGTTGAAGTTCTGGAAAACTAACTCAACACAAAGACCTAATTAAAAGCTTCCATTGTAGCCAGGCATGGTGTCACAGGCCTGTAATCCCAGTACTTGGGTAGCTAAAATGGGAGGATTGCAGGTTCAAGGATCGCCTCAGCAAGTAGTGAGACTCTCATCAACCTAGTGAGACCCTCTTTCCAAATAAAAATAAAAGAGGGCTGGAGGAATAGCTCAGAGGTAGAATGTCCTCCTGAGTTCCATATCTAGTACCACAAAAAAAAAAAAAATCTGCCGTTGTGCATAGAGTCCCACAGCACACAATCCCAAACCCCTGGACTACAGGATGCTAAAAGCCCTGCCGCTTCTCCTAGTTCATGAGAGCTCGTGTTTCTCCGTGACCCCGAGGCTCTACTGCTTCTGAGCCCTCGTCGAGGAAGAACATTCTTTGGTATGACATTTGAAAGTGTCCCTGAAGTCAACACCTAAAAATTATTTGTGTACAATTGATCTGCTGCTCTTAATCGTGAAACCTGAGTGACCCAAATATGCTACGTGCTAGTTATGTTCAAAGAGAACCCTATTTGGGCGCATTTTTTAAACAGATCGCTGACCAAGAGCTTAGAAGATGGAGATTAAAATTACATTTGCAACCTCTTCATTGAGTGAGCAATGCCTAAGAGTACTTGAAGACACAATCTATTGCCAGAAAGAAATCTCACCATTAGGTGATCACAGTTCCACACAAAAGTTAGCTGCCTTTCCCATCCACTCAGGGGTGCAGGGGTGTAGGGAGGGCCCCTGTGATGTCTCTCTCCCTTCCTGTCCATCATGGACAGGAAGAAGCCCCAGCTCCTAGTCCACCAGGTCGGAGCGTTCCTGAGAGCTCCTTCCATGGTGTTTTCTAGTCCTTCCAAAAGAAACACCTGAAAGACCAGTAACCATTTCTGCTGCCAACCTGGGATGTCTCTTACAGTACAGCTTAGATTAAACCAAGTTCAGTCTTTCTTTAACTCATGTTGGAATTTAATTGCCATTGAAACTGGAAGGTCCTTAGGAAGTAATCAGGCCAGGAGAGACCTGCTCTCCTGCGCGCATGAATGTTGTACTCTCAGGAGTGGGCTAGCCATGGAGAGTGGGCTATTACCAAGGTCAGTCCTTCCTTTCAGCTACCTCTCTCCTATGCTCTCCTGCCTCTGTGTGATGAAGGGGTTCACAGGTCCTCACCAGGTGCTGTTGCCAAGCTCTGGGGCATCCCAGCATCTTCAGATGCAAGGTGAGGACAAATACTGCTCATCCTGCGGCACGTTCTGAGTATTAACTGAGTTAACAAATTAAAGGCACACATAATCCCAGCATCGGGGAGGCTGAGACAGGAGGATCAAAGTTCATGGACAGCCTCCGCTACTTAGCGAGGCTCTTTGCAACTCAGTGAGACTCTATTTCGAAATAAAGAATAAAATATAGGGTTGGGGGTGTAGCTTGAAGGTAGAATGCCTCTGGGTTCCATCCCTAGTACCGCAAAAAAAAAGGTACACAAAATAGAGAATCAATGACAATAGTGAATGTAGCCGTGGCGCATAATTGTTTTTATTCGGCAACACAAGCATCACGTCTTACCAGGATCGCTCCAAGAAAGGACACATAAGGAGGTCTGCAAAGTTCTCCGTGCTAGTGTTCGATTCCAAAATTTCAGAGTCCCCCACTGTGTACATTTCATCCTCGATTCAGGATAGTATAATTGGTGGAGACAAGACTCCCTGATATTTAACCACTTGCCAAATTCAAATCCCTTGGTATCTACTGAGGGACCTTGAGGGGGAGTTTTGTGGAACATAGATTTGTGTTGACACATCCTTCTCAGTAGCCACCCTCTGGAAGGAAATAAAAATCCCATTTTGGAGCTGTTTTAAATTTTAAATGAGCGCACCTCCTATTTTAGCATTTGGAGAAATTATTTGCAATTTTTTATAGATGTCCTGTGTGGTGTAAAAGGAGAAGAGAAAATCACAATTTTAACCTGCTCTCCTCTGCTCTTTCTTAAACGCGGGTGTGTCTGTGTGTCTGTCTGTGGAGTGGGAGACCATCAGCAGAGAGAGACAAGGAGCTCAGAGAGAAACAAAACTTAACCACTTGGAAAATGTGGACTGGGTATACACTTGTTGCCAGGATCTGGAAAAAGAAAAAAGGAGTGCCTGTCTCTACTGGCTCAGAGACTGGCCGGAGAAACAAACCAGAAAGTTTATAAAGACAAAACCGCATGGTAGATACTAAGGGAAGCCCTGGGGCCTACGGGAAGTCAAATGAATCACACGGTAGCCCAAGGGCGTGGGCAGAAAGCCACCCCCAGGCTTCCCCCATGATAGCTAAGCACATGATTTTGCATTTTGCAGGATTATTTCTGCTTCGGGTCTCAGGTCCGTCCAGTGAGTGAAAAGCCCATTCCAAGCCTTTAATTTTCTAAGGCTCCAGCAAAATCTAGATTTCCTTCTTGCATAGAAAGCACTTCTCACACAAAGCAGGCTCCAACAGGTTCTGACAGTCTTGTTGGTTGGTTCTGGTTAATCCACAGACTGTGTGACTAAAATGATGGGCCACTATTTCCCTGCCTAACTCACAAAAGCTTTGACCAACCGTCTCCCAACTGGAGCTTCTGCCAGGCCACCATCCCAGGCCTGTATGCAGCTGTCCAATGACACCTGCCATTTGTGTGTCCAGAGCCCATAGCTGAGGATGTCCTTGCAAGAAGAGCTTGATCTTGACCCAGAGCCTAGGATTTGGAGGCTCTGGTGAATGTTTCTGGTAGAAGAACCACAGTGCTTGTCATCACAAACACCCCATGAGCCCACAGCTGTATTTCTGTCTATTTTGGAAAAGCTCAGAGGGAGACTTGCCGTCTAGACTTGGGACAGCACAAGGGGGCTCAATCAAGTGGCTTGTGGTCTCAGAAGTGACTCAGCCTGGGATCCAAGCAAGAAGCTGCAGGTCTCCCCGCGAGACTCTACCCACAAAGCTTGGAGCTCTGCCTATTAGGTAGAGCAACACCAGTAGCTTATCCATGCATGTCATCCCTAATGACAGCCAGCCATTGCCATAGATGCCTGTGGGTTGCCACAACCTGCCGAGCCCTCCCCCCACTCACACCCACCCCCACCATCCATGCCCGGCCCGACCTGTCTCTGGGGGTGAGTGGGTGGCCTGTTGGCTGGTGCTGGGCCCTCTGAGGAGGTTCGACAAGGCTGTCCAAGCAGCATAGGAAGATGACAAGTTAGAACCCACTAGTGCTGCTGGGACCGACTGGACTATCCAGGGCAAAGAAGGGGGTCCAGCGATGCTGACCCGAGCTAGCAGAAATGATAGATCCTGTCTTTCTCCTCCAACTGTCCACCTCTCTCCAGAGATCCCCACTGGCAGGACACAACACAGTCACTTGGTAAAGGAGACTGTGATTCCTTTGTGAGTTTAGAACTCAAACACAATAGGCTAATAATCCTCAGACCCACGTCTGAGAAAGGCGTAAAGTCTAAAGCACACAGTGGGAAACAGTTAGCTCTGAGAAGCTCCCTCATACGCCTGCCTCTTCTCAGCCCTCAGCTTGTCCCATGAAGACACCCAGGTTCCTGACCCTTCAAGCGAGACTTTGTGTTTCTCTGTACATTTTTACCACCTATGTATGATTCCTTGAGTGCAATATTTGGTGATCACACATCACTTATCAACAGAGATAAGTTCTTAAAAACGAGTCCTTAGGCAATATTTTCCTTATGTGAACCCTCGGGACAAGGGCCTGTCCTTGTCTGATGACTGATGTGGGAGGTAGTCACAAGAGCAAATACACTGCCTAAACTGCATCCCACAGAAGAAGGCCAGGTGGGTTTGGGCGCTTGTCCTGTTGACAGTGCTCTGACTAATGTGCCCCTTCTCCCTTTCAACGATCCTATCCTACTCCCTACATAAAAGAAAGCCAATAGTAAAAGCATGGACACCAACCAGCAATGTGGGAAGCAGAAACGGGAAGGCACAGTTCCCTCCCAGCTGACCAGCAGAATCCCAGTTCAAACTCGGCATCTTCTCCAAGAACATTTTGTGCCATTTCTACGAGAAATAAGAAGAAAATACACATCATTTTTGGATGAATTTTTAAAGTAGAGAGGGAGAGACAGAAGCTCCGGAAACTTTTTTCACCTTTCTGACTTGGTGAAGGGAGACCCGGAAGCAGAGACCAAGATGGCGGCTGGAGGAGAGAGCAGGATGGGAGGATGATGATGGAACAGCTGAGAAGCAACTAGGCTCCGCTCCCAGGCAAGACCATCACACGGCACGTGGCAGAATGCCACGCTCTGCACCAGGTGAAAGGAAAAGAAACGTTCTGGCTTCATACTTCCCCATCTATGAGATCGACGTGTACACCTCCAGAGGCAAGAATAGAGAGAACGTGCCATAGAATACATCGACAAAGACCCACCGTTGCGCCTGCCTGTTACACAATCCTCTGCACCTCCAAGTTTGAGGGATAACTCCCAAAGCCATCCACTTGCTCAAATAAAGAAACCATCTGCAAGACAGAACCACAGCGGAGCACAAGAGGTAGGTTCTTGCTAATGAACGGGAGCAGGGTTTGACAGCCTGGGCTGCTTGCCAACCCCATTTTGTTCCCAGGCATTCTGCTTGCCAACCGAAGTTGTTGAGAATTAATAGGCCCCCCAAATATTTCCTTGGATACACAGTATAGAAGCTGCCAACTCTGACTACTTCCAATGATGTCAGAAAAAGTGAAGTTCGAGTGGACTGAAGAGAAAGAGCAGAGATGGCACCAAGCACTCCCGAGTGGAAGCCATTTGAAAGGAGCAGGAGGCAGATCTGCTGCGTCCATTCACCAAAAGGCGCGCTGATTCTAAACTCAGCCTCTGAGTACAAATGTCAGCCAGCTACTGCTGAGAGCAAGAGGAAAGAAACCTTCTCCCACTGCCATGAATAATAAATCAGTGTTTTACAGGACTTTTCACTTAAAACAATCCAGATAGTATATATTAACCTGCTTTAGAGGGAAATGTTAGAAGTAAATTTTAACTGAAACGCAGAATTAAAGGTGAAATAAACGGAAGGAGAATCCTGGTATCATGATAAAATGTTAGCGCGCGCGTGTGTGTGTGGAGGAGAGAAACACACACAGAGACAGATACTAGGGGTTGAACTCGAGGGCATTCAACCTACAAGTTATACCCCCAGCCCTTATTAATTGTTTTGAAACAGGATCTAACTGGGTCGCTGAGAGTCTTGCTACATTACTGAGGCCATCCTTGGACCTGTGATCCTCCTGTCTCAGCCTCTCAAGTACTAAAATTACAGTTGTGCACCACCAAACCTGGCTAAATGTTAATTTTTTAAATAAACACAAGAAGGCTCTTTTTAAAACAAACTGATTCACGTCTAGTTTCTGGTCTGATGTGTCAGCATCTAACAATAATAATTGTTTTAAAGATTAAAAAACTGAAAACTCAATCATTCTTCCTAGGTCTAAGATGTGGGGCTACAGGGAAGATCAGTGCTCCCAAAATTGGAAATAAACAGCTAGATACAGGAAATCACGACTTTTCCAGAGCAGAAATCTGTATTGAAAGCAGTAACAGGGTAGAAAACCTTGATTGAAGTTGAAGAATTGCTGGAGGCTCAGTGTGGACAAGCCTGGGAGTCACACCTTCAGGATGACCTGGTCATAGGGGTCCCCATGATTCTGTGTATTTTAGTTCTAGGACCTCTAACTGGTCCTTAGAGTGAATATATGAGAAAGATCCCCTCTGTGTCCAGCAGAGAAGTTAGAAGAACACATTTTTAAACACACCAGCCTTATATTAAGATGTAGCTTGGGGATGTAGATCAGTAGTAGGGCACTTGCCTAGCATGTGTAAAGGCCGCCATTCACTCCCCAGTAAGTATGTGTGTATGTGTGTGTTTGTACATATGTATGTATGTGTATTACATAAACATATATATATAAAACAGTATCAAATATAGTAAATATTGTCCCAACCATTATCAATAATCACTTTAAACATGAAAGGTCAGCAAGGTGTGGTGGCCCATGCTTGTAATCCCAGTACTTGGGAGGCTGAGACAGGAGGATCACAGGTTCAAAGCCGGCCTCAGCAGCTTAGTGAGGCTCTCAGAAACTTAGTGAAACCCTGTTGCCAAATAAAACATATAAAATAGGTCTAGGAGCGTAGCCCAGAGGTAGAAGGGTTTCCGGGAACTCCAGTACCACCAAAAAAAAAAAAAAAAAAAAAAACCATGAAAGGTCTAAATATGCCAATAAAAAGACAGAGATGGAAAGAATGGATCAAAAGTCAAGACCCAACTGCATGTTGTCTACAAGAAGCCAACTTTAAAGTCACATATATTTTAAAAGTAAAAGGATGGAGAACATATACCAGTTTAACACTAATCAAAAAAATTGGGGGCTACATTAAATCCAGACAAATCTGACTTCAGAGCAAGGAAAGTCATCAAGGATGCAGAAGGGCATTAAATAACAATAAAGCAATATTCAAAGAAGACATAACACTTTGTAATGTGTATATGCCTAACCACAGAGCATCAAAATACACCAGGCAAGAACCAAGAGAACCACAAAGGGAAACAAGTGACTCCACTGTTGTAGTGAGAAATTCCAATTTCTCTCTCTCAGAAATAGATCCATCAGGCATAAAAATTAGCAAAGACCTGGTTGAACTCAACGACACCCTCAGTCAGCTGGACTTGACGGGCATCCATAGGTTACTGCATGTGATATATTTCTTTCAAGCTCACTAGAAACATTCACCAAAAATGACCATGTGCTCGGCCATCAAATACACTTTAGCAAGTTTAATAGAATAAAAATAATACACTGCATGTTCTCAGATTACAGTGAGGCTAAACTAGAAATTAGTGACAACTATTGGGAAATCCTAAAATACTTGGAGATTAAACAACGCCCTTCTAAAAAGCACATAAATACTCTGGCCTCTATCCAGATTGTATCAATCTTTCACCTTTTGTTAAATAACACATGATAAAGGAAGACTTCTCAAGAGAAATTAAAAATAAATTTCAGACTAAACAAAAGTTAAAATACAACCCATTAAAACTGGGCTTCGTTTACTCTCAGAGTACGTAGTTTCTCCAAACCACTGCATGAAGCTTGAACTCTTGACCCATTCTCTGATGAAATTCTGAAGACAAAGCTGTGTGGTTAAGAACGATTATATCTCCTGTTGATAGAGCCCTGGGCCCTGGATCCCCAGAACAGTGCTCGGCACTTTTACACACATCATCACATTCTGTTCTCACAACAGCCCAGAGAAGTAGGAACTTCTTCTGTCTCCATCATACACATTAAATACAAAAACACAGCCTCAAACACACTACTATTCAATATCAAAACAAAATAATATGCAACTTTGAACTTTGTGTGTGTGTGTATGTGTGTGGGGGGGAAATGTGGTAGAAGATGTCTAGATCTATTTCCACAATTTAAGAATAATTCTCTTCAAGTAAGATTGAGAAAATTACTGTAAAAAATGGTTTTTATGTTTATGGAAAATCCCAAGGAAGAATGTGTGTGTGTGTGTGTGTGTGTGTGTGTGTGTGTGTGTGTGTATACATGTATATGGAATATATTTAGACATATATATATACATATATATATGTGTATATATATATATATACATATGGAATAAAAGACAGAGCTAATAACTGGGGGATGTGTGAGCTATTTGCATGTTTTT
The DNA here is from genome assembly GCF_963383645.1 of Muscardinus avellanarius. Lineage (NCBI taxonomy): Eukaryota > Metazoa > Chordata > Mammalia > Rodentia > Gliridae > Muscardinus > Muscardinus avellanarius. Next base: position 158,033,248 of record NC_137788.1, read on the forward strand.
GTGGCTCAATCTTAAAAACTAAAAAGCTATTTCAACCATCTTCATAGACATGTGGCCACAGGAACTTCAAGTTAAAGAGAATGTTTCCCCCAAAACCTATATATCATAGAATATCTGAGACATGGTTTCTCCCAATTAATTAGTCACGATCTTTATAAGAACCAGCACAGACTTCTGTGGGTCAGTAACACAAGCAGACTGTATTAGCTGTTGTGAATACTTGCTGCTAAAACAAGCAACCCCCATATTGCTCAGTGGAATGACTGAGCAATAGAAGCTGGGCAACTCTCCTCTGAGCCTTTATCAGACCTCTTTCAACCTGTGGCTCAGACATCGGGTTTTCTCAAGGTCCCCTGGATCCTCCACAGCAAAGAGCCTGCATCCCACAGGACACTTTAGGAGATAGGGCCAAAAGTAGAAAAGTCTCTCTTCTTCTCACATCATTGGTCTGTGCCCACTGTATCATCTTACATAGGGAGGCCTGGGGGAAAGCAGCTTAGCTGTGTGCCCAAGAAGGAGTTGCTATGTGGATGCTAGAATCTCCCCCAAGATACCCAGTGACTCCTGAGGCTTCACAGAGGAGAGGATGTCTGGGGAAGAGAAAGGAACCGTATGGAAACCGTGAGGGAGAAGGAAGAAGACTCCCATGACCTCAGCCCAGCTCTGCCAGAGATGAATATGGTGACCTGCACTGATCTCTTACAGCCTAAGTTTCCCAAAGGGAACCTGAAGCTTAAAAAAATAGCTAGCTCAAGAATCATAATGAGGACTGGTTGAAGAAATGCATGAAGGTGTGAGCTTTGAATGATGAAGGATTCTTCCATCATCACCAAAAGATGTTGATAATGTGGCCCACGAAAGCATAATAAAGCTGATGGCTCTTGCTGGTGACAGAGGTACCCAGCCTCGTATCCCAAAGCCGGAAGGATATGCTCAGCACATGCCCCCTTTACCCCAGATCTGCAGCCTCCAGTGCCAAGCACAGCAAGCCCATCACAAAGGAGGGGAAACCCGAGCCCAGTTTTGCCTGGATCCTAATAGCATCCAACAGCCTAAAGCCATGGAGGACCGGCAAAGTGCAAACCTAGTCTTCTCTTTGGACATTTTCAGGGAAAGAGAGCGAGGTTTTGTTTGTTGTTGTTGTTTCCTATTGATCAGAAGGGCATTGATTCCAGGAGGCCTCTGTTCAATTCACAATCCATCTGGAGCAAACAGGACTGACTGGGTCCCTGAGATGGACAGGAGATACAAAGAGAATGACTGAGGAGACCCGGAGAGAACCCTCGGACACACCCACAGAAGACCATCAACACCTCTTCCTCTCCTTCCCAAGCTCAGAAAATGTGCTGCTATTCCTCAGCCCGTCCTCACAGTGACAGGACCAGACACGACGTTTCTCCTCCTTCAAAGAGGCCAAAGAAACTCCACACCACCTCTATGGATGGCTTCCCAAGCTGCCCGAGATTGGATTATTCTTTTGACTCTATGCTAAAATCAGGAAGTGGATTTTATTCTGAATCTAGACTTTGCAGCCTGGAGTTTGGTCAGTTAAAATGCCCAATGGCAGAGACTTCCCCTCCCTTTGGTTTTCCCAAGAGGAGCAGGAAGGAAGCAGGCTCCTTGCAGTGGTCCACACTTCCAACCTAAAGACAGATGCTTCACCCAGTCGTTACGAAATGGCAGCCCCACTTCCTGGCTTTTCGTTGCTGCTTCAAGCAGAGGAAAAGGGAAGAGTGGGGAGGGGGAGTAGAAGGCACATGCCAGGTGACCCCGTCCCTTGTCATCATCAAAATAATATCATTTAACAAAGCCAGGCATGGTGGCACTTGCAAGTCATCCCAGTACCTGGGAGGCTGAGACAGGAGGATCGCAGGTTTGTGGCCAGCCTCAGCTATGTAGTGAGGCCCTAACTTAGTAAGACCCTGCTTCATTAAAAAAGGGGAAGGGGTGCTGATGGTGCAGCTTGGAAGTAGAATACCCCCAGGTTAAATTCCCAGCATTAATTAATAAATAACTTTTTCAGAAGCCCCACCCAGCTGACTTCCAAGTATATTTCTTTGGCAAGAGCCGTGTCGTTTCTGCCACACTGCCTAAAATATTACAGTTGGGCCTCCGTATCTGTGAGCTCTACGTCCACAGACCCAACCAACCAATGCACCCATAAAGTCATTATAAAAAATAAATACAGCAAAAAATATTAGGGGAAAAATACTATGCCTGCACTATACCTGCACAGGTTTTTCTTCTAATCATTATCCCCTAATTAATCCAGTGTAGCATCTATTTCCACAGAATTTACATTGCATTAGGTATCGTCGGCCATCTCGAGATGGAGTAAAGTATACAGGGGAGTGTGCATGGGTTCTTTTTGAGTATCCAGGAGAGGTTCTGGAGCCCATCCCCTCAGATGACTCTGAGGGATGACTGTGCATTCTTTGGTCTGTACACTGTCCCTCTGAAAAAATAAGCTAATGGCTGGGTTGCACGCACCTGAAATCTCAGTACTTGGGAGGCTGAGACAGGAGGATCACGTTTGAGGCCAGCCTACCCCCTATGAGACTCTCAGAAATCTAGCAAGACCTTGTTTTCAAAAACAGTAAAATAGTTAAGGGTGTAGCTCAGAGGTTGAATGTGCCCCTGGATTCAATCCCTAGTACCACAAAAAAATTATTATATATATGAAGAAACAGAAGAAACATATATTAGGTACCCAGCCAGTGGTACTGGCTAGAGTGGACCTGAAAGACTGACAGAACTTCACTTTGGGAGGAAAGAAAAATCTGGAGTGAGAAGCAATGGAGATTCGTTGCCCTTTCCAGCCACATCTTCCGACAGCGAGTGTCCACCAAGCCCCAGCGCCCAAAACAAGACCAGCCCCAGAGCAGAGTCCCTCGGACAGCTCCAAATATGTACGTTTCCACATAATTACTGATTTCCTCCACAGATTTAACGTCCAAGTTTATCTTCACTTTAATCCAATTTCACGCCAGCAGCAGAGAGATTCCAGCAGAAGGTCTTTCTTAACCTTCTGATATCATTAATTATTGCTACATTGGGAGTTACTGCACAGAACAAGCGGGTTTTTAAATAGAAATCATTTGTCTCTCAGCAGGAAACTCAACGGCTTTATTTCCAAGAATTCAAGCTGTTGCACTTGAGTAATCGGATTCATGGTGATCTCCCCGCGCTCACGGCCAAGCAGAATAAATCCTTCCTCTTCGCTTCCCAGATCAGCCCAATTTGCCACCTGTAGCGGGAGGCGTCCATTTCCTCCTCTAATTGTTGAATCGGGTTTTCCAGAAGAAAAGGCCAGCCTTTCCCCAAGCTCTGGGCATTCGGTCATGCTTCCCGGTGATTTTCTGCAAAAGGAAATCCCCTACCTCATTAAAAAATAATAATAATAGATTAATTGACCAGTTCAGTTACAAGTCGCTCCAGGACCCAATAAACTTTGCAAAAGAGTACATTCCAATTACAACCGCGCTCAGCGGGAGCTCCATGGCTAAGCCAGCCTAATCTTTCTCTGGCAAGCAGGCATTTTTATGTTTTCTTCTCCGTGCCTGCCACTTTTCTGCTTCACCATGAGCTGCGGGTCCACCTGGCAGTTCCCTGTCGGCCAGATCTGCTACTGTGACCCCAAGTGAAAACCAAGGACACCCTGTAACGGATGGGGTCTCAGAGAGGGCAGCTGGGGGCTCGGGTTGGCAGGAGCCCGGGAAGCCGGGCGTTTGGGCAGAGGAAAGGCTGTCATTTTTGCAACACAAACTCCCGGGACACTGTCAGCATCCAAGCTGGACGCGTCCTCCACAGTGAGGCCAGTGGACGGCAGAGATGGTGGTGGCTGCCCTGATGGCAGAAGCAGGCTGAGGAAGCAGGGCTGCACTGGAGACAGAACCCGCTAAGAGGTCCGCATAGGAGGCTTTCCCAGGGGCTGTTCCTGGGTCAGGTCGCGCCATCATTTGGAAAACTTTGATACTGTAAAAAAAAAAAAAAAATCCCCGTAGAAATGCACCTAGAATGGAAGACACTTCATGCAAGATCAGACTCAACAATGTTTACTAAGCCCCTCTTCAATGCATGATGGATGCATTCATTTATTCCACTAGAATAATTTTTTATTCTAGTTTTACCTTCTCTCTCTCCTTATATATGTGTGTGGGTCTTATAACATCAAACTACATATCTTATTCAATAATTAATTTATGTATTTATTTTTACTGGAGATTGAACCCAGGGACATTCTATGGCTGAGCTACACCCCATCACTTTTTCTTTCTTTCTGAAACAAGGTCTCACTACGTTGTGCACGGTCTCTGTAAATTGCTAAGGCTGACCTTGAACCTGCGACCCTCCTTTTTCAGTCTCCCATGCGCTAGAAGTACAGGTGTGTGCCACTGCACCCAGCTATATCTTCAATATGCACAATAAAATTTACGTTAGAAGAAAGGAAACCAGAAAGGAGGGAGGGAAGGAGGAGATGCGTCAGCTCAGACCTTGAACTCATAGTTTACAGAAACCTAAATCAAGGTCCTTGGCTCTCCTGAGTGGCTATTGAACTGCCTCTCCAAGTAAAAACACGATCTAGAAGTAAACTTAAAGTACAGCTATCACATTCTAAACTCAGCCCTTCAGCTCTTTTCTCATAGTGAATGACATATATACACATAGGTGTATGTATATATATATATATATATATATATATATATACACACACTTTTTTAATTTTTTGAATTATATCTCTATTTTTTGAGGTGCTAGAGATGGAACCCAGGGGCATTCTACCTCCAAGTGGTACCTCCAGCCCTATTTTTTATTTTTTATTTTGAAACAGGGTCTCACTGAGTTGCAAAGGCCCTCACTAAGTATCTGAGGCTGTCCGCGAACTGTCATCCTCCTGTCTCAGCCTCCCAAATGCTGGGATTACAAATGTGCACCACCACACCTGGCGGATTTTTTTAATTATATATTTTTAAAGTTATTATTTTCCTCATTTCCATTGCCCCTCACCAGTCTCGCTCTTATGCAGGCCCGAGAAGAGCTGGCATAAGCAATGAAGGAAGGACATGGTTTGATTTTCACGAGAGATAAAGCAAAGATAACATCCTAGTCCTGGGTTCCTGGTGTCGTCCGTTCTATACATGCACAGGCTGTTGTTGCTTCCAGAGACACACAGCCCTGAGCGCCTCCGGGAAGTCCAGCTGCCGTTCACAAGCCTGCCGCTCACTGTACATCGCAGACTCTCGGGGCCATGATTCAAATCTAATGAGATCACTATTGCCAGTAACTAGTATCGTGTCCAGAAGCTAGTAGGTGTTGAATCAGGATTTCTCAACTTTTGCCCTACAGGCACTTTGGCCCAGAACACTCTTCGTGCATGGCAGGGCTGTCCTGTGCACCATAACAGTAGTGCACTGAGCATCTGTAGATGCTGGGAACAGCTCCACTGTGGTTGGGACCACCAATGCTGACATCAGTTGTCAGACAACTCTGACATCATTTTGTCTAGCTGGAAAACCATGGAACATGGCCCCTTATCTGCCAGACACCATGCCGACCCTGCAGCTGTCCCCAAACCTGCCCTGTCCTTCCTCCCCTGTCTGTGGCTCATGGCCACTACTTCACCCCATTATGTTGGCCCCCGCCCTCTCCTCCTCCCTGCAGACTGCCCTCTGATAACCGAAAACTCTAGGCTCTGAGCTTGCCTCCACTCCACAGGAAGAGCAAAAGATTGTCTCCCCCAAGCCCTATGTGCAGTATCACTGCAAAACATCAGCAGGGAGAGAGCTGTTCTGCTCCAACATGGAGCCAGGAGCAGGTCAGGCGCTCTATCCAAGTTCAACAAGGGTCTTTCTTCCTGGACCAAAGCCCGGGTCACTGTGTCTGTGCTCTTAGCCATCCATGTTGCCTAAGTAACCGACCCTCTTCATACTTTGAAACCGTAACCCAAAATTAACTTTATAGTGAAATTTGTCAGTCGTGACATGAGTTGAGGGGAGGGAGAGGACGTTGATTAACTGGATTGGGGTTTTTTTCTACTGGTTATTTGGGCACTGTGAACACACCATAGGAATTCGTGGCTCTAGGCACCTTACCGCATCCTTCCGAGCAGGCTACAGATATGCAAAAATGACACGCTGCAGCGGGAAGTGTTTTTAAAAATTACATTAGTAAACTTGGATCCATGGCACCAAGTGTTCCCGATGGTTTAAAATATTAATGCGTGTTGGGTGCCAGGCTATTCTGAAGACTCAACCAGACTCCTGTTTGGCAGGACCGACTGTGCATAAGCAATTAGATACACGTGCAAATATTTAACTATAGGTTGATGCGTAGGCCATCGAAATACATGGCTCATCAACTAGCCACCTGGCTGGCAAAGACAACTGAGAGTTTGCCCATACTACAGATAAATCCTCTCCACCTTCTCAGAATTCTGAAAATACAAATAACTAGGGATACTGCAAGGGGAGGGTTCAAACAAAAACAAAATAAAAAGGTCGAAAGCTACCTCTGAATTCTAGATTCTCAATGGAGACCAAAGTGCTGGAGATACACCAGTGGCGCACAGGTTTCTTACTATCTTTCTTCACATGTCTTAGAGATCATAAATTGTAGATTTGGCCCAACACATTCAAATCATTGGGTGGGTTTTCAATACTTGCGCATTTTGTAAAAGATATGGACAGTTGGTGGCTGGAGACATAGTTCTTTAGTACAGCACTTGCCCGGCATATGCAAGATCGTGGGTTCTATCCCCAGCAGTGCAAAAAAGAGATAAGAGATTGAAATTTTTAAACAAATTAATTAGCATATCAAAGATCAAGTTTTATCATTTCCTTAATAGTAAATGCCAAAGTAAGTTTAAATACATACACATAAACACGCACACAACGTATATTTATGGAAATCTGAAATTAAACCACAATTTCCTACTTTTTGTGACTTTAACACTTGCCCTGGAAATCCAAATGACAGGAAATTCATCTGAGGGTGGGGGAATGAGGACTGAACTTGGAACCAGAGGCAGGATCAAGCCTAGCTGTTTTGCTTTCTACTTTGCAGCCCTCAGCAGGCCAATCCCTCTGAATCTCAGTTTCCTTAGTTGCAAAGTAGAGAAAACAATGTTCTGTCTTCAGTGGGGAGCCCCGAAATAGAAGCAGCCAAATACTTGCCTTCATCCTCTCAAAACGAGCAAGGGTGTCTCTCCAGCCTGCCCTTGGCCGGGGCTCCCTGGCACTCTGAGGCAGTTTTCTATTTTCCTAGCGCTCACTGTTGCAGTGTCTTTAAAAGATACCCATGTCTCCTAAGGTATTTCGAATTAATATGGCATTTTATTCCAAATAAGGCTGATGATGGGTGGGTGTTTTGACAGACTGTGATATATAGTCAGATCAGACCTAGGAACATAAACTACAGTGGTGATAAGCCGGGGCCAATTCCAACACTTCTAAAAACCAATGTTTTTCTATAAAGGTATAATACATTTTGCAATGAGACTCACGCTTCATGCTCCTAGGTTTTAAATACACTAGTCTTTCAAATTCCCTACCCATGTCCATCCAAACAATTCCCAGATACATATATTCCTTCTGATGAGTTCAACAGAAGGAAGTTATATAGCATTTTGTCTCTGTGGGCCTTGAAATAAAGAAACTGGTGCCAACATCAGAATATACCTCATTTCAATAGGTTTCTCAGGCATTGTGACAACTGCTGAGATTTTGTTAAAAATCTCAGCATAAGACACCTGTCGGCATCTCCACGCTGAGCACCTGGGAAACATGAGGCCAGGTGGAAGCTGTCCAAATTCACAGCACTGCTGCACATCTGTCTGTCTCCACTGGAAAGCAGAGCCGGTGGCTGAAAGGCCATGGCAGAGGTGTCATCAAGCCAGCTACTTTACTCACTACCTCACACTGGACAATCACCCTGATCTTCTGGGCCCTTATCTACTCATTCACAAAACGTAATATAAATATCTATGACTTGGGATCCTGCCTGCTGGGTGCCCCACTCATCTGGGGCCTCAGAAAAAGAAAACACTAAATCCTTCCTTTACACATATAAAATCTCAAACACAAAGTGCTAAGTTCGCCCCTTATGGTCATTCTTGGCATGGAATCGTGCATGGTCTTTGATAATTCAGAAAGTCTCAGGAGATTTCCTGGTGACAATCTCACCTGATATCTCACAATCTGACACCTGTGCAGGGGTTGAACTGATGTGGCAAACCAATTACAAACATCCCTTGAGTGTGCATGTCTTAACTTAAAAAAAAAAAGGCTCACGGAAAGTTTCAAACACTGCAGGGTGTGTGTACTTATACAGATCAGAACTATGCAATGATGACCATGCATAGAACAGAGAACTGGCTTTGGTCTATTAACCACGGTGGACCCCATTTAATTTTTACATAACTTGCGAGTGTGTGTCCAGTTATGTTGGTCCCATGAAAAGACTCCTATAATGACCAGCACCATCGGGACATAGAACATTCTGTAAGCACATTGTAAACCACCCATGCTTACAGTCACACCCACTTATAGTCACACCCCAACACCAACTTTTAAAATTAATTGTGGCACATTGTAGCATTATTCACGAAAGACAAAAAGTAAACCAAATATCTACAGGCCTTCAAATGGATAAGTAAAATGTGATATCTGAATTTTTTTGGTTTTTTGTTTTGTTTTGGGTTTTTTTTTTTTTAAGGTACAGGGGATTGAACCCAGGGACATTCTACTTGCGAGAGCCTGTTTCAAAACAAAATGGGGCTGGGAATATCATTCAGAGATAGATTCCCTTGGGTTTAACCTCCAGTATTACTACCACCAAAAATAAACCCCCCAAAAAATGGTAGGTTGGTAAATTTTATCGCAACTAGAAACAAAATGAACTGTGATTATGAGGCCTGTGGTCACCCAGGTGAACTTGGGTGCCGTCGGGAGGAGGATAAAGTACAGCATGTGGTTAAACACACGGTGCTGGGGTCAGGGAGGCCTGGGTTCAGATCCCAGGCCAAGTTGTTCACTACCTCTGTGGCCTCAGCCAGGCACTGACCCACCCTGTGTCTTCATTATCCACCTAAAAACTAGCAACAATTATGGAACATGCCTCAAAGGGGTTTTATAAAGATTAAATAAGATAAGGCTTTTAAAAGGTGCTTGGCCTGTGTTTTGCACCCCACGAATGAAAGAACTTGGCCTGAAAGGCCACCGTCCTCCTCCTGGATATCGCGAGACTTCCCTACAAGACGAGACCTGGGGGGCTCCAAAGAGGGCTGAGAGAGAGAGGAGAGAGATCACAGAGCAGAGCGAGCCAGGCCGACAGCCCGAGTCACCCAAAAAGCGCTTTTAATACTCACCCGACCCAATGCCGTTTTTACCACATTTCTACTGATTTTAAGTCAAAACAGTTTCGTGAAGGCTTTTTTTTTTTTTTTTAATTCAGGCTTAAATCCCACTTGCCCTGCATTGGTAGCTTAAAAAATGTGAGAGGTCAGAGAAAATATAGGCCAATGAAAATAACATTGCAGCAAGAAATTAATTGCAAAGCCTGTTTAATATGACAGGGGACTCCCCAAAATCCTATTATGTCGTTCCCTGCTTCCCTTCACCGTGGGCACGGGCTGTGTGTGCAAAGGCCAGGGCAGGCTCCCCGGTGAATTCTGCATTCACTTGACATTTCTGGCTCCAATTAACCTTACATTTCAGCTATTTTCTAAAGATTGTTCTTTTAATTTGTGATAAGGTTATTTTTTTTCCTATTGGTGTTCCGCTGGCTTATGCAACAAAGGCCTGTTGTGGGAGATTCAGCCCAGTTTCTACCCACTTCAAAGGACACAGTTGTTTATATATTGCCTGTTTATAAGCAAGAGAGTCCGGTGAGAGGAAGTTTCCTGCAGTGTCTCTGGGCTGGGAAAGGTTTCTGGTCCAGGAGAGCTGGGTAAAGTGACGGTACTTTGACACGGTGGGCACTGTGCGCTAATAGCCCGGACTCCACGGCAGGCGCAAGGAAACCAAGCCGCAGATGAATGCTGAATTCTGGACCAGTGAGCCTGGGTTCAAATCCCCCCTGTATCCCTTAGCAGCTGTGCTTCCGTGGGCAACTTGAGTGATGGATACAGCCTTGTTCTCATCTGTCAAATGGGGTGAGAAACGTCCCACGTGGAGTTGATGAGAGCAAGAAGAGACCTTCAGGAACCTGCTGCCAACCTGCCTCTCCTATTGGCAGAGACACTTCTAGAACAGTAGCCAGCAAACTATTCCCTGTAGGCCAAGCTGGCCCACTCTCTGATTTTGTACCTGAAGTTTTATTGGAACATGGCCGTGTTCACTCATTTTTTTGTCTGTGTATTCATAGTTCCTCTATGACTACTTTGTCATCACAGTAGCAGAGTTGAGAAGTTGTGATATCTATGGGTCTCAAAACCAGATAGTTATTACCTGGCCCTTTGTGGGCAATATTTGCCACCTTCTGTGCTGGAGGGAAGACAGCAGATAGGCTGTGGTCTTGGTCCAGGACACCCCTCTGCTGTGATTTGGACAAGTGTCCCCAAAGGCCCATGTGTTGGAGGCTTGAACCCCAGCCTGCAGCATTGAGAGGTGGGGGAAGCTTTAAGAGGCGGGGTCTAGGGAGAGGAGGTGAGGTCATTGCAGTGTGCCCTGGGAGGGGTTATTACATCCCTAGCTCCTTCCTCTCCTCCCTCTCTCTCTCCCTCTTCCTCTCCTCTCCCTCTTCTTCTCTCTTTCCCTTCTCTTCTCCATTCTTTCTCTCCCTCTTTCTCTCTCCTTCTATCTCTCCCTCTCTCTCTTTCTCTTTCTCTTTCTCTTCTCTCTCTCTCTCTCTCTCTCTCTCTCTCTCTCTCTCTCTCTCTCACTCTCTTACTCTCTCTCATGTTTGTTGTTGTTGCTGTTTGACACTGGGAAATAGAACCCATGGGCATTCTACCTCTGAGCTACACCCCCAGCCCATTTTTTTTGTTTGCAAATAGGGTCTTGCTAGGTCACCAAGTATCTCTTAAATGAAACCTACAGTTCTCCTGTTTCAACCTCGCAAGTACTGGGATTACAGCATGTGCACTATGCCTGGTACATTTGTCAGTACTTGCATAGCTGACGACGTAACTTAAAGGAAGGGAGATTTATTAGTTCACAGTTTTGGGTTTCATTCCCTGGGAGGCCGGGGATCACAGACTTAGGATATGGTGGTGGGAAGTGTAGAGAGGGGAAGTACAAAGCCTTGCTCCTCACATCATGGAGTCCAGATGCAAGAGAGAGAAAGTACGGGAGGAGGTGCCATATGTAATCCCAATGCCAGCCCCTCAGGGACCACCTCCTCCAGCCACAACCTACTGCCCTAGGTCACCATCCAGATAAATCCATTGCAATGAATTTATCCACTCCTGGGATTACCCTCAGACTCAATTATATCATCTCCAAAGGCCAATGTATGAGCTCTTCAGGGACTATTCTATATCTAACTTTAAAGCCTGGCTTTTTCCTTCTTTTAAGTCGATTGCCTCAGGCATTTTGTCACAGCAATGGAGGGTGACTTATACACCCTCCTTCACCACTATCTACGACTGAACCCTCGAAGATTTGAGGACTGAGAAAGATGCCTACAAGTTCCTACCATCTCTGCTGCTCTGAAACCTCAAAGCCAGTCTTCAGCTGGTGCTGTGGGTACCACCACCCACCCACCCACCTAGGGACACGGGGATTTAAAATGCTTGGCTTCATCATTTACTTTCTGAGTTACTCTAACAATCATCCTTAAAGTGGAAGCCCATCGTGGGGCCAGATTTGCCTCTGCACATACAGAATTTATTTTCTGTGAGATGTTTTGAGCCTTCCTCCAAAATTCTCCTGCGAGCTGTGTCTTTTAGCTCCTCCATGAAAAAGGCACCGTGCTGTGTAGGACACAGGCAGGGGGCAAAAATGAACCAAACGCTTTTCCCCTGGATGCAGATATTCTGATTGGAAATCAACACATAAACCAAGGCTTGTGGAAGAAAGTAACACGCAGGGGTGTCTAGTGAGGGTCTCACTGCTCATTGTGGGGTCCGGGACCAGCAGCCTCAGGAGCTGGTTGGAAATGGACAGTCACAGGCCATTCACAGACGTGCTGTGTCAACAAGATGACTGGAGGTACATATCAGGTGGGTTCCTCCAGACGTGTCCAAGACATCTGCGGTAAGGAGCAGGAATAGAGGCAGGAGCAGGCAGGGGACCTGCAGCTTAAAATGCAGTGCTGATGGAAAGAAGAGGGAAGGAAAAGAATCGGGAGGGAACGCCTCCCATCAGGGTACAACTCTGAGGATCCCCGCCAGGCCCAGGAGGCATCTAATGAACTTGCCTGCCAACACTTTGTATCTGTGAGGGTTAGACTCATTCCAGAACACACCCGCCCCCTTGGATAACAAAAATCCTTATATAAAGTGGCCCGGCATTTGCATAGAACCTACAGATCCTCCCACACAGTGTAAATCCTTTGTGTTGCAATGTTAATACAAAGGAAATGCTGTGGAAATCGCTGTCATCCTGTATTGTCTGACAGGAAAAATGCTGGATAGAGTCAGTACAGATGCAGTGTTTTGCTCTGGGTATTTTCCCTCTGGGGTCGGCTGAATCCAGGTTTGCAGAACCGGGGGTGGCGGTAATCATTTCCGTGAGGTAATCTACTCCTCTTTGTCATTTGCTCCCCTCCTCCCTCTATCCCTGACTTCTGTGACTGTTTCTTGCATTCTTTTGTCTTATGAGTCTCAAAAACTATGTGTGTAAATACACACTTTGCTTAAAAATTCAAGTAGATCCATTTTATCGATTGAATTTCACTCATCTTTTCTCAAGATTGTCCCTGCCGTTGAACATCTGAACACTTAGGTCACTTTTGTACCAATCCAAAACTTTATTTTTTATTTATTTATGGGGGAGTATATGGGGGGGGGTGAGTGTGTGAGTGTGTTTTACTGGGGATGGAGCCCAGAGGCATTCTACATCCAAGCTATACCCCCAGTCTAGTTTATTCTTTTATTTTGAAACAAGGTCTCACTAAGTTCCATAGGATCTCACTAAATTGCCAAGACTAGCCATGAACCCGTGATCCTCCTGTTTCAGCATGTCGTAGACGGGGATTGCAAGAGAGTACCACCATGCTCAGCTAAACCAACACTTGAATGAAACTGTTTTATGGCTGAAAAGCCAGGAATCATTTCAAAGTGTCCCCTATACACTCAGCGTCCCTTCTTAGTCAATGTCTTATGTTTCCTTGCTAGTTAAGAAAAACTTTCTCAGTATTTGGTGCCCATAAGAAAGATGAAAAAGATGTGGGCTTTTTTTTATTTTTCACACTTTAAGCATCAAATGCTGGGTTTTAAAATACCCATGCAGGCTTGGTGTGAACTTAGCTTTCAGCATCCAAAGCAGCTTTTCCACGTTTGAAACCAAGTGGCTGAGAAGTAAAGATGCTGCACGGCAAAGCACATGTACCCACAGCGTCACCTCCCAGTCCACGCGGGTGTGTGAGCGTGGCATGCACACGCCATCAGAGAGTTGGAGGTACTCCTAAAGCCCAGCGAATGTGTGTGCAGAAGAGCCTGCACACGCATGCACACGCGCGCACGTGCACACACACACACACACACACACACACAATCATTTTCTAGACAGGCCAGCCAAAGTACTGTGTGTCTTTTGCACTGATGTGTGGTTCCATCCATGTGTGTATTTGAAAAGCAGATTCAGGAAGAGAATGTTGTGCAAATACCTGCTGGAATACAACTGTTGTTGTTTCCCTCTGATAAAGAAATCGCATCCGGTATTGTGGCACATGCCCGTAATCCCCGTATTTGGGAGGCTGAGACAGGAGGCTCACAGGTTCTAGGTCCGCCTTAGCAAGGTGGTCAGCAACTCAGGGAGAGCCTGCTTCTAAATAAAAGATAAAATAGGGCTGGGCATGTAGCACAGGGGTTAGAAGGCCCCTGAGTTAAATTCCCAGTAGAAAGAAAGAGAGAGGTAGAGAAAAGAAGGAAGGAGAGAAGAGAGGGAGGGGAATCCCTGCACATCTTTGACATCTCTGTGATCTTCTAATATCCTGATTTGTTACATGAGGAATACCGAGGATAACTGAGAATGGTTCCAATTCAAAGCACGGTCTTCTGTTTCTGCGGATACTGGATCCAAAGATTCCACAAACCTCAGATCAAAAATAATTAGGAAAAAATACAGAGATCAAAAATATCTGGGAAAAAGATACATCTGTACTGACCATGAACACAATTTATGTTGTCATTTCTCTTTAAACAATACAGCATAACAATAATTTGCATGGCGTTTACGTCCTAGTAGGTATCATAAGCCACCTGAAGATGACGTTAAGAGAGAACGTGCACAGCCTCTATGGGAACGCTATGCCATCTTACATACGGGATGTGAGCATTCACGGACTTGAGCATCTACTGGAATCCTGGACCAGATGCCCCATGGGAACCGGGGAGCCACTGTCTGCCTGGGCGTCCGCAGGCCCTGGGCGTGGCTGCCTGGAGGGTCCCCAGTGGGGACATGACTGTGGTGTGTCCCTGGCTCTGTTTATGCCACGCTTCCCAGTTTAGCCTCTGTGATATGGCTGTTCTGAGGTTGCTCTGCTAAACCGCAAAGAAGGCGGTGGGCAACCCGGCAGAAAGAACCTCAACTTCGTGTGTAAGACCTGGCTCCAGGCCTTCCCCCACCTGGTTCCCTAGGTCCTGACTGAGTCTCCACATGCTGATCTGAGAAATGGGACCAAGCTCCCATCTTGTGGCTTAAGTAAGGAGTCAGGGAATGTCGGCAGATGGGCTTTGCCAACTGTAGAAGGGCCGTGCCAGCTAAGGTACCCAGCCAGACGGCCCGTCACAACAACACGAGGTTGTCACCAAGACAAAGGCAGGTCAGACCCGGCTACACTCAGGAAAGCCCAGCTGCCTCTCTGGGCCTTTCTCAGCTCACACTTTTTTCTGGGGCAAAACAGCTTTAGCTTTTAATAAACTATGACAAGCCCTCTTCATCTTTTGCAACCTCTGATCCTGCCAGCCTCTGGAAAAGTCAAACTCAGTTTTTGCTGCTTATAAGCCTCATCAAATCCATCATTATAAAATATTTCGCAGCCCAGTAGTGGCGCACGCTAGTAATCCCAGTACTTGGGAGGCTGAGATAGGAGGGTCACGGGTTCGCGGCCAGCCCTAGCTACTTAGTGAGGCCTCAGTAACTTAGTGAGAGCCTGTTTCAAAACAAAGAGTAAAAAATAGGGCCGGAGGTATAGCTCAGAGGTAGAAAGCCCCTGGGTTCAATCCCCAGTTTCAAAAACAAAAATAAATTTTTTTGTAATATCTTCACAGATACAGTCATGGAGGGCTCACCTCGGTGCACTAAGCACAGATCCTCCAAGCCCCATAACAACCCCCATTTTACAGATGAGGAAAAGCAAGGCAGATGAGGTCCAATAGCTCACATTAGGTCACAGAGTTAAATAAGAAGTACACAAGCAGGAGTCTATGTCACATTACCGCATGGCCCCGGCTGCTGCTGCCAGGGCTGCCTGGGAAAGCCCGCTCCTCCCTACTGCTATTCTTGCATATTTTAAATCCCTAGGGGTACTCCAGCAGCACCAGAAACAAACACCAGGACAGTAAAGGCAGAACCAGAGAGAAGAGACCATGACTACCCAGCCGCCTCCAGGGTCCAGGAAGACCATGCCCGGCTGCCAGGCGACAGCGGTGGCCCAGCACAATTTTTTTTTTTTCCAATACTGGGGATGGAATCCAGGGGCCTTCTACCTCTGAGCTACACCCTCAGCCCGATTTTTTATTCTTCATTTGGAAACAGGGTCTCACTAAGGTGCAAAGGGCCTCACTAAGTAGCTGAGGCTGGCTGGGAATCTGCAATCCTCCTGTCTCAGCCTCCCAAATGCTGGGATTACACGCGTGCACCACCACACCCAGCTTTTTTTGTTGTTGTTTTTTGATGATAAATATATACAACTTTTATTTTTTAATAGGTGCTTTGTAATCATATATTGGATGCAGTTTAAGGCGATGGAGGGTTATGTGCACACAGCTCTCAGAGAGTCCTCCCCCAGTGCCCACCCCATTCCCTCTCTCTTCCCACCTTCCCATGCTCAGCACAGGGACGGGTGTTGATAAATTTGTGTATATACTAACAGCACGCCTTTGCACTCTGGAAAGTGGCCAGGCTGGGACAAGAAACTATACAGTCATCCCAGGCCCTACCTTTGCCAGGTTAGATATATGGAAAATGAATAAAAACGAGTCCCAGGAATAACCCTTGTAGAGACTGATAGCTATTTCTCCACGAAGTATGGTTAATGGCAACACACTGCACACCTCACCAGCAAGAAGAGGGGATTTTCAAGAGTCTAATGTGCTGGATATGTGGATATGCCAATTATCTTGTGACTCATTACCCAACACATACACAAATCAAAACATCACAATGGCCCACATAAAGTTTGTCAATTAAAAAGAAGCTTGGCCCCTGACCAACCTAGATCTCCATCAACAGATGAATGGATTGCAAAATGATGGGAAATACACACAATGGAATTCTATTCAGCTATAAAGAAGAATAAAATAATAGCATTTGCAAGAAGATGGAAGGAACTGGAGAACACTATGTTAAGTGAGATTAGTCAAGAACAGAAAGAGAAGGGACATACGTTTTCTCTAATATGCCCAAGCTAGGGAGTAGTGGTAATACCAGAGGGACTCCAGATGATGGAGGGGAAATCTCAGCAAAGCTTGAACGGAAGGAAAGGAGAGGAAGAAAGCTGAGGTCGTTCAATGGAGGAGCTACATACGAATGTGTGTAATGGCATAAATATAACATGGTTAACCTGGACACTCTCTATTGGGAGGGGAAGGGAAATGGAGGGGGAGGGCCCGAAGCACAATCTAAATGTACACCACTTTCAATATGTTCCACTTAAATTAATTAATTAATTAATTAAATAAAAAGAAACTTGGCTCCTGGCATGGTGGCGCACTCTTGTAATTCCAGGACTTGGGAGGCTGAGACAAGAGGATCATGGGTTCACAGCCTCAGCTTCTTATTGAGGCCCTGTTTTAAAATAAAGAATTAAAAATAGGGCTGGAGGTATAGCTCGGAGGCAGAATGCCCCTGGATTACATCCCCAATACCACAAAAAAAAGAAACTTGGCAATTTTATCTCATGTTTTAAAATTCTTAGGTACCAAGTTCTTAAAGCTCCTCTGGATTATAAATTAAGAGTATTTCTCTGCAGTTCAAATACCTAACATCTTGGTATGTGATGGCATACCGAAAAATAGAAGGATCCTGGAAGATCGCTCCCAAAATTCTATTTTAAAACCTTACTGCCATCTGGATACAGCGTCACACACCTGTCAAATCCTGATGCTTTGGAGGCTAAAACCAAAGGATCACAGTTTAGAGGCCAGCCTCAGCAACTTAGCGAGCCCCCCAGCAACTCAGCAAGACCTGTTTCAGAATAAAATAGGTCTGAGTGTAGCTCAGAATACTCCTTGGTTCAATCCTTAGTATCAAAAAGAAAAAGAAAAAAGAAAAACTGTACCACCCTACATTTTTAAAGGATGAATTTATGTGTTAGTTCTATTTTGCTTCTCAGTTATATTCTAATTTCAGTTTACCTTGATTTTTGCTTTGCTTTTGTTTTGCTTTGTCATGGCGGGGCCTTGCTTCTGGACAAGTGCTGTACTCTTGAGCTACAACCCCAATCCTGCCAGTTTATTTCTAATTTGTTTTAAGTACAGCTAATAAAAAGGGAGGTAATGATTTAAATGCTGTCCTAATTGTATAGCTCCCTTTAAGTCTGTTCAAACTAAATCTGATTGATGTGCATGCTTAATTGAGTTAGTAAAGAGCTCCATTTTATAGAATTATTTCCAGGCACCTGTGTACACTATGACCAGTCAACAAGGAAACTTAAACATGAAGGTGTAATTTCCTAAATCTCACATCCTAAAGTGGGTATTGGAGCTAGTCATCCCTAAGACATATTGCCCATCACCGTGAGGAACGATCCTTCTTCATGTCTGCAGAGGTAATTTTGCGGACAGCCCTGCTGTTAGAACCACTCCTCCCTCCAGGACCCTGGGTGACGGGTCAGGGTGTCGAGCCTATCGCTGTGAGCTAAGTTGGAGAAATGACAGACAGACAGACAGACAGACAATGTCTCTGGTGATACTTCAGTGTATCAGCAGAAGCCAGGCATGTTGGCATACCTGTAAGCCTAGTACTTAGGAGTCTGAGACAAGAGGGTCACAGGTTTGAGGCTAACCTCAGCAACTTAATGAGACCCTCAAAAACTTAGCAAGATTCTGTTTCTTAATAAAAAGGGCTGTAGCTCCGAGGTAGAATGCCCCTGGGTTCAATCCCTAGTGCCAAAAAAAAAGAAATACATCATTATAGGCAATGATTTTTTTATAACCCCAAAGCATAAGGAAAGAAAAGCAAAAGTGGACAAATGGAATGACATCAAACCAGAGAGCTTCTGGGTAGCAAAGGAAGCAGCCAGCAGGGTGGAGAGATGGCGGCAGAACGGGAGAGAGCATTTCCCAGCTGTTCGCCTGACGAAGGATTAATATCCAGAATATAGAAACTCCAACAAGAAAAAGTAAGACAACATAAAAAGTGGGCAAATTATCTAAATAGACATCACCCAAAGAAGAAAAACAACTGGCTGAAAAAATGTATGAAAAAATATCATTAGCCATCAGGAAAACACAAGTCAACACTACCATGAGGTGCCACCTCAACCCATGTAGAGTGGCTATTACCAAAAAAAAATGAAGGAAAGTATGGGAAGAAATAAGCTTTATACACTACTGTTGGGGATGTAAATTAGCACAGCCATTATAAAGATCAATACAGAGGCTCCTTAAAAATACTAAAAATACAACTAGCGTATGAGCCAGCCATGCTGCTGCTGGGTATATATCCAAAGTAAATGAAATCAGCAAATCTAAGAGATACCTGCACACCCAGCAGTGGTAGCTAAGATATGAAATCCACCTAGGTGCCCGTCCATGATGAGTGGATAAAGCAAATACATATATCTACGCAATGGAGTATTACTCAGCTCTAAAGAAGACCGAAATCTTGCCATTTGCAGCAAAATGGAAGACATGTTAAGTGAAACCAGCCAGGCAAAAAGACACACACTGCGTGTCCTATGTGGAAATGAAAAAAGAAATAAATAAGTTTAAAAAATTAACCTGAGTACAGAACAGTGATTATTAGAATGTGGGTAGGGGCAGGGATGGGGCAGTAGTATCAGTAATAGTAGCAATAGTAACAGTAATAAGCAGAGCCTGCATTTGACCAGGGCACGCTGTACGCATATTTGAACTATCACACTGTACCCTATCTATCTATACAATTAATATATGTTAATCAAAAATTTTAAAAGTAAAAGATGGTCGGTGAGAGACTTCCAACTTAATCAACCTTAAATAAACCCTCAACATGCCTAGGAAGATGGCTTTTTCCAAGCTGCCTTTTACATAATGAAATTACCCACATTTCAAATTCTTTTCTCAGAGCCCCAGTGAGGGAACAATGGTTTCCTGTAAAATTGGGACCTCTGACCCTTTCCACGTTGCAGTGGGTCCCAGGTTGGGGCTACTGATTATCTCCTTTTTACTTGAGCTGCTTTCGCTCAAAGGACACAGAACATTCGGGCCGTAAGCACTTGACCCTCCCGAAAATATTTAACATCTGAATTAAACCAACGGGCTGTGCCAGGAGCGCTGTGCCCATTCCGTGTCCGAGGCAATTTCCCCCCAGCATTTAATCGCTAAAACATAAGTAGATCAGGACAACGCTGATGGATTGCGTCCCCTGGACTAAATGCCGTCGAGGAAATCCTTTATCTCCCCCTGCGCATCGCAAGTGTTAGGAAGCCTTCTACACCCTCTGCGTCCCCACTGATTCAATTATCGTGGAAAGAAACATTAGAGTTCAAAATGAAGATCCAGCGGCTGTACGAGGGGTGAACCCAGACGCAATGAGGCAGAGATGCGGGTAGGGACGAGAAAGCCTATTTTGACGGAGGATCAGAGACAATAAAATTATACAGCCCTCTTTGTTTACTGCCCTTTTGGGATTAATGCCAAAAGGCCCATCCCACGAGGACTGACTGGAAAAAATAATAATAATGGTGCTTATTGGACATTTCCAGAAGGCATGTCTACACCACCTTTTCCCTGGTGAATCAGTCAACAATATTTATTTTTATTAAGCACTTACAACGTAGGAAATGTGTGGTGAAGAGCTGTTTTTTGGGGGGGGACACAAAACGCCAACACAGTGCCTTTCTCCAGAAAGAGATACATTCTTCTCTCTGTTGAGCTCAGTTCCTACTTTATGCAAAGCCATGGGCTGGATACCAGGGCCATACAAAAATAAAATAAAATCTCACTCCAGGTGATGGGAGGCATGTCTTATTACAGTGTCTGTCCCCTTCAGTGGCCCAGTAACAGCTGGGTAGATTTGTGGCCATGACCATAGCTGGACTCCAGAAGGCAAAATCCAAGTATAAAATATAAAATTAACAATCTGAGATTCATCAGAAACTCACAGTCTTTTTGTTTTGTTTTGTTTTGTTTTGTTTTTGTTTTTGCAGTACTGGGGATGAAACTCAGGGGCGTTCTACCTCTGAGCTATACCCCCAGCCCTATTTTTTATTCTTTATTTTGAAACAGGGTCTCACTTAGTGGCAAAGGGCCTCGCTAAGTAGATGAGGCTGTTTGCCAACTGCGATCCTCCTGTCTCGGCCTCCTGAATGCTGGGATCACAAGTGTGCGCCACCACACCTGGCTCCCATGGTCTTTCTTGATAAGCTGAACTACAAGACATGGGGCAAAGAGACGTGACCTGCATAGCAGGGCTAAAGCCAAGTGGACTCTGCTCCTAGCACAGGCTGGAGAGGAGGGAAAGATGGAAACAGAAAGTGAGCAGAATGAGCCAGGCATGGTGGTGCAGGCCTGTCACCTCAGTACTTGGGAAGCTGAGACAGGAGGATCATAGGTTCAAAGCCAGCCTCAGCAACCTCCTTCAAAACAACACAAAAAAAATTAAAAGGGCTAGAGGTGTAGCTTGGGGGTAAAAACGCCTCTGGATTTCAAAGGAAGGGAGGGAGGAAGGGAGGAAGGAAGGAAGGAAGGAAAGAAGGAAGGAAGGAAGGAAGGAGAGAAAGAAGGAAGTGTAGGGTCGGACCACAGGTGAAAACCCTCAGGCCTCAGTTTGCACAGCTCTCCCTAAGAATAGGGCTTTGAACAGATCACTGTGAAGCCAGGCAAGGACTCTTAAGTTTCAGGATCTGGTGGGTTATATCTGACCAGCCCAGGAGAGAGGCTGGAGCCCAGGCAGAGGGTCAGGGACCCAGAGTGGACTCCACAGGCTGGAAATAATTTAGAAGGTAAAGGGGAAGCCGGGAATAGCGTCACATGCCTATGATCTCAGGCTGAGACAGGAAGATCACAGGTTCGTGGCCAGCTTCCACAATATGACAAGATCCTCTGGGACTTGGAGGACCCTATTTTAAAATAAAATCTGGCTGGGGTGTAGCTCAGAGGTACCATGCCCTGAGTTTAATCTCCAGTATGACAAGTAAAAAAAAAAAAAGTAAAAGGAATGTATAGTTGATACCCCCCAAAGAAGTCTGGGAGAAGAATCTCACTCCCTTCCAAAAAGCCATATCCTCCAAAAGACCCACAAATACACCTTCATGAAAAAAGGGGCATCTCTGAGCTAGATCAGACCCAGAGAGGTGATAGCATCTCACAGAGGCATGGGTTAATGCTGTGGGTGAATCCTACCACATACACAAATTCATACAGTAAAGAAAGCCCCTACCCTCTGGGTGATGGTATTTGGAGATGGGGCCTCTGGTAGATAATTTGTTTATATGAGGTCCTGAAGGCCAAACACGCCTTGACTCTTTAAGCCACATGCACTTACAGCAAAGAGGCAGCCATCTGCAGACCAAAGAGGGGCTCTCACAAGAAGCCTGCCATGCTGGAGCCGCGATCTGGGACTGCAGACTCTAGACCCCCGAGATGCAGACGTCCGCTGTTGAAGCCACCAGGCTCTGGTGTTCTGTTATGGAGGTTTTTGCTTCCCTTCGTCTTTTCCCTCCCCAAGCCCTTTTCCCCCAGGAGGACAGAAACCAGAACTAGCAAGATGTGGGAGAAGAAGCGGGCAGAGAGAGTTAGCAGGCCCCGCGTGCGCCCTCCGGCACAGACAGCTGGCCCTGGCGGGAGAGGAAAGAAGCTTCAGCTTTGGACAGATGCAGGTCAGTTTCACACAGAGCAGGGCATCTTCATTCCGGTAGAGACTGGAGAAGCTGGAGGATCTCCCACTAAGAGAGCGAGCTGTGCTCAACTAAGTCTAGATGGGCCGGGAAAGTCCTCACGGACAAGGGACAGCAGGGAGAGATCTGATTCCATTGTGATCACTTCCTGAAGTCACTCTTTATCCAAAAAAGAAAAAAGAAAAATGCAAGCAGAGGAGACTAGAAAAGACGGCGCTGCAGAGCTGGCCTCAAGCAAGGTCCAGAGAACGAACGAGGAAGTGAAACCAGGACGGAGATGTGAAAGATCGTGAACAGGCACTCAGAGAGCGACTTGGGGCCCGAGTGGGAGATGATTGTAGCAGAGGAATGCACCCATGAGCGCTCTGGGAAGATGCCTGTGAAGAATGAGAGGGTCGACTGTGGGCACACCAGTGTGCCCTTGAGACCGGAGGAGGATCACAGGGCGGCTCTCAGCAACCTAGCGAGACCCCATTTCAAAACAAAAACAAAAAAATGAAAAGGACTGGGGGTGTGTCTTGGAGGTGGGATGCCCTTGGGTTCAATCCCTAGTTCCACAAAAATAAAATAAAAACAATAAGAGGATTTGATTGAGAGTGAAGAGAACAGTTAAGCAACTTTAAAAGTTCTTTATTCTTCCGGGAAGATGGCAACCGAGAAAAGCGGGGCTTAAGAGCCCCGCTAACAACAAATAACCATTACCACAAAATCAGCGCCTTTCAAAGCCAGAAAACAACATCACCAGAGAAACAAAAAAAATCACCAGGCTCCAGAGAGAAAGCGGACTGAGAACAGAGCCACAGAGGAGATCCTCACGCCCGAGGACGCGGCAGACGCGGCAGCAGCGCCATACTGCCGGCGAATTCACGGGACGGCCACAGCAAGCCGAGGGGAGCCGCTGCGGAACAGCCAGGCGGGATTTCTCGGCGCAGAGGACATCTAAAGCTCCCAGTGTCTGAGCTCAGCACACGCTGCAGGGATTCAGAGTGGAAATCAAAACCAAGAAAAAAAAAAACGCCAGCCCAACAGCCGAGGGCGTAGCAGCGGCGCCATATTGCCACTGGCGGCAGCAGCACCGAATTCACTACAGCTACATCTGCGTACTCAAGAACAGTGAGTCAAATTGCGGGCCACAAAGGAGAAATCCCAGTACTGTACTCCCTGGGTTTTGACCCAGTGGGAGAGGGGCGGTGGCAGTGATATCACACCATAGGAGAACGTGCAACCTGGCACCCCCCACGGTCTAAAGCAGCCTCTATCAACTCTCTGGGTCGGAGACTCTGTGATACAACCCAGTAAAGGAGTAGTGGGGTCTGAGATACTACTGACTCGAGATCCAGAGCACCTTAAGTGAAGTCATAGTGACCCAAGGGAAGAACCCAGAGAAGGCACAAACTTCCAAAATCATGGGAAAGAGGAATAACACTGGAGCAATAAATGCCCACAACCCCACAACATCAGAACCCGATAAAACAGAAAATCAGAGATTTCTAGAAGATCAAATCAGGAAAATAACTGTAGAAATAATAGAGGTGCTTCGAAAAGAACTCAGAGAGAGCCAAAAAGAGATAAAGGATGCAATTAATGAAGTAAAGGCCTCAATTCAAAGCACAAACAACCGATTAGAACACATGGAGAATAGAATCTCGCTCTTAGAAGATGAGCAATCCAAAAATGAATGCATAGTTTCTAATCTAGAAAAAAATATCCGACAGCAGGAATCTGATATTGAAGAAATATGGGCCCATTTTAAGAGAGCTAACCTAAGAATAATTGGAATAGAGGAGGGAAAAGAAAGTGAAACCAAAGGGATCAACAATCTCTTCAAGGAAGTAATAGCAGAAAATTTTCCAGACATAGAGCAAGAGGTCAATACGCAGGTCCAGGAAACGTATAGAACTCCCTTTAGACAGGATCGGAGAAGAGGATCCCCACGCCACATAATTGTCAAAATGACCAATGTGGAAGCCAAGCAGAGAATCTTAAAGGCAACAAAAGCAAAGGGCCAAGTGACATTCAGAGGCAAACCAATTAGAATCACTCCAGACTTCCCAAACCAAGTCATGAGAGCCAGAAGGGCTTGGAGTAACATATTCCAAACGCTGAAAGAAAACAACTTCCAGCCAAAAATTTCCTACCCAGCAAAACTTTCTATCAAATTAGATGGAGAAATAAGAAGCTTCCATGACAAACAGAAACTGAAGGAATTTATGTCTTCAAAACCAGCACTAGAGAAAATACTCAAAGAGATTAACTACAAAGAAGAAATAGGTAACACACATCAGAACTAGAGAAACAAGATTTTCCATCCAACAGACAACTAAGATTGGTTATCTGTGGAGATTCATTATTTATGTTAGTCTTTTACCTATCTCTAAGTTGTATTGTTTGCCTTTATTGTTGTTAATTTTTAGGATTTCTAGTTGGAATATTAATATCCCTTCAGATATAGCATTTGGAAATATTTTATCCCATTCTATTAGTAACTGTTAACTCTGTTTACATTGTCTTTGGATATACAATATGTTTTTTATTTTTTAGGGAGTTTGTATACTCTTCTGTTGCCTGTGCCATTGAAATCATAACCAAGAAATCACTGCCAATTTCAATGTTGTGAGGTTTTATGACCCAGATTTTCTCCTAAAAGTTTATAGTCTTAAGACTTATATTTAGGTCTTTTATCTATTTTGAGTTAATATTTGTATATGGGATTAGGTAAGGGTCCAATTTTATTCTTTTCCATGTAATTATTATTTTTCAACAATATTTAGTTAAAATATTATTATTTCTACCACCAAATGTTCGTGGAAACCTTGTCAAAAATAACGACAATATAGGGAAGAATTTAGCTCTAGGCTTTTATTTAACTCCAATGGTTTATATATCTGCCTTTAGAATAGTACTACACTGTTTCAATTATTGTAGCTTTATATGGTTTGAAATCAGAAAATATATATCTTCTAGCTTTGTTCTTTTTCAAGATCGATGTGGGTACCTAGAGTCCATATTCCATATTAGGATAGATTTTTTTTCTGAAAAATAAATATATAAATATATGATAGTTTCACCTAAAAAATAGAAAAAAATAGATTCTCTGGTAAGAAAGAAAGCAAAAAGAAATATTGAAATGTTATCTTTAAGTCATCAAAAGCTTGGTATCAGACAAATGAAACTGTTATGTGAGATTATCATTTTAATTTTGGATAAATTGCTATAATACTAGATGTCAACTACTAAGCCAAGCATAGGATGGGGGGATAGGGAGAGAATGGGGTGGGGATCGGTTGGGGGCTGACTGGGCAATGTGTGCATGTATGTCTACAAAAGTTTGTATCCCACTATGATGTATGAATACAGTGCACCAATTAAAAATAAATGTGAAAAAAATAAAAATAAAAATAAAAATAAAAGTTCTTTATTCAAAAAGTTATGGAAGGCCGGGCGCGGTGGGCACGCTTGTAATCCCCACGCTTGGGAGGCGGAGACAGGAGGATCGCGCTGGTTCGAAGCCAACCTCACTGGCTTAAGAGACCCTATTTCCAAATTTAAAAAATATATATAAAAATAGGTCTGGGAGTGTAACCCGGAGGTAGAAGGGTTTCCAGGAACCCCGGTACCACCAAAAAAAAAAAAAAAAAAAGTTATGGAAGTCTGAAGGATGGAGAAGAAAGAAAGAAGAAGAACATGGCTGAGGCATGTGGGGGGAGCTCAGAGCACCCAGCACCAGCCTGGCCATGGGAGAGCAGCCAGGAGCTCGTCAGCCCTGAAGACAGAGCTAGAGACATGCTGTCCCCAAAGAAAGATCTGCCTTTACAGAAAGATGGGCACCAGCGTTCTCTGGAGAAACAGAACCAACAGGGGTGGGTGGGTGGGGGCGTGTGTAAAGAGATTCATCCTGAGGAACTGGCTCACATGACCGTGGCAGTTGGCAAGCCCGTTCGCGCAAGGTGGGCAGGCAGATGGAGACCCGGGAGCTCTGGTGCAGATGAAGTCCCACAGCAATCTGCTGGAGATCCCCTCTTGCTGATGTTAGCCAGCAGTCGTGTTGGTGCAGGTCTTCAGTTGATTGGCTGAGGGCCACCCACACCGTGGAGGGCAGCCTGCTTTACCATCAGTTCACAATCTAAATGTTAATCTGTCCAAAATCACCCTCCAAGTGGATGCATAAAATTAGCCATCAGAAGGGTCATTAAAGTGCCCACGTCGCTCAGCTGCCCACCTTCCCAAGCCCATGGCCCCTGCTATGGGACGATGTCGCAGCTCTCAGCCACCAGGGCTGGGGACACAATTCCTCGAAGCAGCACCCGCAGCTCCTGAGGTCCAGCCAGCAGCACAGGAGCCACGCCTGTCAGGTGGAGCCCTCAGACCCTTTCCAGCCCTGTCCACGAGCCGACCGCAGGCTTGGGAGTCAACTTAGGAGGCAGGTGGCCAGTCACCTCACGCTGTCCCTCCAGGAATGATTGTGAGAAATTATCTGGAATTGTGCAGATGATATGGACTCTGGAGACATGCCTTACTCAGCAAATATGAAATGTTTCAGGACCAGAAGCTGTCTGACTCGTAAGCCAGCCTGGAAGTTCGCTTTGTGGGTGACCTGCAGGCTACATGGTTGATGATGTTATCTCGAGTGTCCTGTTTTATAACAGGCAGACTGTGTTTATGCACCTTGTCTCAAAGCAGCTGTGAAAACTGGGTTTATTGTTTCCTGTTTAACAATGAGGCCGGTGGTTAATAAATGGTAGTGCATGAGAGCAGCCTGTGGCCTCTGGCTCCCAGACCGGTGCTCCTTCCCTGCCCCAGAGGGAAGCCCATGGGATCTCTGGCTACGGGGCACCCAGGAGCAGCCGCGGCAAGCTCTATCGTTCTCATGGGGTGGTACCCCGAAAGGAGGAAGGGTGGTGTCAATCAAGGGAGAAAGATTGGGGTTAAAGTGAGGGACATCATGCCCCTCATCACAGTAGGTCAGCAAAAGACAGTGACTGTTCTGGCTGAGCGTCCTCTCCAAAACCCACGAGGAGCTTTGGTTGTCTTTGTGATAGTGTGGGGAGGGGAGGCCTTGGAGGTGTAATGGGGGGGGGGGGGCAGAGACCAAGTCAATAATGGCATTGTCATGGGAGTGGGTAGAATGGAGGATTAGAGGGCAAGCCTTTAATCTCTGTACTTAGGAGGCTGAGACAGGAGGATTGCAGGTTCAAGGCCAACCTCGAAAATTTAGAGAGGCCCTCAGGAACTTAGAAAGACCCTGTTCAAAATGAAAAGGGCACGCTTGTAATCCCCGCGCTTGGAAGGCAGAGACAGGAGGATCGCGCTGGTTCAAAGCCAGCCCGCGCGCTGGCTTAGGAGACCCTGTTTCCAAATAAAAATGTAAAAATAGGTCTGGGAGTGTAGCCCGGAGGTAGAAGGGCTTCCAGGAACCCCAGTACCACAAAAAAAAAAAAAAGAAAGAAAAGGGCTGGGGGTGTACCTTGGTGGTACACTGCTCATGGGTTTAATCCCCAGTACTGAGAGAGAGAGAGAGAGAGAGAGAGAGAGAGAGAGAGAGAGAGAGAAGGAAGAAGGAAGAAGGGAGGGAGGAGGGAGGAGGGAGGAGGGAGGAGAGAAGAGAGAAAAGACTGGTCTTCTTGCTTCCTTCTTTGCATGTGATTCCCACCCTTCTGCTATGGATAATGTAGCAGAAAGGCCTTCCCATTGGATGGCTCCTGGACCTTAGACTCCCCATCCTCCAGAACAAGATTAAGATTAAGAAGAACAAGAAGAGGAGGAGGAGTTGTTGTTGTTGCTGTTGTTGCTGCTGCTGCTGCTGCTGTTGTTGCTGTTGTTGTTGTTGTTGTTGTTATTGTTGTAGGAGGAGGAGGAGGAAGAGGAAAAGAAAAAGAGTAACAACCACCTCTATACTTTATAAACTGCCTAGTCTGACTCTGGCAATTCAGAGACAGTCGTAGCGAGCAAAAACCTAAGACAGTAACTAGAGACAAGAACTCGTGCAAGTGTCGCCGCAGCCCTCCTCGCAGGGGAAATGTTTAGAGGTTTGCACTGACCTGAGCTTCTCAAACACAGCAAGACTGATTAGAATGCAAATCTCTGTGGTAAACGGAGTGCTGCGTTTGGCTCCAGCCCCTCTCTCTGGGTCTCCATGTTTTTTTTGGCAAATATTCAGTGTAGCATTAACTTAGATCCTGCCGTTGAAGATATTTCGCTGGTGAAACTAAGGTCCAAAATCAGTGGCCTCGAGGACGGGGGGAAGTATCTGGTGAGAGCACAACCTGCTATTCATCTGGGCTCTAGAAGGAACTGGGCTCTTCTTGACAAAAGACTGGAGAGTGTGGGAGGGATTCGGTCCTTGAAAGATGGAAAGGGCCTTAGGAGCCAAGAGCAACCCCTGGCTGAAAACGTGCCAAGGATCAGGGACTCACATGGCCAGGTCCAAGAGCAAAGAATCCAATCACGCCACACCCAGACATCTGGCAGCCGACAGCCATTCCTTGGCATCCTTGGGAGCTGGCTCCAGGAGCATCCTCTGATAATCCACGGATGCCACGACACTTGTATGAATGTCACAGTATTTGCATATCATCTATATCCTGCCTTCCACATCTTGTAAATCATCTCTAGACCACTGTGTGTGTGTGTGTGTGTGTGTGTGTGTGTGTGTGTGTGTGCGCGCACATGCTCCTAGGGATTGAACCTAGAGCACTCTACCACTGAGCTACATCCCAGCCCTTTTATATTTTTTATTTTTATTTTGAAACAGGATCCGGCTAAGTGGCTGAAGCTGGCCTCAAACCTGCGACCCTCCAGTCTCAGCCTCCTGAGTATTGGGATTACAAGTGCATACCACCATCCCCAGCTTCTACATGGCTTCTAATAATACCTACTATGATGTAAATGCTATATAAATAGTTGTTACAATACGTGTTTAAGGAACAAAAATAAAGTAGGTATTTGTTCAGCACTGTTGCAGTTTGTTTTCATATATTATCAACCTATGGTTGGACGATCAAATCATATATGCGAAACCCTAGTCAGAGCAGGCCGCCGGGAATGGTCCGTTTGAAACCACTAGGTACGGGCCATCTGTTACACAGTGGTAGAAAATGGGCATGACTGTTTACACTTGATCACTGCTGTCTCTTTACCAACCAGTTATACGTCTAGTTATTTCAATTAATCTTCACAACCCTACAAAGTACATACTCTTCGCATCCTCTCTCTTTTTTTTTAATGGAATTGAACCTCAGGATTCTACTTCTAAACTACACCCCCAGCTCCTTTTATTTATTTTTTATTTTGAAACAGATTCTCATCAACTTGCTGAGGTTATCCTCGAACCTGCAATCCTCCTGTCTCAGCCTCCCAAGTCCTGGGATTATATGCAAGGGCCACCGTGTTTTACTAATGAGTAAACCGGGGATGGCTGTGGGCCGTCAGCCAGTTCTTTGGCATTCCCTTCTTCCAACATTCAGTGGACCCTGAACTCCGGGACCTACTGGCCTCCCCCTGCTGGCCCTCACTCACTTTCCAGGCATCGTTGCTCTGAGGCACCCGCTTGCCCTGTCTGCGCCTACCCGACCTTCTTCCAGGCTGGCAGGGAGGCAGAGGGTGAGGGGCGCTGTGTTCGCCTGCTAGGACAGCTGTCGGGAAGTTTCCACACGCTGGGCTATCCCAACAGCTGAGACTGATCTTCTGACAGCTGTGAAGGCTGGAATCCAAAGCCCAGGCGTCGGCAGGGCTGCTTCCATCAGGGACCTCTGGGGTTGGCTTGTCAATGGCCCTTTTTCTATTTTCTCCTGCATCTTCCTTTCATCTTCCCTCTGTGCGTACCTACGTCCAAGTTTCCTCTTCTTACAAGGACACCAGTCACATTGGATCAGAGCCCAACACACGACCTCACTTAACCTTGATAACCTTTCTAAAGGCCCCCTCTCCAAACACAGCCACATTCTGAGATGCAGGGGGTTAGAAATTCAGCATAGGAACTTTAAAGGAACACCATTCTACCATGTTCAAAGTGAAAGACTTGAACAAGATGATCAGAGCCCAGGCAAAAGGTCCCCTTAAGGTTCCCATCTGCGCTTGCAGGACTGATGTCCAACAGAGCCACAGACATTCTGATTCCACCTCTCCCATCTCCCCAGACCTCCCCCTGACCTGCAGCCAGAACCCCAGTACTGGTCCATCACTTTTCTCCCTACACTCCAAGACATGGTGTGCACCCCAGGGAGCTCCAGCTACCCCACCACAGCCCGTCCCGGCAGGCTTTCAAAGGAGTGCAATGTTTAGCAGTTCAAGCAGGGCCAAGGGCTGACATTAAGCAAATTTCAAGGGTTATTTGAAGTTAATTGAGTTTAATCATATAATGATTTTATAATTAGTCATAGTGTTCTTGTTTCTACATGGGTGGACCCAAGCCCTACAGGAAAGGACTGTATTGGCCTGGGAAGACGCCTGCACAGCAGAGGGGTGATGGCAACAAGACCAAAAGGAAGGAAGCGGGATGCTGACCGTGGGCCAACACACACGGTCAAGCACTCTGGACCCCAAATGCACGGCCAGCGTGAGCCGGGATCCCAGCGGGGGCCCCTGCTCCATCCACTTTCCGGTGCTTTCTGTGTAACTGGTACTTTGCTGACTTGGTCATATGTCCCATCTATGTGAAAGGAAGCCTTGTCTCCGGCAGAATGGCACGAGGAAACATCTAAGATGACCAAGCCCATCGTAAATTTTGCAAATGCAGCTTCCGGCCAACCGTGACGTAAGCAAGTTGGTCCAAACTCCTTGGTCCAAATTATTGGCTTACCCAAATCAACTAGGAGCAATGAGCTTGTGGGCTGTAATTACTCGTGCCTGCTTGCTGGGACAAAATTTCTGCACATCTTCAAGGTGGTTACTACCACATGTTGAGATCTCTCGCCCAACAAGACTCAGAGTCCAAGTTTTGCTCCCAATGCCACAATATTTAGTCACTTGGAACCTCACTGTACCCCCAGGTGATGGAATTAGAAATGGCTCACAGAGAGTCCTATGAATGCTTTGAGCACTGAGCTTCCAGAGAAAGCCTGACTGTGAATGAAGAGGAGGGGAAGTCTGGCTGACCTGTGTGACCAAGTCCAATATATTGTCATGCGTATGAGTCGCCCAAAATCAGGTAATTTTTTTTCTTTATGACCAAAACCTGGACGAGCTGTGGAGAAGGGAGATTGCTTTTGGTCAGACAGCCTGCTGTCTCATTTCTTTCTCATGGCCACCTTTTAGGAACAAGATCACCAGCCCGAGGTCACACACGCAGCACCAGGCTGAGTCTGGCATCTAGGGGCATCTAGGGGCTGGTGCACAGAAAGAAGGTACAGTGGGAAAGCTGGGTGGCTCTGTGCACAAACACTGTGGCCACCGGACAGGTGACATCAAGCTGAGATGTCACTCCCTGTCCTCCTTGTCCTTGGTAGAAAAGTCCCTGATTCTATCTCATGCAGAATGTCCAAGTATTACATCAGACGCACTAACACTTTTACTGACCTCCTAATCCCTTTAAGGGTCAAATTAACTATTCAGACAAGATGACAGGAAAATGGTTCAATGTAGAAACCTGTGGCTCAGGGAGATCACTGTATGAGCCACGGAAAACCCCATTCCACCTCGTTTTAAAATATAGACCTTGAACGCCGGGCATGGTGGCACACGCTTGTAATCCCCGCACTTGGGAGGCGGAGACAGGAGGATCGCGCAGGTTCGAAGTCAGCTGCGCTGGCTTAAGAGACCCTGTTTCCAAAAATAAAAAAATAGGTCTGGGAGTGTAGCCTGGAGGTAGAAGGGCTTCCAGGAACCCCAGTACCACCAAAAAAAATAATAATAATAATAAATAAATAAATAAATAAATAAAATACAGACCTTGAACCAGGCATGGCAGTGCACACCTGTAATCCCAGTACTTGGGAGGCTGAGACAGGAAGATTGAAGACTTAAGGCCAGCCTCAGCAACTTAGCCACACCCTCAGCAACTTAGCAAGACCTTGTTTCAAAATAAACAAATAAAAATAGAGCTGGGGGTATAGCTTTGGTATAATACCCCTGGGTTGATCTACATTTAATCCTCCCTATAGCAAGGTACCCAGGTGGGGTATTGATTTGCCAATCCAACAGTGTCTCCAAAGACTGCACTCCGCTGCCTACAGTATTCAGAGTGCCATAAATCTGGATCATAGATGCTGCCTGCAGCAGCCTCCCATCACCTGGTGGACCGTGGCATCCAGGTGGGCCAGAAGTTGACCATTCGCATCCTGCAAAAGAGAGAAGCACTCCTCCTGCTCCTCTCCATCACTGATTGGCTGGGGTAGATTCCATGCTCAGCACTAGATCAGCTCAGGGGACTTCCCTGTGCTGGCTTCCCAGGCACATTTATTTTTAACCTCCCTCAACTGAACAAAATAGGGGCTCCTTAGGAAGAAGTAAGGGAAAGTGGAGGCTGGGTGGTCAGCTCCAGGGCCACTGCAGCGCCTATCCCAGCCAGGAACCTCAGACCAGACCCCGTAGTGGGCCCTGGCAGCCATCATACGCTGTGTGGCATCTCCCCCAAAAAACAAGTTCATACGGAGAGTCATGTGAGCCAGTGCAGACAGCGCCAGCCTCCTTCATCACAGGCCCTTCATCAGTCATATGGATTTTCAGGATTTTTTTTTAAAGCACCTGATTAAACATTAATAGCAGGTCAAGGTCACAATCCTCAGAGCCTCCTGGCAGAATCCCTCTCCTCTATTCCTCAGGAATCCCCCTGTTGAGATGGCCTTCTTTTATCTTTCCCTGCCTCCCTGCTCTCCCCACTGCTGTTTAAGGGCTGAGAGACCAAGCTTACAATCTGCCTGTAGGCCCTTTTGAAAGAGGGCCATTTCCAAAATCTTGGCTCATAACTATCGTCAGGATCCGGGGCATTTGTGGTCCTAGTTTAGAGAGTTTTGCTTCTTCGCCAAGTGCTTACAGACCGTAAGAGATGGATGGTCAACATGACAGGACGTCTGCATTCGAGGCCACCTTTCCTGTAGGTTAGTATTATTGATCACCCGCACCTCCAGGCCTGACAGGTAATCAATAGACCCTCTGACCCAGATATGTGACTTGGCCTGTCGGGGCTTTAAAAACAAGAAGTGAACATGGTAACTCTGGCTCACGCTTTTCATACACGAGAATTACTTTTTTTTTTTTATTCCCCAGAGCTGTGAAGCCATTTCTGCTCAAATTACCCCAGCCATCTTAAGAGCGCATAATCAAAGGGTTCTTTTCATTTTTTCTTATTTTTTCCTGCTGGATAGTTCTACAACCAACCCCAGGCTATTAAGAACAAGCGACAGGCCCAACTTTGGAGAAATGTATTGATGATCCCCCCCCCATCAGAAGTAGGATTCTATCCTGCCATTTTTTAGTAAGTGCCATTAACCTCTGGGCAAGAAGAAAGAGGAAGGATGACTCCACACAGGCAAGGGAGGACAGGAGCGTGGTGAGAGCACTTGCTAGGGAAGAGGAGGGAGCACAGGAGCCACTGCTACTGTGACTTCCAGAGAATGCTCATGGCTGGGGATGGTGACGCTGACCCCGGGGCTGTAGACTTACTGCAGTGGAGCTGGTTGGTGCATATAAGTTTGTCAAAGAGAAATAGAAGACAAAAACCTCTAAAATTCTCTCTTTTTAGAGCTGCACACCCTGTCTACACTGGAAGCCACCTCCTCAGCAGTGTGTGTGTGTGTGTGTGTGTGTGTGTGTGTGTGTGTGCGCACACGCACGCTCGCGTGCACAATTCTCAAGATTGTAAGTCAATTTAAGTTAAAGGCATAAATCATGACTAGTTTATGTCTGAATCCAGCTCCAAAAAAACTGGATAGATTGACCCTCAGACTGTGCATCAAGCCTACTGAATGAATGAATGAGTAAATGAATGAATGAATACATTTATGAATGAGTACATTTTTTTTACTCTGATTGAACCCAGGGGCATTCGACCTCTGAGCTAGATCCCCAGCCCTATTTAATTTTTTTTTTTGAGATAGAATCTCACTAAGTTTTTGAGGCTGACCTCAAACCTATAATCCCCTTGCCTCAGCCTCCCAAGTACAGGAACTACAGCTGAGTAATTCTAGGTACAGGTCCTACCACGTCCAGCTGAGTGAATGAATTTATGCATGATCAAATGAATGAATGGACACGTGGCATCCACCCAATACAGAACATTAAGATGTTAATATTCTCAAAGATAGTAGCCCTAAGGAAATTTTCATTCCATTTTTAGAAATTGCAAAAGAGAACTGACTATGTGCAATTAAAGTACCATGGACTTTTGTGTCGAGAGTTGGGTTAAATTTTTTATTTCACTAACAAAATGATTTTATTCAAGTTACTTACACCCCCATCACTCAGTTTTATCATCTAAGAAATGGGAATAATATGTGCCCTACCTTATATATTTCTAGTAATGATTGGAGATAAGGTATACTCAGCATCTGGCACTGAGTTTGGTACTTAATAAGTTTTAGTTACTATCAGTATTGACCAAGCCCTCCTTGGTTAGTATCCTGGTAAAAGGCCACTCATTTTCAAGCCAGAAAGGGTTATCTTACTACACATGCAGGTCACTCTCAGATATCAAACCGCTGGGCTGAATTGCCAAAACTATTAGGCCAAAACTATTAGACCTCTTTGCAAGCTTGAAACAGATAATAGATTCTCACCTTCCAAGAGGCTGATAGTAAAAATTCCCTTGAGGAATATGAATTAATAAATCAGGAAAGACAAAGTTGCTGCCTCTATATGAGTGAAGTTATAGTAAGTATTAAGCTGCCACAACTGACACCATCATGTGTCAGTCAGGATCTGCTAGGTTGTGCTGCAGCAATAAACAACTCCAAAATCCCCACTCGTAGAAAACCATGTGATGTGTCCTTTGAAGTTCAGAGAGGAGATTCTGCTCAGAGATCTGAGCTTACTGAACAGTGACCATCTCAAGTGGTACTAAACACCAGTGGCAAGGGAAAGAGGGCTCTGGAGGGTTTAATATTAACAATTAAATGTCCAGTGTGTGGCTGACATGGTCTACGCACAGTTATCAGCCTGAGCTAATCATTTGGCACCACCTCAAACCATGAGGAGGGCCAGGAAGTGCAAACCCACCATGTGACCGAAGTGAGAAGAAAGGGAAATAGTTGGCAAACAGCCCTAATGGGCACCACACATCACAAGACCAGGAAACATCCAGGAAGCTCCGTGCCAACCAATGGTTATCCCTCAACATCAGGGACCACAAGATGAACAGAACACAGAGCAGTCCGCCCCTCCCAAATTCTAACAGCTCGGAGTGGAAGAGACATTGCTGATGGTGGCCTCATTCTGCATTTAGCAAAGCTCGAGGGATCTTAGAATTTCCTCACTGGTCTCTTCAGTAGTCACCTCTACACATTTTATAGCCAGCCCTCCATGGGTCCTCCTCTATGGGTACCACAGCCACAGATTCAGCCAGACTCAGGTAGTAACTATTCAGAGGAAAAACTTGGATCTGTACTGAATACATACAGACTTTTATTAATCACCATTCCCTAAACAATATAGTATAAAACCATTTACCTTCTCCTTCTGTGCTTGGCTGATCTCACTTAACATGATGTTCTCCAGGGCTTTCCATCTTCTTGCAAATGATATAATTTTGTTCTTCTTTATGGCTGAATAGAATTCCATTGTGTGTATTTCCCAAAGTTTTGCTACCCATTCATCTGTTGATGGAGGTCTGGGTTGGTTCCATATTTTGGCTATTACAAATTATGCATATGTTTCCTCTAATATGCCCAAACTAGGAAACACAGAGGATACCAGTGGGACTCCAGATAATGGAGGGGAAATATCAGCAAAGTCTGAATGGAAAGATAGGAGAGGAGGAAGGCTGATTTTGATTAATGAGGGTCTACATCTGAATATGTGTAAAATTATGAATATGACATGGTTAACCTGGACAACCATTGGTGGGAGGGGGGAAGGGAAAACAGGGGCGGGGGAGAGAGGGCACCAAATATAGTTCAAATGTATACTATTTATGTTTAATTAAAAAATGTTAAAAAAAACCATTTACACGGTATTTATATCACATTAGGTATCATAAGTCTTCAAGAAATTATTTAAGATAGACAGGAGGATGTGCATAGGTTATATGCAAATACTGTGCCGTTTTACATAAGGCATGCGTGTGTCTGCAAATGTTGGTATCCACGGGGGATCCTGGAACCAATCCCCTGTGGGCGCTGAGGGAGAACTATAACCGGGCGTCTACTTCAAATCACAATATTGCTTGTGTTAAGCAAGAACAAGGTGAAACCACAGGGGGAGGGGGGAATGTAGACTCCCGCGCAAGGGTGAGAAAGCGCTTCTTTTCCTAATTTGGAAGTGAGTTAAAAAATGCACAAAGAAGCAGAAAACTCCCGGCTCTGCCGTACTCTCAGGGGACTTGGAATGGGACCTCGCTTTCCAGGTCAAGATCATTAGGAAGTTTAATTAGTACCTCGGTTTCAGAATCTACACAAAACCCCGTCCTCAGAGACTTATATAAAATTGACTGGGAACCTCCTTCTTTGCCAGGTGTAAAGTTCACTCTTCCGCAAGACGCCTTTGGGCTCTTGGGGCTTGTATCCACACGGACCCCTGCAGTACTCCTTTCCTTCCGAATGGTTCCACCTGCCAGAGGGAAACTTGAACGAGCCATAGGAGTGGACACCACGTGGCGTGTCTATCACAGCGGGGGATGTGGTGTTGCCAGAGCAAAATTTGGGAACCTGGGGTAGGAAAGGGTCTTGGGTACCTACCACAGAAGGGAGCCGGGCTTCGTTCAGCCCTTGGAACTAATCTAGGGAAGGGGTTTAAAGCCAGGAGTGGGAATGATCAGACTTGTACTTCAAACGCACCACAAAGCAACTGTAGCCCCAGAAATTGGGGGAGAGCTAGAGGAAGATGGACAGAGATGCTGACGGGAAGCCCGCACTGGAATCCTGGGGCGATCACGCATCTGACCCCACGTGAGTATGGGAGGGGCGGGCTATTTGGTGAAATAATTGGAAAAGTAAAATCAGCAGGTCTTGGTGAGTACGTGGGAGGCTGGGACAGGAGGATTGCAGTTTTGAGACCAAGCCTCAGCCACTTAGTGAGACCCTGTTTCAAAACAAAAATATAAAAAGGGGTAGGAATGTAGCTCAGAGGTGGAATGGCCTGAGTTCAATCATCAGTACTAAAAAAGAAAAAAAAAAACAAGCAAGGGTAAGGGAGAGGAACGAGCTCAGAGGGAGGATCCGCAGAAGCACAGGATGGAGAAGCGTCAGATGAGTCCAGAAGACAGCAAGTCATCCAGGTAGACCTGTCGGGGGGCTGTTCCTGGGGACTAAAGGAAGATGAGACCTGAACGGTCAGACACTTTGAAGGTCGGGGGGAGGGGCTATGCGCTGATTTCTATAGACAAAGTGTCGTTCCTGAAAAGTTCTAAGCAAAGGGACAGCAGGACTGGGTAACGTATGCTAACAGCTCGTCTATCTAAACCGGGGTAAACCAAGCAAGCAAGGTCCTGTTCCCAGTCCCCTGGGAGCCTGGCAGAGCCAGGAGTTGTGGCTGTCACTAGCTCCTCACAGGCATACCTCGCATGCTAAGATACCCAGAGGAAGCTTTCTATTTTGTACTTCTTAAAACTCACCTCTTTGGGGAAGAAATGGCATCTGGCATCTAAGAGAAGATCTTAAAAGCATTACATTCATCTTTCTCTTCTCTCTCTCTCTCTCTCTCTCTCTCTCTCTCTCTCTCTCCCTCCCTCCCTCCCTCCCTCCCTCCCTCATTATCATCATCATCATCTGCTCTGGGGAATCCAGCTGTCATGTCATGAGGACACACCCAGGCAGTAATAAAGAGACACTCACATGGTGAGAAATTGAGGTCTCCTATCAAAACCTAGAGAGGAACCGAGACCTTGTACCAACAGCCACATGAGTGAGCCATCTTGGAAGTGGACCCTGTGCCCCCCCTGCCTTGGGATGACTGCAGGCCCTGCCAACATCTCAACTAAAACCACAAGAGAGACCCTGAACCAGAAAGACCTCCCCAATTCTTGACCCTCAGCAACTGGGAGACATCGTTTTTAGCTAGTACCCGTTGGGCTAATTTGTCAAACAGCAGCTGATAACTAATACAACGGGATGTCCAGGAAATCACCAGAAGATGGATGAGAGGAGGAAAGGATGAAGGAGACCCATTAAGACCCCTCTCACCAAAGTGTAGGAAGAACCCAGAAGGAGCTGGACGAGGATGATCGGGATGGACAGGCGCAGAACACCCATGTCTGAGGAAAGGGGGGAACTCTAGAGATCGTGAAGCTTGTGGATCAGGAGACGCACAGAAAAGAAAGTTGTAGAGACCAACATGGAAATTATGTGGATCTGCCATGACCATCCTCAACACCTTCATTGTTACCATTGTTAGGTTCGGTATTCAGAATAGTTCTACTTAAAAAAAATATCTTCAAGATTATAAAACAATGGCCTGATCTCACTTTAAGGGGAGGGTTCCCATCCTGTCATTTCAATTATCAAAATAGCCACAGTGTGCCTCGTAACATGAAAAGCTCCCATTTTGATGCTTTTCTTGTAAGTGTCCCCGGAGTATCTGAGGCGCTTGAAGCAGGTGTGGTCTTTCTCAACAGTCAGATGAGCAGGAGAAAGCCCTTTCCAGCAGCATCCGGTAGCACTGTAGACACATGCATTGACCGGGGCTGGTCCGCACACACAGGCCGGCGAGCTCACAGCTGCCCCGTCAGAATTCCCAGATGGACAGAAGAGCCAGAGCCTCATCCATTGACCCGTCAACACTTTGGAGTGGGGCAGAGAGAAGGGACTCCGGCTGAATGGGGGAGGACCCGGCGGGGTGCTGAGCGCCTCCTCTGTAATGGACTCCTGAGTCCGATGGCACCTTTCTGTTGGATGCAGCAGGAAACAGAGGCAGGTGCCGTGGAGGAGTGTCAGAGGCAGCGCACAGAAGCTGAGGCTGACCCCCACCCACCCACCCCAGCGAGAGCAAAGAAAGCGCCTGCATTGTGTCCTTGGCTCCTCTTCACCATCCACCCTGCAGCTACTCCAGGGTGAAGGAGGGGCTGGAGGAGAGCAACAGGCAAGGTCATTTTTATTCTTATCTTATTGACAAATACTTTCACCAGCTTTTACTGGAGAGTGTCACTGAAACGCTGCCACCCTTACCCTTTCATCCTGCCATGATTGTAACAAAGTTATGCACTCGCCCTCTCTTCTCTTCTCTCCTCTCCTCTCTTTTTCCTTTTCTCTCCTCCTCCTCTTCCTCTTCCTCTTCTTCTTCTTCCTCCTCCTTCTCCTCCTCCTCCTCCTCCTCTCCCTCTCCTCTCCCTCTCCTCTCCTCTCCTCTTTTCTCTCTCTCTCTCCCTCCCTCTGAAACTGAGGACTGAACACAGGGGCATTCCATCTCTGAACTACCTTCCCAGCTCCCTTTATTTGGGTCACACTAAGTTGCCAAGGCTGACCTCAAACCTGCAATCCCCCCAAGTATTGATATTACAGGTATGTGCCACCACATCTGGCCAAGATGGCTTCTCTCTTCACTGAGATTTTTTGGGGGTAGCCTGTGGTCAATGACTGTCCCACAATAGGCAAGTAATTCACCCCCTGGCAAGCTGAAGACCCCTGAGCAGACTCCATAGAGGCACAGACCAGCTGTACTGCAGGCAGATGGTTAACCGTGTGTCTAACCCACTGGTCAGCTGTTCTCAACCCAGACAATGGCCACACCCAGGGGACATCATGCAATATCTGGGAACTTTTTTTGTCAATAACCAGAAGGGGACGATGCCAGAGTGTATAGTAAGTAGAAATCAGGAGTGCTGCAAGACACACGTAATGCGCTGGGAAGCCATTCTGCACAAAGAACTGCCCCACGTATAGTGTTCATCACACAATTGCCCTCAGGGACCCCAACCTAGCTTATAAACTCCATGCACTGGGCCTTCGCTAGTTCATTAAAATACAGTGGCTGCCTCACAGCAGATGGGGAAGGAACGAAGAAAATGAAGGAAGAGAGGTAGGGAGGCCCATAGCACATTCTCTAGAGAAATTTAAGGCTTAGGTAAAGGACATTTACTAATTTCGGCCTGATCCATGTGCCTCTGAGTCCAGGATCCATGCCGTCCTTCCAAAATGTTTCCCATTCACACCCAGTGTTGATGTCAAGCCAGATATCTCTTTGCACGGCCTGCCATGTCCCTCCTAATCCACAGCCCCCAACTGAAAACACGGGCCTTCTTCCTCCCCTGCCCCAAGTGTGCACCAACAGTGACCTCACACGATGACCTTCACCCAGAGAGCCCTTTAAAGGATGCCAAAGCCGGGCGCAGTGGCTCATACAGTAATTACATTTACCCAGGAGACTGAGACAGCAGAATTTCAGGTTCAAGGCCAGCCTCAACAACGTAGCCTCTCAGCAACTTAGAGAGATTCGGGTTCAAAATAAAAAGTAAAAAGAGCTGGGTGTATAGCTAGAAGGTAGAATGCCCCCGAGTCCAATCCCCAGCACCACAAAAATAAATAAGCCAAACCTGCACAACTTCTCAAAAGAGTCATGGCACCCAGTCCTGGTAGACTGCACACCCACTTGGGCCTGGGGCAGGGGGGCGCATTGGACCCTCTGCCCATCCTAACGTTGATCAACAGGGAGGGCAGCCAGGGCTGCGGCAGGAGGAAGGATGTGGCGCTTTAGAAACACCAACTGTACGTAGCACTGCGCCTGCTGTTCCCACTGTCTCTTCCATCATGGCTATACACTTGGATCACAGAAGATGGCAGAGCGGTCAAAGCCATCCCATTCCATCAACTAGAGCTAGAGCTGAACCAAGACACAAATGCTAGTTCCCTTCCCGCCCCCTCAGTTGCCTTCCCAATGGACACTGCAAGCACCAAAAAAATTTAAAAAGATAGGTCTTCTTTCTTTTCTGGGACCATTCAAAAATGAGAGAGAGGGGGGGAGGGAGGGGGAGGGAAGGGGGGAGGGGGAGGAGAGAGAGACAGAGACAGAGACAGAGAGACAGAGAGAGGAAAGGGAGGGAGGGAGGGAGAGGGAGAGAGAGAGAGATTTCTAAGAAGGTGTTACTGTTGCTCTCAGCGCAGGACCAAGTGTTCCTGTCCAGCTCTCCACGACCCCTCCGCAGTGACACCCACCCATTGGGTCATCACAGTCCACGGCTGGCCATAGCTTCTCCGGCACATTCGCATTTTAGCAGGGCTCCCAGTGCAGAGAAGTGTCCACAAAGTGACAGGTGTCACATCCAGCTGCCCCCTCCTCCGTCCTGCCCTGACACGACATACCTGGCAGTGTTTTAAAACTGTGCAGCAAAACCACCAAGCAGGTAAAGGTAGTGTTTCCCAGCCCTGGCCGCTCCTCGGGGAGGACTTTTTATCACAGCCCTGGCTGAGATGCGGCGTTTGAGGAACCCGGGAGCACCCAGCTCCACTCATTCCTGCAGCCAGTCAGTCCTCCTGCCGCAAGCCAGGAAGCTTAAGGTTTCCAGCCGCTGCGGAGGAGACAGGTTCTCCCCTCTTCCAGCTCATCGTGAAAGCGCACCTCCTGAGGCCTCTGCTCGGGTCCCACAGGGGCCGAGGGAAGACTGGAGTGTCCTGAGCTGGGAGGAGACCCTGGGCTATGCATGTGCCCACGCGACACTCCGGGGAGGAGGAGCAGAGTCGTCCACACTGCGCTACGAGGACCCTCAGACACGTGCAAACCCAAGATCACTCTGTGTTTCAAAGGGGCAAAAGTACTACATGGTACCAAAAAGCAAAAGCTGATGTCGTGAAAGACACAAAAATGCCGTGGAAATACTCCGGGTGTAAAGAGACATCATAATAAAGTGCAGCATCTCCTCCTCGCTGGGTCCTTTAGTATAGGGAAGGGGGCGGGGAGGGTGCTATAGAGAACTTTGTGAGATCCAGTGACAAAATTAGAATATGGACAGCGGAGGCAAGTGTTGCATTGATGCAAAATGATGATGTTGCTGACTGCACTGTATCGAAAAGATACTCTCCGTGATTTTAAAAAAAAATGCTAGCCGGACATGGTGGCGCACACTTGTAATCCCAGCGCTTGGGAGGCTGAGACAGGAGGATTGCACAGGTTCAAAGCCAGCCTCAGCTACTTAGTAAGGCTCTCAGCAACTTAGTGAGACCCCGTTTCCAAATAAAGTATAAAATAGTCTGGGAGTATAGCCCAGAGTTAGAAAGCCCCTGGGTTCCACCCCCAGTACCACCAAAAAAAAAAAAAAAAATGCTGACTAAATAAACAGGGGTAAAAGACTGTGATCTATGGAATTTTTCTCTGAGAGGTTCAGAGAAAAGTTAAGCCCAGAGAAAGCCTAAATAAAGGGTACCTGGAGCTCCTTGCATTATCTACATTTCTGTAATTCTTGTAAATTTAAATTAATTC
Organism: Muscardinus avellanarius; assembly: GCF_963383645.1. NCBI lineage: Eukaryota > Metazoa > Chordata > Mammalia > Rodentia > Gliridae > Muscardinus > Muscardinus avellanarius. The sequence continues at coordinate 158,076,106 of NC_137788.1, forward strand.
TAAGCCAGGTCTGGTGGAGCACGCTTGTAATCCCAGCATTTGGGAGGCTGAGATAGGATCACAGGTTTGTGACCAGCCTTAGCTACTTACTGAGGCCCTCTGCAATTTAGTGAGACCCTATTTCAAAATAAGGAATATAAAATAAAAGCTGGGAGTGTACCTTGGAGGAGAATGCACCTGGTTTCAATCCGCAATACCACAAAGCATCATCATCATCATCAATAAAAATAATTTTAAAGAGTTCTTGTTTGGTTCAGTTTTTGTTTGTTTCATTTTGTACTAAGGATAAAATTCAGATAAGGGATTCTCCTTCCAAGCTACATCCCCAGATCTTTTTCTTTTTATTTGCAAACAGGGTCTCACTAAACTGCTGAGGCTTTTGCTAAGATGTTAAAACTGGCCTTGAACCTGAATCCTACTGTCTCAGCTTTCCAAGTACTGGAATTCTAGGCGTGAGCCACCACTCCTGGCTTAACAATCTTTTTTTAAATCTGATCTTTGAGTTATTATGGGCAAAGAGAATGCTTGGGCACCAGAGCATGGACTGGCAGCAAGGCGTGATGGGGGACAAGCTTGGGGCCCAAGAGAGGATCCAGTCCAAAGTGCTCCGGTGCCACTAAGCTCCAGAGGCCAGGCGCAAGGGAGAGCAAAACCCACGATCTCAGGAGCTTGTAAATGAGGGAGGGAGAGGACAAAGGAAAAATCACCTCAGTAAAGAAACCATCTTACAGGCTTGGAATCCCAGCATTCAGCTACTTAGCAAGGCCCTTTTTAACTCAGTGAGACCCTGTTTCAAAATAAAGAATAAAAAAGAGGGCTGGGTTCCATCCTAGTACTGAAAAAATAAAAGAAAGGAAAAAAAAGGAAAAAAAAAAAGGAACCATCCTGAACTTTTAGCAATGAGAAGAGAGAAGTTCAAATGAGAAGGAAGCAGAATGGAGACCTGCGGGGCAGTAAAATCGGGGCCGGAATCCGCCGTACCCAGCGTGTTTCAGGACATTTTTGAGCAAACCCTTGGAGGTGTAGGGCCGAGAGCTGGGTGTTTGGTTGATGAAACTTGAAGAACTTTCTGTTGCATCAGCCGGATGCAGGAAATAGGGTAGGCTCAAGCACAGCTCCCAGGGCTCTGGCTGGAGCAATCAGGGGACCCGGGGCCATTGGCTCAGGTAGGAGACCTGAGCTGCTCACCTGCAGCGCCCTCTCCACGTACCTGGTTCTTGCACCTGGACCTCTTGTTCATACCTCTCCATCTCCTGCTCTGCCCTGCCTGGCTCTGGCTAGACTCTGCCCTGACCTGGGGGTTCCCCCAGCAGCCCTCAGCCACACCTTGATGTGACCTCTGGAGCCAGAGGTGGATTCACAGCTCCGCCCTGGGGAAACTGGTAGGATTTTCCCCATAGCCCCAGGGCCTGCAGAGCTGATGAGGCTTCTAGAGAAACTAGGGAACCAGGGGCCTGTGCCTGTGCCCAGAGATGGACCCCAAGAGCAGTCACCAACACCCCCTCCCCTGACACACCCTGGCTCCCGGGCCCACAGACCCTCGGGCCATGAGCTTCAAGGGCAGAGGGACCTGGAATCCAAAGTCCTGGTTCGAAATCCTGCCTCTGCCCTTCCCGGACATGTTCTGGGACTGGGCCTCCATTTCCTTACCTGTAAATCGGGACACAACCTTCCTCCGGCTGCCTCACTACAGGGCGGTGAGGACTCGTGGGATAGTTATCATCGCTGCCCTGGTTTATAACTACCGTGGGCTCATCCTCCAAGAAGTTTGCTGCCGGGGCTGAGGGGTGCTGCTGGGACGCAGACCCCAGCCCCACAGTGCGTGTCTGCTCAATATTCCCAGCCACCGGGGTGCCCCAGCCCTGCACCCACTTTCAGCTTGACCCTGGGGCCCCTCCCGCGCCAACTCAGTCACACACCAGTCCTGGCTTCCTCAAAGTAAGCCAACTGTTCCTCCTCTCCGGAAGCCCTCTGCGGTCCCTGGTCCCTGGCCAGCCCAAGCTGGCTTTCCCTTGACCCGCTGTCACTGCTGAATTTAACAGGTGCACACAGAGAAGGAGGGGAGTCATCAATCCAGAGACTTCCCTGGAGAAGAGCGCGGCCTGTCGCCACTTTTGTGAGCTCCCCTCCACCCGACTGATATCAGGGGCTGTGTCCCGAGCTCTGCCACCCCAAGAGACTCAGGGGTGGGGTGGGGCAGCGTGTCCTGCACAGGGGAAGGGGACCCCAAAATACAAAAGGGCTTTTCCTGTGACAGCCCCCTGTCTGCCTATCATTTCCTGGACTTCTTAGCGAAATCAGCGCTGCCTTGACACTTCGGGGACTCCGGGGGACCCCGGGAACACGGGATGCCGCGCCTGCGCGCCCCTCGGAGCCGGCAGGAAAGTGCAACAGCGCCATCTAGTGGCCGCGCGGGGCGGCTGCGGAGTTCTTGCACGGAGACCTGGTCCCAGGCTTCAGGGTCACAGCGCAGCGACCAGGCTTTTGCAGCATCTTAAATAGCAGATTGGCTATGGCTGCTGCCTCCGAAAGAACAAGGAAGGACAAAGCGGCTCCGGGGGTTTTGACCTATCGGCTTAGGTGTTGTGGAGTGTCACAGAAAGGACGGACATTGCAGCGGGATTCCTGGGACTCCCGGGGGCCCAGGAACTGTGTGCGCCCGCAGTCAGGGCTCAGGTGCACCTGGGTTGGAGCTCACCATCCCGAGGCGCCTGTCGGCCGGGGGAGCCCATCAGCCAAGCCGCCATAGAAAGGGATCTTGCAAAGTAGGAGAAAGATTTTTTTTCTGGGGAAAAGAACCCGAACAGGGCACAGGTTCCGCTCTAAGCGGACAGCTGGAGGGGACCACGAAAACAGCTGGAAGGACCAGCTGAGGTCCTTCCATCTCTCGGTTCTCGGTCCATTTTCTAGTCCTCTCCTGTAGCCACAAGGCGGCAGTAATGGCTCCACGCCCACTTCCCCACCGGCTCTCTAAGACTGAGACTCCTGTCTGCCCAGCTGTAGCCACCCCGGAGGGCTGAGCACTTCCTTACTTCAGAGCGTTCAAGGTCCTGACTGGCTAGGCCTGGATGCCCCACGGGCTGAGATGCACAGCCAGGATCCCAGGCAAAGTTCAGGGGCTGCTTCTGGAAGGAGAAAAGCCGGGTGCTGTGGACAGGTAACACGCTGGCGACTCCCCTCCAGTCTGTAGGTGGGACAGTTGCCCACGCTGTGGCCGAGAAGCCTCCACCTGGGTTAGTTCATGGAACCTCCCGACAGCCTGGGGACCCGGAGGAGACTGTCCCCGTTTCCCATATAAGGAGACTGAGGCCGGGGAGGGGGATTTAACTTCCTGCCCCAGTTCGCCTGCCTTGAAAGTGGCAAAGCCACAGTCCGAAGCTAAATCCAGGCTCCAGATATTATTCTGACACTATCTCCACCTCCCAGTTGACTGCTGTGCAGAAGTGAGGAGCCTGGTGTGGTGGCCCATGCCGGTGATCCCGGCACTTGGGAGGCTGAGACAGGAGGATTGCGAGTTCAAGACCAGCCTCAGCAACTTAGCAAGACTCTCGGCGACCTAGTGAGACCCTGTTTCAAAACAGAAAAGAACTTAAAAGGGCTGGGAGTATAGCTCAGAAGTAGAATGCCCCTGGGTCCAATCCCCAGTAAAGAAGAAATAAAAGATTGTCATAGTTCTGAAGGAAGGAGGGACAGGAAGAAGGAAAACTCCCTGCGGAAGTGCCCCTGAGGGTCTGTGCCGCTGCGCGGTCATTTCCCTGAGTTTGGCAGGTTTTGTCCTTGTAGGTAATCTACAGGTATTAATTTCCCTGTCACCTTTGCAATTTCGCTGCTTGAATTGTTTTATTGTTTATTTCCCTTAAGTCGACTTGCCTATTACACTTAGACCAACATATCTAAAATATCAACTCTATATGGCAGTTGTCAATCAAAACCATTCCTGCTTGCCTCGAATGAAAATGAACTTCAGAATCACACAGAACTCCTGAGTCCAATGCGGGCCATCCACACCTGGCTCAGAGTCACCGATAGGGAAGGCTGGGTCCGCACACTCACTCTGGGGTCAGAGCTCGGGGCCACATGAGAGCACAAGGACGCCTGCGCTCTTCTGCCACGTACCTTTGTTTTTAGCCACGTCTGCCATTCCTCTACACGGTGATAGCAAGGTGGGGAAGTCCCCAGTCCTCCAGGGCAGGAGGTGAGGACGTTCTTGCCCAAAGTGACCAGAGCACACTATTCCCACATGGCCCACGCCCCATCCCAGGGCGGCGGCTTCCAGCCCTGCATCCTGAGCCTCCACCCTCTCCAGGGCGTGAGCTCACTCAGCGGCCCGGGTGCTTCCCGCATCTTCTTGCCAGTCCGTTTAGCTACCTCACAGTCTCCAGTGGACCTTTTCTGGGATTGTTGGTAGCTCAGGGCTCTGGGCAGAAGAGGCTGCAGGTGACCAAGCTCATGTTAAGCAGTGCAGCGATGTTTGGAGGGGAAGTAATTGAGTTGTGAGGGCTCATCCCTCATCAATAATTTATCCGTTTGATGGATTGATGCTATTGATGACTGGAGTGGGTTTAATAAGTGGTACCCATAAGCAGGTGGGGCATAGATGGAGGATCTCGTAGGTCACTGGGGACAGCTGGGGACTCCCTCTCTCCCTGACTCCTTCCTCTGCCTCCTAGTCGCCATAAGCTGAGCACCTTCCTTCCGTCCACCACGCCTGGCCACCATGACGGTTCTGCCTTGGAGCTGGCCAACCATGGACTGCGCCTCTGAACCATGAGCCAAATAAAGCTTTCTTCCTCTTGTCAGATGTTTTGGTCACAGAAACAAAAAGCTGACTGACACAAAAACAGGGGAGCCACCAACTCCAAGAGCAGAAAAGGGGCTGAAGAGTATACGGAGAAAGCCCCTCGCTGTACAGAAAGGAAGCCACCCACGGGCGTCCGTGTCTCCCCATCTTACGGCAACAACAAGGGCAGAGATGGGCTGGATCAAGGTACGATTTAATTTCTGGTACAGCTTTTATCTTCAACCTAGAATATTCCTGTTCCAAATTAAATTAAGTAAGGCTCCTAGCTTTAAGGCCAGAGAGTACAATCCCCTTACTCTAAAACAATCTAGAATCTCCACGGTATGGCCATGCAGACACAGTGACATTTTCTCACCTGGGAGACAACCCACATAACCTGCTGGGCCAGAACCCTGGTCATCTGCAGAGACCGAAATCAGAGGCCTGGGTCACCTGCAGGGGACTGAACATCCTCTACCCTGCCCTGCCCTCACCCTCAAAGCTCCACCTGTGGCTGGAAAGCCTCCCTGTGACTGCTTAAACCAGATGCAGCTCTCTCTCCTCTTCCTTGGGAAGCGATACAGAAACAGAGCCCTCTTCTCTCACAATGGGCCGACTGCTGGGTGCTGCTGTGCTCAGCTAAAGCTGCTCCATTCTCCCACCTTCAGCGGCCACCTCAGGCTCCTCTTCCAGTGCTGACGGTGGGTGGCCAGAAGGGGGCGCTGCTTCCCAAATGCCCAGATTCAGCACTAACCAGACCAGAAAGAGCTGGGGTGTGTGGGGTGAGGGACACGAGACACCAAGAGTCCAGTCCCTTCTTGTAGGGGCTGCTACTCGTGCTGGCCAGCCAGTTCCAGGAGAATATGGCCATGTCTGCCAGGCCCAAGAGTCTGTGCCAGCCTCAGCACAGCCCCTGGTCCGGATACTGCGGCAGCGAGCATCCTGGGCACTTTTGTGACCAGCCCCAGCTGGCTTTGACCAGGGAGAAAACTCCTAGGCTGAGAAAAGAATCCCCGATCCCTCCATCACCACCCCCAGAGACCAGGCCTGGCTAACCTGAGCCCATCCTCGTGGAGACGGTCCGTTCCATTTTCTGTCCCTCCTTTCCCCTCTTCCCCCCCACCACACCCACCCATTTCTTCATCATCGTGAGCCAAGGCTGCATTGATGTCTATGAACATGCCACTCGCTGAGCGTGTAATATGCAACGGGGTAACTGGGAGTCACCTGGGGAGGGAAAGCGGTCCTCCAGGAAGACGGGTACTTGGAGGAGGCGGCGGAACCCAGCAAAAGTCAGCCATACACGGAGCAGGACCGGAGACGGACGGGCTTGACAACACGCCCCTGAATTTTCAGGTATTTTTTTTTTAATCCTGTATGTAATTGGTGACGAGGATACTTTAATAGTTTTACAAATGATCTCCCTGGCAGAGAATTAACTTTCACAATGGATAGTTTGCTTGCTCTTTCTCCTCCTCCTCCTCTTAAGCTTCCGGGTGAATTCTGCAAGAAAAACATTGTTCCTGTTTTATAAAGGGAGCAGATCTGGACCCAGAATACTTTGGATGCTGCTTCTAAGAAGAAAGAGCCAAGTGAAGACATCAGAAAATCAGTAAGTAAAGGCTGAGACAGGGACGGCAGCTCCAGGACAGCCTCAGCTACTCAGTGAGGCCCTTTGCAACTCAGTGAGACCCTGTTTCAAAATAAAGAATAAAAAAAATTTTAAATTAAAAAAAAAAAACAGGGCTAGAGTGTAGCTCGGAGGTAAAATGTCTCTAGGTTCCATCTCCGGTACCGAAAAAGAAAAGAAAAGAAAAGAAAAGAAAAGAAAAGAAAAGAAAAGAAAAGAAAATCGGTGGGTAAAGAATGGAACATGGGCACAAATTGATGGACCCCTAGCTGGATGGGAGAATGTATAAAAGTCCATGTCCCAATATTTCTGACTCCCTCCCCTCAAAGTGCTAGAGACTGAGAGGGAAGTGGGGGCCCCGGGCTGCACAGAGGAGCAAACAGTGCCTCCCCCACTTCATGCACCCCCAGGTGCAGGGCCCCAGTTGAGGGTGTGTCTCAAGACCCCCTACACTGAAAGGAGGCCTGGAAGGCAGCGTGCGTATATGTAGTTACTGGCAAACCTATGGTGTTAATGGTCAAATAAGCAATTCTGGGATCTGTACCCCTGGACTCACACCGAAAACTAAATGTCTGTTCCTTAAAGAGAGAGCCTTGAGCCCAGCATCACAGTAAGTCTCCAGGACCCGTCTTGCCACAGCACTGAAGTCTGGGGAATGGGACTGGACCCCAACACGGCTCCATTTTGAAATGGGTGGGCTCAGTTTGCGTCAAGACAAGCAGGCAGGGGTCAGCAGCCTGGGAGGCTCTGTTTCTTTCCCTGGAATATCGCAGAGTATCCAGCAGCACCTAAGGATGCCCCTAGGGACGGAGCCCTTGGGGTTTTGCAGGGAGGAAGGTGGCCGTGGGTGGGGACCCCAGAGGACCTGGGAGCCCTGCAGGCCTTGGTTTGTGCACGGCTGCCATCGTGTGGCCGAAGCGGGCGTTGCTCTGGGAACCAGCCCGTGAGGGAGCTTGCCGGGCGGGAGTGTCTTCTCCACTTTGATAGCTGTTCTGCTGTGGGCCACCAGCCAGAATTCAAAATACAGATTAAGCACTCTATTAGAGAAAAACCAGGTTCTAATGTTGCCATCCCAGTCCGAGTCTCCCCTAGGGCTCGTCCTGAGCCGCGCTGTGTCCTCCAGTAAGGCAGGCAGCGATTCCCCAGTACTTGGGAGGCTAAGGCAGGAGGATTACAGGTTCGAGAACAGCCTCAGCAAGTCGTGAGGATCTCATCAAGCTAGCACGACTCTGTTTCCAAATAAGAAATAAAATCAGGCTGGGGTGTAGAATGCCCTTGGGTCTGATCCTCAGTCACACGTGTGTGGGGGTGTGTGCCAGGGAGAGATAAGTCGTCTGCACCCCACTGTCTATACCCCATGCCAGCTGAGATAAAATGCAGCTGGGAGTGTATCTCAGAGGTAGATGTCCCTGGGTTCAAGCCTCAGTACCAAAATAAAAAAAAAATCTACAAAAGATCTGATGAGATATTTCTCCAAATAAGACAGAAAAATGGCCAACACATATAATGTACTCCACATCATTAGTGATGGGGAAATGCAAATTAAAACCACAATGAGATACCACTTCACATCTGCTAAGATGATAGCTAGACTGACAATGTTGGCTGGCTCAGGGAAAATCAGGCCCCTCCTCAATGGCCCACGGGAACACGAAATAGTGCAGCCCCTTCATAAACCGTGGCAGTTACTCAAAATGCTAAGTAGCAAGCTAGAAATTCACTTCAGTGTATATACCAAAGAGAAAAAATCTGTACCGTCACAAAATACTTTGCACATGAATGTTCATGGCAGCATTAAAAATGATAACGATGGTCATTTCCAGCAGGAACAATATTCTCAAATATCATTCCTCTGGTCAAAGCTAGGCTTGATCTAAAATCCCATCAACTAGCCGGGTGTGGTGGCGCACGCTTGTAATCCCCGCGCTTGGGAGGCAGAGACAGGAGGATAGCGCAGGTTCGAAGCCAGCCTCAGCTATTTAGTGAGGCTCTCAGCAACTTAGTGAGACTCTGTTTCCAAATAAAGTATAAAATAGGTCTGGGAGTATAGCCCAGAGGTAGAAAGCCCCTGGGTTCCACCCCCAGTACCACCAAAAAAAAATTTTTAATAAAATAAAATAAATAAAATACAATCCCATCAACTAGTGAATGGGTAAACAAAACACACTACTATTCCCTTGAATACTATTGATGTGTACAAAGGAATGAAGTGCTGGTGTGTGCCACCATAAGGATGACTCTTAAGAACAATATGCTTAGAACATTATGTTAAGTGAGATTAGTCAGCACAGAAAAAGAAGGGACATACGTTTTCTCTAATATGCCCAAGCTAGGGAGTAGTGGTAATACCAGAGGGACTCCAGATGATGGAGGGGAAATCTCAGCAAAGCTTGAATGGAAGGATAGGAGAGGAAGAAAGCTGAGGTTGTTCAATGGAGGAGCTACATACGAATATGTGTAATGGTATAAATGTAACATGGTTAACCTGGACACTCTTTATTGGGAAGGGGGAAGGGAAATGGAGTGGGAAGGGCACAAAACACAATCTAAATGTACACCATTTTCAATATGTTCCACTTATAAATAAAAAAGAAATATGTAAATAAATGAATGTGGAGTAAGAAAAAATTAAAAATAAAAAAATTATATTCTATCATAAAAAAGAACAATATGCTTGGTGAAGAAAGCCAGCTGCGAGGACCACACAGTGCATGAGTCCACTCTTGGGAGGTGTGGGGACTATAGGGCCACCATTTTGGAGCTGAGACCAAGTGGCTGCCTAGGGCTGGGGTGGGGAGTGAGGGAAAGAGAAAGACTTTCTTTGGCGGGACTGACGGTGGTGGTTTAGAACTCTGTAAATATACGCTGATTTATGTATTTTAAATGGGTTTCATGGTGTGTCAATCTTATCTCAACCGAGCTGTTAAAAAGTAATAGGAAAGAATGTAGAGAAACTGAGTAATACATTTGATTTCCTAAACCAACACACCAGACATAAACAGAAGCAGGCTGGCTCTTCCCACACACCGTGCCATCGCTCCAGAGAACTTCCTCTAACTCTGTGGTCACCCTACAAGTCCTCAAAGGAACACATCAACACGTCAAGTTTTCTTCCCTGAGATGATTGTTTTATTGCAATAATAACTTCAACAAGCCCCTGAGATGATGCTGCCCATTCGTGTTCATATAAACAAAAAACACCAACGGTTCCTCATACACAGCAGTGTTCACAGACCGCGCACAGGGTAGTGTGTCTGACACCAGAGGCCGAGCAGCCCTCGGCTGCAGGCTTGCATCCAGACCTGTGGTCTGAGCAGCCTTCAGCGAGACCACGTGCAGAGTGGGAGTCTTCCTGGCATCTGTGTGGAGCTTTAAACGCTACTTTTATCCAATTTGATCCTTCCCCCTTCATAATGGATGTAAGAGGAATAAATCCCCACTGGACACTCCAGAAGAAACCTCTCTGGAGAGAAGGGTTTCCTGAGGCCAATAATCACAACTTACTAATATCCCCACTGCCCAGTAGAGTTGGTCCCTGAGGAAGTACAATAGGAAGGATGGATAAAGAAACAGGTGGTAGATTGTTAGAGAGATGAATGGAAGGAAAGATGGATGGATGGATGGATGGATGGATGGATGGATGGATACATAGATTGGGTAATTGAGAAAAAGAGTAGAGAAAGAAAAGAAGAGAGGAAGGGGGAGCTGGACAGACAGATACATGGACAGATGGTTGTTTGGGTAAATATGTAAGTAACAGAAGTTCTACCACACATGTCCTTTGACCAGTCAAGGAACAGCAGGTGTATTCCCAGAACTCTGCACTTCTGCTGGTCTCCTCACCACCCCAAGGTGTGGGGCTCCAGGAGAGGCTTCATTACATTGCTAAAAATACACAGTGCTCTCCTATGAACCCATGCCCAGGAAGCATGCTAGCTAAGCTCTGCCCTGGCAATGGGGACATGGTGGCTGACCCTGGTGGAGGCTCCATCACGAGCTGAGACCAGGGTGCAGACTAGACAAGGTAGGGGTGTGTACGTGTGAGTGAGACCGACAGACCTGCCCGAGGTGGTGAGTTGCAGGATATGGCCACAGGCCCTGCAGGGACAGAGCCAAGATCCATGAGTCCAGGCAGCCCCCACAGAGGGCAAGGAGCCAAGCCCGCAGGCCCCGCCCCGCAGGGACAGGCCCCTGGGCTCTCCACAGCCACAGGAAGCCACGGAGGGGCTTGGGGCACCCCCATGATGTGACCAGACCTGCATTCACCCAGAAGTAGAGGCTGGAACTTGGGTTGTCTGTTTCAGGAAGGCCCAACCAGCTTTCTCTAGCAAAAACCCTACCATACGTCAGCACAACAGGTGCCAATGGCAGAAGCAGCAGCAGCCAGCTTCCGGGGAGCAGGCTCTGGAGCCCGTGAGGACGCCCGGCCCCTGCAAAGCAGGCAGCGCCAAGAGCCGCTCTGCCCGGCATGTGTGCACCCAGCCTGGGCAAGTCCTGCTAAGTTCTACCTCCCTGGCATGGCCAAGCAGACGCTCCAAGCAGGCAGGCCCTGGAGATGCTTGACAGAAGCCAAGGCCACATCTGGGTCAGGACATCACTTTTTGATACTTTTACTCCCACGAATCTTTCTACTATGCAAAAGGGCCATGAGCTCACATGCCGTCCAGAAGCTACTGATCTAAATGAGGTGGGAGCCCACTCCGAGCCCCCTGTATATGGGCTGATATGAACCCCAGCCTATGATGGGCAGCGCCATCCAGCCAGGGCTCTGCCTTCGGGGAGCTCTGAGGTGGCCAAGTGCCCCCAAAAAAGTAAATTGCCTGGAAACTTCTAGTGTCTGTAGTCTCGGTCACAGCTGGGAATGCACATGAAAAGGATTTCTGCAGCCCAAATCGGAAACTAGAGGCTCACTTCCCGAACAAAATGGCCCCTCTGTGGAGTCATTTCTGGAAAGAAACAGCCCCCTCCGGGGTCACTTCCGGAACATGGCCCCTCTCTGGGGTCACTTCCGGAACAACATGGCCTCTCTCTAGGCTCACTTCCACTAAGGAAGGAAATTTTTTTGTGTGTGTGGTTTCAGTGCATTTCCACAAATTTACCCCGAGGAAGAGAAAACCATATTAGGTTTAAGGAAAGCGCTTCTGAAATCCTTTGAAACTGCCAACAACTGGCTTGGGGAAATGGGGAACATTTCCGTGTCCCTGTATAGTGTTCATGTCTAAATGAAGCGCTTTCTGAGAACTTCTCGTACTGGAACTCACACCTGAAGCCTGAGGGAAGCAGGGCCTGTGGCCATGGCCTCCTCAAGGACCTCAACTACACGGCCCTCCAGCCTGGATCCAGGCGCCTGGCTCCCTGGAGGCCAGGCCAAGGCCCTGGAGGAGTTAGAAGCCGGGCCACAGCTGCTTCTGCCCTGGCCCCGCCGGCCCGGGGGCTGCCGCTGTCTCGGCTTCCTGCCCTTCCAGCTCAGCCCCGCGGGGTCTCACAGGCAGCTCTGCTTCCTCCTCTTTCGCTCCACAATCTCCATAATTCTTTGGCTTTTCAGTTCTTCGCCACGGATCTGCTCCTGAAATCAGAAAGCAACCCTCAGGCATTCCAATTAAACACTGTCGTGAGGTCGTCCTGAACATGCAGGGCCTGTGGGTGTGCTGCCCTGGCTTGTCCTAGTACTTTGTGGTGAGATTTGAAGCGATAAGCCAGGCTCACACACCCAGGCTAACCACAGAACACCCTTGTTTTGTACCTAAGAGCACGTGTTTACTGAACAGAACTGAAGGACAGCCCACCCCGGAGAGATCTGAGAAACAGCAAGAGCGCACTCATCTACCCTGTGTCCTGCGGTTCTGCATCCAGAGTCAGCTAACCACGAAGCGAAAACACACCGTGTCTGTACTGAAGACGTGCAGACTTTATTTCTCGTCTTTATTCCCTAGACAGTGCAGAATAGCATCTTTGTCTAACACTTATTAGGTGTTATAAATCGAGAGATTATTTAGAGAGGAAGATTGTGTAGATTATATGTAAATACTATGCCATTTGGGCTAAGCGACTTGACCAACCCTGGTATTTTGTATCCAAGGAGATCCTGGAACCAATTCTCTGCACATACTACGGGGTGACTCTATGTCAAGACTATTTTTGTGTGTGTGTGGTACTGGGGTTTCTGGCAGCCCTTCTACCTCCAGGCTACACTCCCAGACCTATTTTTTTTAATATTTTTATTTGGAAACAGGGTCTCTTAAGGCAGCGCAGCTGGCTTCGAACCTGCACGATCCTCCTGTCTCCACCTCCCAAGCGCGGGGATTACAAGCGTGCGCCACCACTCCCGGCTTGACTGTATTTTAAAAGTCAGCAATGAATATTTAGTGTGCAGACATCCCAGGCACACAGACATGGCCATCACAATCCTGTGGGCACCTGCTGATTTCTCTAAGAGCCTTCAAGGTTTAAAAGTCTTGGATCAGCAGCCGGGCAAGCACGCCTATAATCCCCAAGGCTGAGGCTGGAGGACTGCAGATCTGAGGCCGGTCTCAGTGTACTGGTATTGGGAAGAGGGTTTAAAATGTATTAATGTGTCAATACTGGGAAAGATGTCCAATCTTGAAATATGTCTTCTTTACTAAGAAAGCCAGGGTTAGCTAACATGTCCTTGCATTCCTAAGAACAATTTAACACATTTTGGGGGAGAAGACGAAAGGTAAAAGCCTGTGTCTGGAGACAGAGATGCCTCCCCCTCAGGCCATAAATCTGGGCCTGTGTTTGGAGACAGAGATGTCTCCCCTTTTAGGCCATAAATTTGGCTGGAGAGATAACAGAAGCAGAGCCCGGGTTGGAGATAAGGTGTAACATGATCTCCAAAAATCAGAGGGACCTGCTGGACTTAGACAGGATAAAAACTCAGTAAACTGGAGTTCCTTGGCATTTTCATTCGAATTGCCCCCCTGTGCCCCGCTCCGGCACAGGGCTGTAACTATCTCTGTATTTCTATCTTTTTAATAAACTTCTTTAAATCTTCAGCAGCTGTCCAAGCGATGAATACTTATTCTTAACTTAGGACAAGAATCCACGGTTTTTCTGTTTGTCTGTCTGTCTGTATAGTGGGGGGGGGGGGATTACTTCTCCACACACACACCACGCACCTCCCCCGCCACAACCTATCCCCCGCAACATCAGCAACTTGGCAAAAGCGTTTCAAAATAAAAATAAAATAGAATTGGGATGTGGCTTGGACATAGAGTGCCCCTGGGTTCAATGCCCAGTAGAAAAAAAAGAAAGGCCTGGGTCAGTGGAGGAGACCACCTGAAATAGGTCGGGTCTTAAGTCCGCCCATCTTTCTGTTGTGAACCAAAGAGAATTAAAGCACCACTCCGCCAGCCAGCCGGAAGAAATGTCAAACATGATGCAGCTTTTAAGATGAGCCAATGCTTCCTGCAGTGTTACGCCCTTGATGTTGGGTCTTCCATCACAGAAGTCTACTCACCAAAATGAGCAGGATTCCCCCTGCGATGTACAACTGTAAAGTTTTAAAGTTTACAAGTAATTATTGTCTCTCTTGAGACTCAAGAGCCAAGACCCTTTCTGTACCAGAGAATGGATGTTATCACAGTTACCCTGTGTGCGTCTAGCTTGGCTTCAGGAAAATCCCAAATCGTAGAAAATAGCGAACAATAGGCCAATTAAAAATATTTAGTAACCATCTTTCCCCAAGATTCCACTCCACGATCACTCTGGGTTATGCAAACACCTAATGCTCTATTCCATTCTTTAGCAAGCTGGGCTGAAGAGGCAGGGAAGGGAAGCAAGACAAATGTTTCTTGCTTTTGTTCTGCCTGAAAGACATTGGTCCACGGCAAAATTTGAAATTCAGATTTTCCAGTATTTCCTTCATGAAGCGGCTATGGCCGATTCCCATGTGCTCCATTTCATTTCGGCTCATTAGAGCTTGTCTAACTTACAGAGAGAACCACAGAAAGTCTAATTACAAAGACTCTCCTCAGCCCAGCCCTTTTCCCACTTTGCACAGAGATTCTAAGCATAATCAGTGCAGCCCATGGCCAGGGAGAAGCCCACAGCCGAGCTGTCCAAGGAGCTGCCTTGCAGGCTCTGGTCTTGGCTTCATGAGACAAGGACCACAGGGTTACTATGGAAACAAGATGCTCACAAGATAACACACCATCACTATACCTTGTGGCTTTCTCCATTAGCCAACTGTGCAGGTCGATTGTCCCAAGAAGTCTGCTCAGGGTCACTCAAGTCCTCCTTAGAACTTCTAGGCTGCACTGCCCGCCCCAAGAAAGAGAACAGGATAAGCAAACGGAAAATGGCTCCAAGAAGCTGAACAGTTGAAAGATTAGCAATACACCAGAAACCCCTCCAAATACACTGATGGCCTTAACTTCACTCCGTCATCTTGGCTTCTGGGTTGACCCTTGCTACTTTGCTCTCCAGAGGAGAAGAAGAGATGGCAGATGCCAGGAGACACCGAGTGGTGGCTCACTGCAGCTCTACGCTGGAATTGAGATCTGCTCTTCCAACAAGAACAATGCACCCAGGAATTCAATGGAGCCAGGTTTCCAGCTCCATTCCCAAGCAGGCTCACTGCCCACCTGCTGCTGTCTAACTCACCAGAGAGGCCCGAGTCATTACACGTCAACTCAGCTTCCTGTCCCTCCTGCCAAAAATGCATGGGTGACTCCTAACCCTACACACCAAACTCATGGAGAAAAGGCTTCAGATCCCCGAGGGGAGGGGTGCAGCTTGGCGTTTGAGCAAGGAATACACATGTGATGTGTGTGTGTTTTTTTTACTAAAAAAAATAAATTATCATTTAGTTGCTATCCATACAAGTAAATTTTAAGTATATAATTGGCAACTTTTAACCCTAAGCACTTGGAAATACCAGCATTTTCCTAAGAGTTTATGCAGAGAGAGAGACGCAGAGTTTTTATGTCATACAGTCAGAGCTGCCGAGATACTTCTCAGCTTAGAAATGAGTTCAGAGTCTTCGTGCCTTCGTCAATGCTATACCCCTGGCCTAGGGAATTTCCTGGCACACACGGATGTTCCCATTAACAGTTATTAAATGAACTGATAAACCAATGAGTAAATAAATGGGAGACTGGAGTCGATAATCCATCCATTTTCCATCTCTTTCCTGGCTTTTTATGTGTTATGGACTGAAGCATGCTAGTAGCTATAAAATATTTACTTCTATCTTATTCCTAAGACTTAATGACTTAAAAAAATAAACGTGCTAATTTGGTAGCAAAAGTGTAAATATCTGAGAATCAAGCGCACATGTTAAGTCCAAGGCAAAAGCTGATTCCCATGCAGGGCTGCAGTGAACGACAATGACCACGAGAGGGCGCCACACAACCTGTCAAAGGCAGCATTAGACAAAACACCCAGCCTGGTGGCTTTGCTCAGAGCTCACCAACATACAATTCTATTGCTCTTGCACCATATAACGTACAACTCCTCAGGACGAGCTGAAACAGGGTGGGAACTGGCGATGCGGCTCAGTGGCAGAGCACTTGCCCACATGCACAAGCCCTGGGTTCCATCCCTAGCAAGCACTATATAAAAAAAAATTAAAAAGAAAGAAGGAAGGAAGGGAGGGAGGGAGGGAGGAAGGAAGGAAGAAAAAGTACTGGATTTGCTAGGCACCAGACTTCTAGAAAAGTGAACCCACCTCCCCATCTCAAATTGTTCACATCTCTTCTTGCACAATCCCTCTAATTTTAAAAAGTAAACCCAAAACATGGAAGAAAGGCATTTTCTCTACACAGGACAATTGAATTCATGAGAAAATCAAGCGGAGGGAGGGAAAAAAAAAGCAAACTTGTGCATCTATAGAAGGGAAAGAAACAGATCTGTAACGCAGCGTGCAATTATTTCCTGCCTTCTGCCACATTTTTGCAAAAGAACATTTCACTGTTGACATATTCAATTTCATCCCCTCCGGTAAAGAAATGTAAGGCATGTGCGGGCTGACGGGGAAGTCGCTTCAGATGAGATTAGGATCCTATTGGTCAGGTTTCAAAGGTTTCCTATGTAACCGAGTGTAGCGAGAGAGAAATTTCCCACAAACTCCTTCTCTCAAAAGGTCCAAAAAATCTGTAAATATTTTCAGGATCATTATAGGCCACAGATGTTATCAACAGCCAGGACTACACAAACTTGAAGAGACCCAGTCCACAAAGGCGGCCACTTCAGAAACAGATTTTAAAACATTCCCATGGAGCCCAAGCGAGTTTCTCTTTGAAATGTTGTAAAATGCCCAGAAGCAGTGGGCTCCGCGGGGCTTTGTGCTTTTATAGTTCTATTTCTTTTTATTCTATTTTTTTTGGGGGGGGTGACACTGCGGGTGGAACCCAGAGGCTTTCTACCTCCGGGCTATACACTCAGACCTATTTTATATTTTATTTGGAAACAGAGTCTAAGTTGCTGAGAGCCTCACTAAGCAGCTGAGGCTGGCTTCGAACCCGCGCAATCCTCCTGTCTCGGCCTCCCAAGTACTGGGATTACAAGCCTGTGCCACCGCGCCCGGCTCTATAGTTCTATTTCAATTGCACATGGCATTGTAGGAAATCTCCAGGACAACAGAAAAGGGTAGAACAGAGATAGAACTTGAAAAACAAGTCAAGAAAGCAACTATAAAAATCACTAATTTGAAACTACAATTAAGTCGCCTAGTGCAATGCCCAGGGAAGAGAAGATTCTGGAATGCGTGCTGGTGGGTGACTTGTAGGAAATTCTAGCAGCTCACACTTCCAGGTTTCCATGAACAGAGAAACAGACTCGACACTGATAACGTGTGGGATGTCTGCCCTGATCTGTAACTGCACTCACGGCCGCTCACACCTACCTGGAGCGAGCCTGCGGTGTCAGCCCTGACTGACATGTTGGCCCCAAGACGACTCCGCTGGCAGGAGCCCTTCCCGAGTGGATTAAAATTCCAACTTCGAGCCCTGGGGGAGGCCAAGGGTGCGGGTGAAGCTGGGAACCCGCCAGGCTTTATACAAGAAGTGGAAAGACCTAACTTAGAGTCTTTTTTTTTTTAAATCATAGAGTTTTAGTCATCTAATTATATCCTAATTAGAACAATGACCCTTCTTCCTTCAAGGGACTCAAGCCTACTTCTGGAAGATTCTCTGCGAACGTCCCCTCATTTGCAGCTTGAATGTGGGTGTTGGTGAATCTCAGAGGGGATTAAAGTGACAGATTTGGCATCTGACTCCCAGCTCAGCTTCCTCTGACCAGACCACACCGACAGCCCAGCTCTTGAAGTGATCCCCATGGGATTCTCCAGGAGGAAGCCATCTCCCCAATTAGGGGGAAAAAAGTCCTCCTCCTCCTCCTCCTCCTCCTCCTCCTCCTCCTCCCCTTCCTCCTATCTCCTCCTCCTCCCCCTTCCCCTCCTCCCCCCCTCCTCATTCACCCCCTCCGCCTGAGCGGTCTCCACATTCCGATATCCAATCCATTTTCTTTTTCCGTTTCCAGACAAGAGACAGCAACATCCGAGAACAAAGGCTGTGGCCTCATTTGGGAAGCTGGTCCCTAAAGCCACACGGCTGGGCAGCTCGGTGCCCAGCAATGCGGGCCAGCTTTCTCATCGCTAACTCAGCGCCACGGGCAAGTCAGTTAACCACCTCATTAGGAGCACAGCCCCAGCCCTACCACCACCTCCTTCCCTGTGCCCAGACACCCCATTAGTATCTGTAAAGATCCATTACGTCTCCTAGCTGAAAGGCGCCATGAACACAAAACCTATCACCATTATCATCAATAAACTCCAAGGCACTGTTGCCTGTCACCACCTTAGAAAATCAGTTGCCAGGTGGAGAGAGCCGGGCACCTCGTCGGCCCTAATGAGTCATCCGTCCCCCGAGGAGACGTCCAAGACCGACACTGATGACAGCTACCACTCCCGAAGGGAAGCAGAGCCACCACTTTAATTTGGGACGCTTAATTTAAGCTGCTGGGACTCCTCCCTGGTCCCCCAGGCACACTGACCAGCGACCGTCTGAAGGAGCAGCTCACGCCCAGGCCGCCGCCTCCCAGCCCCTCACCCTGAGCCTGAGCTCAGCCCTGCCTTGCGCAGTCCTCCCCCACCAAGGAGAAGGGAAGGAACGCTAGAGAAAACAACTTGGAAATCCCGAGACGGGTGTAGAGGATAGCTGACCTCTGGCCTGCCCTTGGACCCCGCCATGGAGGCCCTGTCCTTCTCCCTTGAGAACACACTCCATTCCAACCCCACACACTAGCTGAAGACGGAATGCGCACACCTGTCAGCAGAGAAACAACAGCGCTGGGGCATCATACCATGCTCGCTAAGAAGAAGAAAGGGGGCCGGCGTGATGGCGCGCGCCTGTAATCACAGTGCTTGGGAGGCCGAGACAGGAGAATCCCAGATTTGAGGTCAGCGGCAGCAACTTACCAAGACTATCTCAAAAAAGTAAACAAATAAAAAGGGCAAGGGGCGTAGCTCAGAGGTAGACTGCGCCTAGATTCAAACCCCAGTACCAAAAGTTAAAATAAAAATTGAGAAAACAACAACAAAGACTTGCAGAATGCTCTGTGCAATGCTGCTGTTTACAGGGACCTGAATCCCCCCAAAGGGGCACGGGAAAGGGGGAGACGTGCTCATCACAGCAAACTCTTGGGTGTCTTTTGAATTTTCAACCAAGCGCGTCCATTACCACTGACCTTCAGCTAGACAGAAGAGACCATCTCAGGGGCTTCGGGGATCTAGTCTGACTAATTAGCAAAAGGGGGCCCTTAGCTTCAGACAGATTCCAACTGCTAAACTGGGGAGATCTTTTTGATCCAAAGTGCACAGGAGAATGGCTTTCATTCCTGGAAGATGTGTTTTTTTAAAAAGGCCAAGATGCCACCGAGATGCCCTTCTCCTTTCTTCTTACTACAATAAGAGCTCCGTGGGTCAGAATCAGACAGGACACGTGAACCTTCCTCCAGCTGCCCACTGGAGGAAGAGCTGGCGCACAGGGCTGGGTCTGCGGCCCACTCACCCTCTGGAAGTCTTGCCCGCTGAAGCTGCACCTTGAGCCAGATGCTGACGCGCTGGCCCCAGGCCCCGGGGGGCTCCACCTCCCACAGACGCCCTCGCTGATCCGGCCAGGCCAACAGGAACCGCCTGCAGACTGAGAGAGAGAGCTGCTGGGTGAGGAAGACCCGCCTGGCCCTGGACCTGCTGTCCTCAGGCAGGCACTGTCCAGTTCTTCCTGCAGTGACCCTCCACCCCCTGCCCACTGCACCCAGCAACTCTTGTGTTTCTAGAGATGCTACAGTGAAATACAGTCGTCCCTTGGTACCACTGGGACCCCTGAAGATAGCGATGCCCAAAGATGCTACACTGTAGTGCAGCACTTGCATAGAGCATGTCCAGAGGCACACACATCCTCAGGGCTCCTCAAATCATCTCTGGGTGACCCAGCGCCTCGTGCAATGGAAATTATATATATAATTAAAATCTAAGCCGGGGGTGGTGGCTCACGCCTGTCATCCCAGGGTTTGGGAGGCTGAAACAGAATGGCAGGTTCGAGGCTAGCTTCGGAGACTTAGCAAGACCCTGTTACAAAATAAAAAGTGCTGGGGTAGCCGGGCGTGGTGACCCCAGTACTTGTGAGACTGAGAAGGGAGGATCACAGGCTCGAGGCCAGCTTCAGAAAGTAGTGAGACTCTCATAAGTCTAGTGAGAATGTATTTCAAAATAAAAATAGTGCTGGGGGTGTAGCTTGGAAGTAGAATGCCCCTGGGTTTAATCCCAAGTATCGAAGGAAGGAAGGAAGGAAGGAGAGAGGGAGGAAGAAGACGCTGGGATGGAGCTCAGAGGTAGGATGCCCTGGGTTCAATTCTCAGTAGCTTCCCCAAAAAATTAAAATTCAAAGTACAATTTCTACTGAACCTACATTCGTTTCAAACTTCATAAAGTCACAACATCCTAAGTCGAACCATCGCGAGTCGGGGACTATCAGGTTGGAAAGGTTCCCTTCTGGAGATGAAGCCAGAAGTCAGTTTGTACTGAACCCTGAGCCTTCCAGGAGGAGACAAAGCTGAGATCCGCAACTGCCCCGTGGACCCGGGATCCCGGGACCCGCAGCAGCTCCTCACCGCCAGCCCAGCCGCTCAGGCACGCACGGTGGGCCTACCTTGGTACATGGCAGGAGAAATCGGGCAGCTGACCCCCAGGGCGTCATCTTCTCTGAAGGTCTCACAGAAGTCCCGCAGCATGGCCGTCCCCAGGCCTTGACGACGATGCTTCCGCCTGACAAACACCGTATCGAAGACGGGCAGCAGATAGCAGGCACCCGTGCCATCGCCACACAGGCTGCCTGCAGGGAAAGCAGGAGACACACACAGACCCCTGGGCTGGGTGCTGACCCGCCAGGACCTCACAGGACCCTGCACAGCTGGGGCATCGGTACCACCTGGGAGCAGAGTTAGCTTCACCAGCTAATCAGCCCAGACTAAACCAGCAGATCAGAGCCCGGTGTGCTGGAGCGTGCTCATTATCCCAGTACTTGGGAGGCTGAGACAGGAGGATCGCAGGCTCACAGCCAGCCTCAGCAACTCCTGAGGCCCTCCACAACTTAGTGAGACACTGTTTCAAAATAAAGAATAAAAAATAGGGCTGGGATGTAGCTCAGAGGTAGAATGTCCCTGGATTCGATTCCCAGTACCGAAAAAAAATAAATAAATAAAATAAAACAGCAGATCATAGCTGGGCGTGGTGGTGCACGCTTGTAATCTCAGTATTTGGGAGGCTGAGACAGACAGATCTCAGGTTCGTGGCCAGCTTCAGCAACTTGTGAGGACTTCCACAACTTAGTGAGACCCTGTTTCAAAATAAAGAATAAAAAATAGGAATGGGGGTGTAGCTCAGATAGAATTCCTCTGGGTTCAAGCCCCAGTACCGCAAAAATCAATCAATCAATAACACATAAATCCATAAACACCAGTTCTCTAGTTGATCCATAGTATTGACTGCTGCAAGACTAGCAAATTAGCCACTCACTCCACAGAAATCAAAAGCACCCCTGGCACATGGAGCAGAGCCAGGCAGCTCCTGTGCTCGGCCTCTGCAGACCCCTCCCCTCGCCCAAACCTGTGAAGCCAGTGGGCTTTGCCTGGCTGACATCAAAGTACTTCCTGCAAAATTGAAACTGGAAGCCGGGAGAGGCGGGCTAGGGGGCCATCCCCGCCAGCTCCAGAGGACAGACATGCTTCAGCACCTCCAGCAAGGGCTCACTGTGTTCAGACAGACGCAGCACCAAGCCCGGCTTCCCCCGAGCCATCACTGACCCTGACGCAGGGGAGAGAGGCCCCAGTCGGAGCCTGCCCCCCCCCTTCTCCACCTTGAACTCGATTGCAACCAGCGTCCACGCCAGCGAGGCCGCCATTTCGGCGATGAGAACTCAGCCTGAAAGCCGGTCGCCTGTTAGCTCGCAAACCAAAAACTCAATTCCCCGCCAAGCCCACGGCCTCACTTCCCCACACCTAAACTGCACACATGCCCTGCTGTAGGTGTGATGGAACAGGATTCCCAATACCGGCATGCTCACCTCCTACCCACCAGAACAGGTGGTGATCGTCCTCGCCAGGATCCAGAAAGCGGGGTAATTTCCCAAACAAAAAAGCAACAAGATTCTAACCCGCCAGCCTGAATCGCAAAGATTCACGCTACCACCGCGAGTTCTCTGCAAAACGTTACCTCCCTTCCTATATCCACTCCATTTGTATGAGATCTTGAAGCTCCTCTGATGGGGGGGGGGGGGGTCTCCGTCCCTTCCTCATAGTCTGGGGGGGCCTGAGACTCTCTTTGAACAACAGAACGAGGCAGAGCGGCAGCAGCATCCCCCCTCTCTGAGCCTGGGCCTCGGGGTCCGTGTGCATGAATTCTCTCTTACGAAAGTGAAAGAGAATTTGTCAGGTACCCAGTGGAGAATCTGCTGATAGCGACACAGAGCTTGATGTGTGGGACAGGAAGGAGAGTGCAGGAGTGAACTCTCAGACTGGACTTTGAGCAGAGGCGCCAGGACCACCCACCACCAAACAGGTCCAGACCAGGCGATGCCATGGGAGAAACCTCCAGGCACCTCTGTGGCCCCAGCCATCCCGAGAACAGAGCCACCCACCTGACAGGCAGTTCACACAGCAAGCCCGGCTGAGACTAGAGAGCCAGCCGCTGAGCCCAACCCCAAGCGCTGCCAAAAGAATTATGAAATAAAAGTTACTATTCTACTCAAAACGGAATGGGTAGAGTCAGGCATGGTGGTGCGCGTCTGTAATCCCAGCTACTTAGGAGGCTGAGGCAGGATGATCGCAAGCTAGAGGCCAGCCTGAACAACTTAGCAAGACCTTGTCTCAAAGCAAAAGATTAAAAAAAAAGGGCTGGGAGCCAGGCGTGGTGGCGCACGCTAGTAATCCCAGCATTCAGGAGGCTGAGACAGGAGGATCGCGGTTCACAGACAGCCTCAGCTACTGCTTAGTGAGGCCCTTTGCAACTCAGTGAGTGCCTGTTTCAAAATGAAGACTAAAAAATAGGGCTGGGGGTGTAGCTCGGAGGTAGAATGCCCCTGGGTTCCATCCCCCGTACCGCAAATAAACAAAATAAAATAAAATAAAAGACAGTAAAGTTCAAAGGAGGCGCTTACGGTGGGCCCTCATCCTGTCTGAAGAG